>NC_045439.1:75720868-75808048 GCF_002776525.5 Piliocolobus tephrosceles
AAAAAACCCCAAAAAACCAGATTCCAATTTCCTTTTTTTGAGATGGAGTCTCACTCTGTCACCCAGGCTGGAGTGTAGTGGCGTGATCTTGGCTCACTGCAACATCTGCCTTCTGGGTTCAAGTCATTCTCCTGCCTCAGTCTCCTGAGTAGCTGGGACTACAGGCGTGCACCACCACACCCGGCTAATTTTTGTATTTTTAGTAGAGATGAGGTTCTGCCATGTTGGCCAGGCTGGTCTTGAACTCCTGACCTGAGGTGATCCACCCGCCTTGGCCTCCCAAAGTGCTAGGATTACAGGTGTGAGCCACAGCGCCTGGCCCCAATTTCTTATTATTAAGCAACAAACTGTTACTGTCACATGGGTGATGGCAGAGACAATTATGATTCTAGAAATTCAAATTCTGATTGCAAATAAAATTCTACGTCCTGAGTGGCACTCTGAAATTTTTAGTCATTATTCCTCTAAGCCTCAATGTACACGAACAAGAAACTAGTTACTCTAGAAACCTAAAGACTTTATCATATAAAAATCATGTTTATGACCATATGTTCTATGCAAGATTGAAAATACGAAGGGAATGGAAAAAGGCTACTAATTATAACTGCAGCACTAGCTGACCAAACAAGATGTACTCACGTAACTTGGGTTACTAAGCTTGCATAGAACAGAATACCCAATTAAAGTTGGTTTAAACTGGTGCTTCAAAAGCTCTGATGTTCATGTTAGTCACCAGGGGATCTTACTAAAGTATAGATGCTGATGCAGCAGGTCTGAGTAGGGCCTGAGATTCTGCATTTCTAACCAGACTTCCAGATGATGCTGATCCACAGACCACTCTTAAAGCAATAAGCGTTCAAACAACATGAAGTTTTATTATCTCACTTAATAAGCCCAGAGGAAGGTGGTTCTATGGTTGGTTTAGTAGTTCACCGTTGACATCAAGGATCCAGGTTCCTTTGTTTTCCTCTTTGGATATTCTCAGTGTGGAGGCCTTTGTTCTTAGGCCTTCACAGTCTCAAGATGACCTTTGTAGCACCAAGTATTATGTCCCCACACAATAAAGCCAGAACAGGAAGGAGTTCTTTTTCAATTGCCAACTTTTTTTTAAGGCTAGTCAAGTGAAGCAGTGGGAGCAGAAATGGAACAAATAAATCTGTAACTGGTTGTGATCAATTAGCTGTAACCACCACTGCACTTGGACCACCCTCAACTGCCAACTTTTACAAGAAATCCTGCGCTGCAGATTTTTCCTCTGGTCTATGCCCCAGCTGCAAGGGTGGCTAGGAAAGCAAGCATCTGTGAATGGTTGTTAAATGGGCAACTATAGTGTCTGTCCCAAACTGAAACCAAATAAAGTACTTTTATATTCCCTCAATTCCCTGAACATTTCACTACAGCTGCACTTAGACATTGTGCACATGTGTTTGTCTTTTGCATGCTTTTCAAGGGGATGCTGTATGTTCTGTTCATCCCTGTATCCTTGCCTAGAACACAACAGGCAATCCAATTTGCTGAATAAACAATTTGGTGATCACCTTCAGTCCAATGGCCCCATTTTATAAAGTATAATTTAAATACATGGCTCAAAGTCACACAGCAGAGCTAATACTAGAACTCAGGTTGTCAAACTCTTAAGGCCAGGGCTTCAGTGCTTTTTCCAATTAACTGGTGGCTTACAAACTTGATTTTTTTAGCAACAGACTTTTCCCCCCCCAAACAAATGCCCACCTATGTGGTGGTATGTATAACTGATCTTAGTACCAAATTTTGGAATTCTGGTGACTGGATAATCTTTTATTATTGGTTCACAGGTAAAGAGAAATCCAAATCATTATGTCCTGATAATGCCATACCAGATTACAACTAAAGTGACATACATTTCAGGGGGGCATAATTTTAATTGCCACTTCAGGATAATTACATTTTCCTTAGCTCAATCTACCAGTATTTTCAACTGTGTATGGCAGTAGTTCTAAATGTTATATGCACAGTGGCTTCACTGTGAGAGCTTTAAAAAATTCTCATGTCCGAGCCCCACTCCAGAGATGCTGGTTTAGTTAATCTTGTATGCTGCATGGGCAGCTGAATTTTTTAAAGCTCTCCAGGGATTTTGATGCATAGCAGCCAAGGTTGAGAGCAACTGGATTATGGTATTCACTGACTAAACAAAACTACTCAAGCTACTTGCCACAAAAAATGATCAGTATGTGAGGTAATATGTATGTCAAATTTAACTTAGCTATTCCACAATGTGTACATGTAAAAAAAAGTTATACACCATAAAAAACACAATTTTTACTTGCTAATTAAAAAAAAAACTACACAAGCTATCAAATAGCTGCCCATGTCTTATTTTAGGGACTGATGGAATCTAAAGCACTATAAAAATCTGAGATGCTTATTTTTTATAATCCTTATACACATTCCTTAAGAGGCATTATTCGTATCTAATTTCCCCCACACATACATTTTTGCTACTGCTTACAAATACAAAATGAATCTTGGCAGAAAAATCGGTAAGGCAAAACAAAACTCCCAACGACCTAGAAAAATTTTTCTGGCATACAGAATTTTGCTCGATTTCATAGAGTTCTGACACAGCTTGGCAACTCTTCTGGCACTCCTCTTTGGCACTTTGGGAGGTCAAGGTGGGTGGATCACCTCAGGTAAGGAGTTCGAGACCAGCCTGGCCAACATGGCAAATCCCTGTCTCTACTAAAAATACAAAAATTAGCCTGGTGTGGTGATGCACGCCTGTAGTCCCAGCTACTCAGGAGACTGAGGCAGGAGAATGACTTGAACCCAGGAGGCAGAGGTTGCAGTGAGCCGAGATCACACCATGACACTCCAGCCTGGGTGACAGAGTAAGACTCCATCTCAAAAAAAGGAAATTGGATTCTGTTTTTTGTTTTTTCAATCTCTTTACATAATTTTTCTGTATGTAGAGATTTTTGCTATAGAGGGATTTAGCTTGTACAATATTGTTTTTTAAAATACAAAAAGTAATTACTTAATATTTTCTTCTAGGTTAGTTGAACACTAATACACTGTAATAAGTTATCTTTTAATGCATATATACTAAGTTTAGTTATAGAAAAGTAGAAGTAAAGAAATTAATTTTGTAAGAAAGGATAAACTAGGAAGGACCTAAGTTAGTATTATGAATACAAAACCTTAGGGGCTCTCAGCAAATTAATTTACAGATTTATACAATCTCTTTCAAAATCTCAGTTGGTTTTTTTTAATAGAAAGTGACAAACTGATCCTAAAATTCATATGGAAACCCAGAATAGCCAAGAACACAGTTGTAAGTAAGACTTAAACTTCCCAATGTCAAAATTTAATGCAAAGCTACTATAATCGAAACGGTGTTGGTGCACTAGGAAAGACATTTAGATCAATAGAATATAACCAAAAATCCAGAAATAAACCCTTATACTTATGGTTGATTTTCTACAGAAATACCAAAACAATTCAATGGAGAAAGAACAGTGTTTCAACAAATGGTACTAAGACAACTGCACAGTCACATGCAGTTTTTTGTTTTTGGTTTTTTTCTTTTGAGACAGTCTCTCACTTGGTCACCCAGGTTGGAGCACAGTGGTGCAATCTCAGTCCAGTGTAACCTCCGCCTCCTGGATTCAAGCAATTCTCATACCTCAGCCTCCCAAGTAGCTGGGACTACTAGTAGACAGTGTTTTGCCATGTTGGTCAGGCAGGTCTTAAACTCCTGACCTCAAATGATCCACCTGCCTCGGTCTCCCAAAGTGCTGAGATTACAAATGTGAGCCACCACTCTTAGCCCTCATATGCAAAGTTGAATCCTTACCTCACACCATACTCAAAATAGATTATAAACCTAAATGGGCCGGACATGGTGGCTCACGCCTATAATCCCAGCACTTTGGGGGGCAGAGGCGGGTGGATCACCTGAGGTTAGGAGATCGAGACCAGCCTGGCCAACAAGGTGACACCCCGCCTCTATTAAAAATACAAAAACTAGCCAGGTGTGGTAGCACACGCCTGTAATCCCAGCTACTCGGGAGGCTGAGGCAGGAGAATCGCCTGAACTTGGGAGGCGGAGGTTGCAGTGAGCCGAGATCGTGCCATTCTATTCCAGCCTGGGTGACAGAGCAAGACTCTGACTCAAAATAAATAAGTAAAATAAAAACAAAAACCTAAATGTAAGGGCTAAACTATAAAACTCTTAGGAAAAAACATAAGATTATATCTCCTTGGGAGGCCGAGGCAGGTGGATCACCTAAGGTCAGGAGTTGAAGACCAGACTGACCAACATGGAGAAACTCCATCTCTACTAGAAATACAAAAGAATTAGCTGGGCATGGTGGCGCATGCCTGTAATCCTAGCTACTCGGGAGGCTGAGGCAGGAGAATCGCTTGAACCCGGCGGTCAGAGGTTGCGGTGAGCAAAGATGGTGCCACTGCACTCCAGCCTGGGCAACAAGAGCGAAACTCTGTTTCAAAAAAAAAAAAAAAAATTATATCTCCGTGACCTTGAGTTAGGCAGTGGTTTTTAGATATGACACCCAAAGTATAAGTAACAAAAGAAACATAGATAAATTGTACTACATCAAAATTAAAAACTTTTATGGGGCAAATTATACCATCAACAAAGTGAAAAGACAATCCGCTGAATAGGAGAAACATTTTTTGAACCATATATCTGGCAAGAAATTTTTATCCAGAATATATAAGGAATGCTTCCCAATCAACAATAAAAGGACAACCCAGTTGAAAAGTAAGCGAGGATTTGAAGAGACATTTCTACAAAGAATATGTACAGCTGGGCATGGTGGTGCACATTTGTAATCTCAGCTACTCGGTCGATTGAGGTAGGAGGATTGTTTGAGCCCAGAAGTTCGAGTCCAGCCTAGGATGCATAGCAAGACCACATTTCCAAAAAGCAAACAAATATACAGTAGTCTAACAGTACATGAAAAAATACTGAGTATCATTAGTTATTAGGGAAATGCAAATCAAAACCACAATGTGATATTACTTCACACCCACTAAGATGGCTATAATAAAACAGACAAGTGTTGAAGCATGTGGAGAAATTTCAGCCCTGGTACATTACTGGTGAGAAGGTAAAATACTGCAGCCACTTTGGAAAACAGTTTGGCAGCTTCTCAATTTGTTAAAAAATAGTTACCTTATGATCCAGCAATTCTATTCCTAGGCACATATCCAAGAAAAATAAAATCATATGTCTATACAACAACTTGTATAAAAATATTCATAGCAGCATATTCACAATAGCTAAAAAGTGGCAACAACCTGTATATCCATTAACTGAGAAACAGATAAACAAAATGTGGTATCCATACAATAAAATAATACTCAGCCATAAAAAAGAATGAAGTATTGACACACACTGTAACAAGATGAAACTCCAAAACCTTATGCTAAGTGAAAGAAGCCACAAATACATATTGTATGATTTTGTTTATAGCTGGGCGCAGTGGCTCACGCCTGTAATCCCAGCACTTTGGGAGGCAGAGGCAGGCAGATCACGAGGTCAGGAGATCAAGACCATGCTGGTTAACATGGTGAAACCCCGTCTCTACTAAAAATACGGGCGCCTGTAGTCCCAGCTACTCGGGAGGCTGAGGCAGGAGAATGGCGTGACCCTGGGAGGTGGAGTTGCAGTGAGTTGAGATCGCGCCACTGCGCTCCAGCCTGGGCGACAGAGTGAGACTCTGTCTCAAAAAAATAAATAAATAAAAATAAACAATGATTAGATCAGATTTAAAAACTCTCGGATAAGTATGAAATGATACATTCCCCACCCCCAAGTTAAACAAAACAAAAATAAAGCTGACCCTTGGTTGCTAAGAGTGTTAAAACAGTTTAGTAATGTTTCTGCAACTACAAAACAGCAGCTAAGGAAATGAAAGACATTGAGATAAGAATTCATATAATAGTAATTTAAATGTATGGCATGTATCCAAACCCATGTTTGTGCCAAGAAAAAAAAAAAGAAAGAAATATCCTGTGCCAAGATCCTTGTTATTGTCACAAAATCAGTGAGAAATACTGTGATCCATATTAGCAATTCCATTGCCAGGACCTTTCTTTACTAGTCCTCATCTGTTGTGCGCGATAGCAAGTTACAGCTGCAACAAATGTTAAGAATTATCTTAGTCATAGCTCCCACCCTTGTTGAGTATATAAAAAATATAGTAACAAGAAACAGAGATGGCTCTTGGTTACTTCATTCCTACAGAGTTGAAAGGCCCTAGCTAACTTTACTGTTTGTTTATAAACTGCCTTGTTCCAGAAAAGATTGAAGGACCCTATACCACTATAATCTCCAAGAGGCTTTGCGATATATTGTTTGACAAGCAGCACACAAACCTCAAACCAATCAAACTAAAGGATTAGGGGACAGAGCCTAGAAAGACGTTTTTGTTTTGATACAGTGACACACACCACACCTGCTTGATGCTGCAATATGGTCACCAATAAATGCTTAGTCAACAAATGTTTAGTGAGTGAGTTTGTGTATACTAGACAATGAACTAGAAAGACACCATAAGGAAAACAATACAAGAGATCCTTCACTTTGGGGAGCTAATACTCTAACAGGGAAATAGAATAGCAACTGAATCCTAATCTAGAGGATCTTATGTAAAGAGGGGGTAATAAGGACAGAATTTACCCACATGCCTGAAACAACTAAAATGGACAAAATATATGAAATAAGTTTTTTATATACACACACACACACACACACACACATATTTTTAAAGAGATGGGTCTTGTTATGTCGGCCAGGTTGGTCTTGAACTCTTTGGCCTCAAGCAATCCTCCTGCCTCAGCCTCCCAAAGGGCTAGGATTACAGGCATGAGGCACCATACCTGGCCAGAAACAACAGTTTTCAAGACACTGGCCATCAGGCAACAAAGGACAGTGATCCCTATGAAATGGGGAAAAAAGAGGTGAGCCCTATGATTACCTAGCTTATTGCCTGGAGAAAGGTTCCAGGCTGCAGATCAGGGAGCAGAAATTCAGGAAGAGCCTGGTGAACTCTGAGCTGAGGAGACACAGCTGAGGTCCAGAAAAACCAAGGCAGCCAGTGTTTGAAGGATAGGGAACCAGAGAGGAGGGAGCTGCACACAGAGGGAGCCCAGGAGTTGTGCAGAGGGTTGCACTGAGTGTTCAGCAGAGCACCAATTGGTACGTGTATGTGAGGAGCTACCTTGAGCCAAGGGAAAAAAAAAAACAACATCTGAAAGCTTAGAGGTAATAATGCCCATGTTCATGCAGAGCTGGGAATAGAACCTGTTCCTACCAGCCAGACTGGAAAAACTGACAATTCACAAGGCTCATAATTGGGTAGGGAACTCAGAAGGGTCTTGCCTCAGTATTGGGGAAATAATTAGCCCTAGACTGAACACTGCTCTAGTCTCACCTAACAAATCTTAAAAGCAAGACTCTAAGGAATCAAACTGTTTCCAAGTAACTTAATTGCATTCCAGAATGAAACTCAAGAATATTTATAGGGATATCAATACATCCAGCACCAGAAAGTTAATATGTTTGATACCCAACAAACAATTACAAACATGCAAAGAAACAGGAAAATCTGATCCAGAAGGAGAAGAAAAAAAATTGGTCTATCAAAATTGACTTAATGATAGGTGATAAAATTGGCAAGTTAAGGACATTAAAAGTTACTATAATTACATCACACATGTTCAAAAAGTGAAGTAGAGGCATGAAAGATTTTTTTTTTTTTTTTTTTTTTTTGAGACAGAGTCTCACTCTTTTGCCCAGGGTAGAGTGCAGTGGCATGAGCATGGATCACTGCAGCACTAAACTCCTGGGCTCAAGCCATCCTCCCACCTCAGCCTCCAGAGTAACTGGAACTACAGGCACACACCACCACATCCAGCTAATTTATTTTCATTTTTAGTAGAGACAAGGTCTCACTGTGTTGCCCAAGCTGGTCTGGAACTCCTGACCTCAAGTGATTCTCCCGCAGTGCTGGAATTACAGGTGTGAGCCATCATGCCTGGCCGGAAGATTTTTTTTTTTTTAAAGTGCTGGGTGCAGTGTCTCACACCCGTAATCCCAGCTACTCAGGAGGCTGAGGTGGGTGGGAGGATTGTGTGAGGCCAAGCATTTGAGAACAACATAGCAAGACCCACCTCTAAAATGAATTTCAAAAATTAGCCAGGTATGGTAGCACACGCCTGTAGTCCCAACTACTCAGGAGGGTGAGACAGGAGGATTGCTTGAACCCAAGAGTGTGAGGCTGCAGTGAGCTGTGATCACGCCACTGCACTCCAGGCTGGAGTACAAACAACAACAACAACAATAACAACAACAAAGAACAGATAGGACAAATAGAAAAGATATACCATGCCACCTAATCAAAAGAAAGAAAGATAGGCTCTATTAACATCAGGCAAAGTAGGTTTTATAGCAAAGAATATTACCAGAGACAAAGGTCATTTCATAATAACAAAAAGGACAATTCATCAAGGGGACATAACAAACCTAAAAACAAGTAGCAACAAAGCCTCATAGTACAAGACTCTGAAACAATCAAAAGCAGTACTTTAGGCCGGGCATGGTGGCTCACATATGTAATCCCAGCACTTTGGGAGGCTGAGGTGGACAGATCACGAGGTCAGGAGACCAAGACCATCCTGGCTAACATGATGAAACCTTGTCTCTCCTAAAAATAGGAAAAAAATTAGCCGGGCGTGGTGGTGAGCGCCTGTAGTCCTAGCTACGCAGGAGGCTGAGGCATGTTGTGAGAATGTTGTGAACCCGGGAGGTGGAGCTTGCAGTGAGCCAAGACTGTGCCACTGCACTCCAGCCTGGGCAAGACTCTGCCTCAAAAAAAAAATAAAAAATAATAAATTAAATAAATAAATAAATAAATAAATAAATAAATAAATAAATAAATAAATGCAGTACTTTATGGTATGTAAATCATACGGAGAAATACTGGAGGAAAGGAACTATCCAGAGTGGGTGTAGTTATCCAGGAAAGGTTCCCCATAAAACCGGGTGTTAACATGAGTAACAAGCCATCCATGTGGCTAACTCCTTACCCTAAAGGAGTTAACAGTGAATCATTCAAATGACATTGCATGACCAGTCTGAAAAGGAGATGCCAGCATCTGCATGACTAATGTAAATAGCCCATTTCAAATATCAGCTTCAGTGCCTGGGAAGACCACTTTTCAGAGGTCTACAGGGGACGTTTAAGATTCATAAAATATGATTACAAAAATAAGAGCCAGTTTTTATCTTTGGACTTAGCGGAAACCAATTGCCCAGTGGTGGTTATGTAATCCTGTAGATGTAGGCAGGTTTGTAACCATGATCTTTCTGGTTTACTGAGGGATCAGGTCTGTCTTTCCTCCAAAGAAATCACATATTCAGAAAGGTGAGAAAGAGTAGGTTTTCTGGAAAGCTAACATAACTGTGAATAAATAACTTGCACAGTATATGGGAAGTCCTTAGTTTAAGGCAACTGGGTGAAATTTACCTTTAGAAAAGCAGGGAGGGGCATGTGGAATTCTTGGGAAAGAACACAAGGGCGTTCCATTCTCAGGACAGGAAAAGAGAAAACCACCACCAAAAAGCATAAATGGCTGTACCCCAAGGCCCAGCAGGAAGAAAAGGAGTGTGGTGCAAGGAAGGGAGGAGCTCATACCGGGTGAGTCAGCAGCTCAAACAGAATCAGAATGCACATCTCTGTATGGGATATAAGGTGCAGCCATGGCTCTGGTCCGTCCGTGAAGTAACACAGGGGAAAGAAAAATCTTAGTCTAGGTAAGGGCGGAGCATGATACCAGCAACAGAGAGGAGGAGTCCCCAGCAAAACAAAACAAAATGACAGGTAGTAAAAAATACTGAAGACTGGGACACAATATTTCTCCAAGTGATAAATTCATGGCAAGGTTCTATGCCTCATCTATCTTTGAGACAGAATACGCATGCTACGTAAAAATATCATGGGAACTAATAATCAGCACTGAGAATTTTCACCATTCTCTGAACGAGAACGAGCTGGATGAATACTCTCTTGCACCCTTGTGCTGGCCTATGTCTCAGTTATATATTTTGCAAAATTTTAAGGAGGAAGAGGTAAAAAAGCTACATTTACCTTTCCAACATTTTAACATGATATCTTTAAGCAAAAGGAACATATATTGAAAATATGGACCAGGACGCAGTAGCTCAGTAATTGCTGGGATTACAGGTTACTGGGGGCTGAGGCAGATGGAAGTGCTTGAGCCCAAGAGTTCGAGACCAGCCTGGGCAACACGGCGAAACCCTGTCTCTATTTTTTTTATTAAAAAAAAAAGAAAAAAGAAAATACGTTATTAATTTTGTTAATTTTTTTTTTTTGAGATGGAGTTTCACTTTTGTCGCCCAGGCTGGAGTATAGTGGTACGATCTTAGCTCACTGCAACCTCTGCCTCCTGGGTTCAAGTGATTCTCTTGCCTCAGCCTCCCAAGTAGCTGGGATTACAGGCACACGCCACCATGCCCAGCTAATTTTTGTATTTTTAGTAGGGACAGGGTTTCCCCATGTTGGCCAGGCTGGTCTTGAACTCTTGACCTCAGATGATCCACCTGCCTTGGCCTCCCGAAGTGCTGGGATTACAGGCATTAGCCACCACACCCAGCTGTTTTAATTTTTTTTAACAGACAATAAGAAGAGGTAGATTGTTTTAATTTTCTTAAACATTCAGTTTCTCAACGTTTTGAACATAGTAGACTCATAAGACATTTCCATTCATCTTTGTCAAGATTATTTGATATCATGATATTTGATACCATTCCTACCGAGCTTATTAGATTTAGGTGAATTTAACATGTGTATATTGTGGGTTCTATGGTAAATAATGCACTTAAAAACAACCCGTAACACACTTTTTGTCAGCTTACTTTTACCAGCTAATGTCTTTTTGCTGTTAATAAAACTATAGTATTAAACGTAAAACATTCACCAGTATAGGACAAAATATTCCCCCAAATGCATGTAAGACATAAGGCCTTGAGCTTCACTTAATTAGGATTACTTTCTTCTTCTTATATATTGACATATGCTTTCAATTCTGTAAAACATATAAACGATCATTTCACAAATCATGAGGTGAAATTATTAATGGATTTACATATAATAACTCTTAAGTATCCTTAGTCTATCAGGCTTCTAAAAAACATTTTTTAGCAATCTAGAAAATAAAATTTGGCATGAATATATACTTTTTTATTGGTCAAAAGGAAAAACCCTACCATGTACAAGTTTTAGTTTTATAAGGATTCCCTCTTGTCCTGGCCAGTTATGTCTAATTTTGGCTCCAGAAACAGTGTGTGCCTTTAAGTGAAAAAATAACAAGTATAATTAATTGTGAGTCTCAGAATATGAGAAAATAGTCTAATGACTAGGTAAGTAATCCTTTCAGTGGTTCCCAAGTTTTTGCTTTTAAAAAAATTAAGCAGTCGGCCAGGTGCAGTGGCTCACGCCTGCAATCCCAGCACTCTGGGAGGCTAAGGCAGCAGATCGCCTGAGGTCAGGAGTTCGAGACCAGCCTGACCAACATGGCGAAACTCCGTCTCTACTAAAAATATAAAAATTAGCCAGGCGTGGTGGCAGGCCACTGCACTCCAGCCTCAGTGACAGAGTGAGATTCCAGCTCCAAAAAAAAAATTAAGCAGTCATCTGATAGACTCTTTAAAATAATTAATTTATGATTTGGGCATATAATTGTGATTTTGGCATATAACTTGGAAAGAGTTCAAGGAACTGAATGACACTGCTATAACATTCCCTGGTCAGAAGGCTAATATTGCCATTAGGTACTGTACCCTGAGGCCAGTCATGTCTGAATGAAAAAATCATTTAAAGAACAAGAGAACATCTTATGGATTCTTACTAATCTAAATGTACTAAGAAAGTAAAATGCCTTTGTTTCTCAATAGAGGTAGGTTTGCAAACTTTTATGAAGAACGAGGAAAACCTCTATTGTTGGGGAAAGCATCCTCAATCTGAAAGTCTGTCTCCACTAAAATAAGCTATTAAGTAAAAAATCTGAGACTCAACCTAGGTGTTCAGGGCAGAGTCATAGGAGAGGCATCTTTAAAAAACAAGCTTCTGGATTTTTGGAGCTACAGAGGAGATTAACATTTAGCTTAATGGGAAGTATTCTAATAAGACACAGATGAATTACTCTGAGGACCTTCTGGAATGTTATCAGGATCTTGGAGATGAGATGAAGAGAAAGGATGGCATATTCGTGACTAAGGAAAACTAAGGCTAACTGCTTTAAAGATGAGAGTCTAGGGTGGATTTCAGAACATTAGAGATGGCTTTTTGCTATATTTCAAAGCAGAGCTTTACAGCCAAAGTTGCTTGATTATTGAAGAGGAATCTGCCCTCCTTCAGGTCTGTGGTACTGTGACGTGGCTTATAAGGCTTGATTCTACCACATCTGATAGTATGTGTTTCCATCAGATAGATTAATGAAACTCACAAATTCACCCCATGGTTGTTCTAGACCACTTCTCCATGACAGAGAATGAAAATCTCGTTTGGTAATCATCTCCCATATGATTCTTTACAGTGATTTCAGTGTACCCATTAACAAATGGGTTCAGAGGACCCATTAACAAATTTGGTCCTCAGCTGGGTGTGGTGGCCTGTGCCTGTAGTCCTAGCTACTCGAGAGGCTAAGATGGAAGGATTGCTTGAGCCCAGGAGTCCCAAGTTGCAGTGCCACTACATTACAGCCTGGGCAACAAGAGAGAGTTCTGATCCCTAAAAACCAAACCAAAACAAATTTGGTCCTCACAAAAACTGTATGACATAGGCATGCCAGATGCCCGGTATGTATGTTTTCATCAATATAAAGTTCAAAACAAGCAGAAGTAATCATTTTATTAGACACTATGTTGGTTATTACCTTTCAGAAGAAAAAAGGGAAAAGTGACTGGGAAGGAGCATGATAGGGCCTTCAGTGGGTGCTGATGTTATCTTTTTTTTTTTTTTGAGACAGGGTCTCGGCTCTGTTGTCCAGGCTGGAGAGCAGTAGAGTGATCTTGGCTCACTGCAACCTCTGCCTCCAGGGTTCAAGCAGTTCCCCTACCTCAGCCTCCCAAGTAGCTGGGATTACAGGCATGTGCCACCACGTTCGGCTATTTTGTATTTTTAGTAGAGATGGGGTTTCACCATGTTGGCCAGGCTGGTCTCGAGCTCCTGACCTCAAGAGATCCACCCACCTCGGCCTCCCAAAGTGCTGGGATTACAGGCGTGAGCCACCGCATCTGGCTGCTGATGTTATCTTTACCTGAGTGGTAATTACATGGTGTGTTTATTTTATAATTCACTGAGCTACATACATAATGCACATACCTCTGTGCATTTTCTCTAAGTAACAAAAAGTTCATTATTTTAAAAAAGATATCATTTTAATCACTGCATCAGAACCACCCATAAACAGTATTTAATAGATATATGTAGCTAAAAGATGCAGTAAAAATACTGAATGTACTATAAAGAGAAACCACTGATTGTGAATGTAAAATTACTTGTTCAACTACTTCCATTTATTCTTACCTATCTAAAACCTAAAGTAAGAAGTAAAAATTTTAAAAGATACATAGGAGGACAAAGATATTCTATAATAGTTGAGGATACAGCACTTTTTCCTAATGTCAACCATATTCCTCACCTCTATCCTTTTCCCCCTGTTGTATTTTCTTATTTTCCATAATTCTTCTCTACTTTCTTTCCTATTTCCTCTAATCCTCCAAGGTACTTTCCTAGGTAACTGGAGATTATGAAACAAGGGCATATTAGGAAGCTTCCTGGGTTAGCCTGGGACAAATGCAGCTTTCTTTCAGGTCTCTTATTTTTTCTCCTTGTCCTCAAATTCCATAGTTTTTTTCTGACATCTCTTTTTCTCACATCTCTCCCTTTGTTTCTGCCTCCATTCCTTTCCACACTCTACCCCCAGAGTCCACCTAAAACACACAGAATAATAGAAGGTGATCAACCAGTATTTTTTCTCATAAAATTATGTTCTCCAATTTAAGCAGGATTAAAGCCACAAACACTGACATCTGTATGGCTGTACAGAGAAAATATAAACAGTAGTTTTCCTGGACAAATAAAAAGGAAGAGATGCCTCTGCCTGTCTTTATGATTCTCCACATTTCAAAACTCTGCATTGGTTTTGAACTCTTTTTCTGGCCCCAAACACCTGAGGGACAGGACATTCCCACCTGTAACAGTGCTGTGATGGTTAGTTTTATGTGTCAATTTCGCTGGGTTGTGGTGCCCAGATATTTTCTCAAACATTCTTCTAAAAGTTTTCATGAAGGTTTCTTTTTTGTTTGTTTTTGTTGTTTTGGATGAGATTAAAATTTAAATCAGTGGACTCTAAGTAAAACCAATTAACCTCCATAATGTGGCTGGGCCTCATTTAATCAGTTGATGGCCTTAAAGAACAAAGATTCATCTCCCCAAAGTAAGAAGAAATTCTGCCACTAGACTGCCTTTCGACAAGAACAGTAAATCTTCCCTAGGTCTCCAGCTTGCTAGATTTTGAATTTTAAAAGCCTTCTTAAAATAAACTTTTCTCTCCCCTCACATCCCATTGGTTCTGTCTGTCTGGAGAACCCTAACTCAAGTAACTAAGATAGTGATCCTTAACAAGAGATGAAGGGAAGGAGGACTCTAAAGAAAAAGCACAGGGGCTGAGGTGATGGATAATTTTGGAAAAGTCAGGTGCTGAGTTTACGGCTTACCTACTATTACCATTCACTAGCCTTCCTCTACTATAGAAGCTGGAGTGCTAAAATGAACTTTCTTGCTTCCCTTGCAGCTAAGGGGTAGCCATGTGACACAGTTCTGGCCAAAATTATTGAGAAGGGCCTCTTTCTCAAATAAAAAGCCCAAGTACCATTCTACCTGCCCAGACTAGAAAGAATTCAGACATAAAAATGGTGCCTGCAAGAGATGATATTCAGCTTTGCTACTGCTGTCACCATTCCCCAGTATTATATACACAATATTCCAAATAAGAGTGAATGTAGAATTTGCATTTTTAGGCCTACCTATTTGGAAAGCTGAAAAACTTATCCTGTTTCATTTAAGTATATATATAGAACTTTTAAAAACACAGCTGTGGCCAGGGGCAGTGGCTCACGCCTGTAATCCTAGCACTTTAGGAGGTGAAGGTGGGTGGATTACTTGAGGTCAGGAGTTCGAGACCAGCCTGGCCAACATGGTGAAACCCCATGTCCACTAAAAATACAAAAATTAGCCAGACGTGATGGCGCACACCTGTAATCCCAGCTACTCAGGAGGCTGAGGCAGGAGAATCACTTGAACCTGGGAGGCAGAGGTTGCAGTGAGGTGAGATGGCGCCACTGCACTTCAGCCTGGGTGACAGAGCAAGACTTCGTCTCAAAAAAAAAAAATTTTTAAAAAGCCACAGCTGTACTTAAGCTCCACTGAGGATACAGAAGCACAAACACTTAAATGAGGGAGACTTGGACTAGAAAAATTTCCTAAAAGTACTGATTACGAAGCATTAGCAATCATAACCATGAATTAATAAGGATGGCTATAGAACAGCTTTTAAAAAGGGTCCTTTGAAAACATGGCATGAATTGTTTTATGGCATTCCACTTTCAAGAATGCAGTTAGAGCCGGGCGCGGTGGCTCAAGCCTGTAATCCCAGCACTTTGGGAGGCCGAGACGGGCGGATCACGAGGTCAGGAGATCGAGACCATCCTGGCTAACACGGTGAAACCCCGTCTCTACTAAAAAAAATACAAAAACCTAGCCGGGCGAGGTGGCAGGCGCCTGTAGTCCCAGCTACTCAGGAGGCTGAGGCAGGAGAATGGCGTGAATCCAGGAGGTGGAGCTTGCAGTGACCGGAGATCTGGCCACTGCACTCTAGCCTGGGCGACAGAGCGAGACTCCGTCTCAAAAAAAAAAAAAAAAGAATGCAGTTAGAATAGATGCCTTAACATTATTTGTACTCTGTAATCTACCACTGGATTCTGGATTTAAAAGTTCCCTTCATTACACTTTTAGATCTGTTACAGTAGAGAATTAAAGAATGTTATAAAAAATCATTGTGTAATAAAACTTTACTAACATCATTAAGAAGAAACTTATTGGCCAAGTTGATGAAAAATGTAAATAAAGTGTCTAAACTAATAAATGTTTAAGTCAACAGTATCATATATTTAAGGCTACCAATGATGTACCTCTAAAAATATGATTTTCTCCATACCCACCTATAAAAAGAAAAATCAAGTGTTACCACATAATGACTTCAAAATTCTGGGCTTACCTTTTTTTTCTCCAGTGTAGGGCACATAGTCTTCCCTGTCTTTATGCTCCAATGCTTCCTTCTCCAGATATGAAAGGAGATGCTCTCTATCAAATGGCCCTGTGGCAGACTTTGATGTCTGGTTCTTCTGCCGGAACCCTGCAGGCAGAAGGGCATTCTGCCAGAGAGAATGAATCAGCCAGTACGACCAATAAGAATGCTAATGCTATATGCTTCCGAAGATTACCCATATAAAAAGGAATTACAGACTGGAATGTGATACAGGCACTGAACACTTCATTGCAGGATTTTAGGACAGCAATGTTTTCTAATAGAACATTTTCTTCAGAGAGGATTCTACTAGCAGGAAATAATCTTTACTTTTTAAGTGTTCTGGAATACTAATAAAAAAAGTTTTATTAACCACATAGCGCATCTTCTCACTTACATAAGTGGGAACTAAATGATGAGAACACACAGACATATAGAGCACACACACTGGAGCATAAGGAGGGAGGGTGGGAGCAGGTAGAGGATCAGGAAAAATAACTAACAAGTATTAGGCTTAATACCTGGGTGATGAAATAATCTGTACAACAAACCCCCATGACACAAGTTTACCTACGTAACGAACCTGCACATGTATCCCTGAACTTAAAAGTTTTTTAAAAAGTTTTATTAATGCTTAATAATTGCTCAGTGTATATATATGTACAGAGAATAATTCTATTACAAAAGAGCGTTAAATGACTCTGTACGTGATATTCCTTCATGACTTCCATTTCATTGTACAGACTTTTTCATGATTAAAACATATATACCACACAGTAGAATATCAGATTGTTTACTTCAGTTTAAACACAATGTGAGATGTTCCACTTGTGTGTGTATGCATACATATATACATGAGCACTAGGATGTACTTGCAACAATCACTATCATTGTTTCACATGCCCCAAGGGACCCCTGAAATACTCATAGCAAGAGCTATGTTCCTGGGTTTCCACATGGGTAAAGCTTTTGAGTGCATGGACTGACTTAGAGTTGAGGGAGGTGGAGTAGAAGGTGATGGATTAAAGTCTTCTCCTGTAGTCCCTTAATTTTCACTAAGCCCAGTAAACACAAGGGCTGACTAGACAAAGTGAGCACCGTCCTTTTGCTTGTCAAAAGCCAAAGAGGTGATACTGCCTTGTCTCCTATTTCTGGGTATATCTTTGCTTTGAAAATGGGAGGCAGCCAGATAAATCACACAAAAGGGCCAGCCCTCTTTTGCAAAACCTCCCAATTGAATTTTGTGGGTGGTATAAGATAATTTTTCATTATAAAGGGTAATCTTATAAGGGTAATGTTAGTAGAAAATATTCAATTTGTAACTAGGAAATACAGCACTTCAACTGTGGTCATGTGTTGAGATATATAATAATTTTCATAAAATTCACCTGTGTTACCCTTTATGTAATGGTACCTACTACACAGAAAGCTGAACTATAAAGATGAAACACACAGGAGGTCCATTCTTAATTCTGTACCAAGTATGTTTCTGTAATATAAAATTGTTTATGGAACCATAAAAAAGAAACATAAGATTTCTACCTTTAGACTTAGAAATCAAGAGAGGAACTACACGTGAAGAATCCATTTCCAATTGACCTGCAAGCCCTACTCATTTTTACTTCCTGAAGAACTCATTCATCTTTTTCCCATCTCCAACATTATTACTTTGGTCCAAACTATGATCCAAGCTTGCTGAGACTGTTACATTAGCTTCCCAACTGTATCAGTTGCCTGATATTTTTTATCCTTCACCACCAGCCCCTCAGTCTGTCACCCTAGCCTCATCTCATACATCCTCTCCATTCCAGTCACACTGAACTTTTTTTTCTCTCTTGTACTTGCCACATACTTCCTTCTACCACCAGGCCTCTATGTGTGTGGTCTCCCTTCCCTGGAATGCTCTGCCTATCCCTTTTTGCAACTCATTTTTCAGATTGTAGCTCCATTCCCCCAGGGAAGCTTTTCTTAACCTCTCATCACAAGCTCTTACAGTGTGTAGCATTTACCATTCTTTTAATATGGTATGATTATTTGATTAATGTCAAACTCCTATTCCTACCAGCCTGTGTCATGAGGGCAAAGACCACATTTGTTTTGCTCATTCTTGTATTCCTAAGCCTAGCATAGCACCTGGAATCTACAAGTTGTCTCCA
Organism: Piliocolobus tephrosceles; assembly: GCF_002776525.5. Classification (NCBI taxonomy): domain Eukaryota; kingdom Metazoa; phylum Chordata; class Mammalia; order Primates; family Cercopithecidae; genus Piliocolobus; species Piliocolobus tephrosceles. The sequence continues at coordinate 75,739,420 of NC_045439.1, forward strand.
AATATTTACTGAATAATTGGTAGAATGCTTTTAAAGATTCTCATTAAGGCAAATTAATAAAAAGTAACTTTACTTCTCCATCAATAATGCATAGATGTATATATTGCTATTTCATGGTGGTGGTAATGGAAGCTGCACTACTCTACCTGCCTGCTCAAGCCCATGTGACACACACAGTCTTAAATATGATAGCTGAAATCCTGGCTCCTTAGAAAGCCTTTTTTTTGGAGGGGAGACAGGGTGTTGCTCTATTGCTCAGGCTGGAGTGCAGTGATGTGATCATAGCTTGCTGCAACCTTGAACTCCTGGGCTCAAGCAATCTTCCTGCCTAGGCCTCTGGAGTAACTGGAACTACAGGTGTGCACCACCATGCCCCCGGCTAATTTTCAAAATTTTTTGTAGAGGCAAGGTCTTGCTATGTTGTCCAGGATGGTCTGGAACTCCTGCTCTTAAGCAAATCTCCCTTCTAGGATTACAGGTATGAGCTACTATACCCGGCCAAAAACAGTCTAACCACAAACTAAATGACAGCTAGCTGGTTTTAGAGGCTACATACCCATGAACCAAGCTTCATTAGAAATATACTCTAATCAAGTAAGCTAATAGATCATAATTACTTTTCAGATAAAAATTTTCTTTAATATGATTGTCACTAAAAATGACATGTTTCTCTCTTGCAGTGCAATTTTGCTGTAAAATATATTCCCAGCCTTGGGGGGTGGGGCAGAGGAAAGCTTTTGCTAGGCTGGCTGTCTTCTGGAGATGGATTTTTTTTTTTTTTTTTTGGCAAAAATGCAGTGAGTTAACAAACATGTACACTGAATACAGCAGAAGGACAGTAAAACAGTCCTCCAAAATATAAGGTACCACACATACCTTCAACCTACTTCCTGAGACTTTGCAAGTTACAGTGGTGTTTCTCTGGCTGAAGTAGCTGCTACTATCCTTGACCTCTTTTCTTACCTGGTTCTTTACCAGAACGCTTTCCAAAAACATGTCACCCAACAAACAGATGCTGTCAATAAACATCATTGTTCTCCTAGTCTCGACTAACAGTATTGAGGTTAGGGGAGTTGCGACTGGGGTTGGGGAGTTTGCAAAAGACATTTAGAGGCTAATCAAGCCTCCCCACACAAGAAGCAGACCATGGATTTACAAATAAAAAATAAGCCATCAGATTTCAGACTGATACCATAGTGCATGAGTTGGGAGGAGACTCAGTGTGGTTTAACAGAAAGACTGCTAGACCACCAGGTATCAATGAGGCAGTGAGGGACCTAGTCCCAGCTCTTTCCCTAATTGTAATAACTGAGGTATTTTCTGTTTTCCATCCGTGAAACAGAGGGCATGAACTAGATCAATGTTTCTGAACCAGTAGTGTTTTTGTCCCCTAGAGGACATTTGGCAATGTCTGGAGACATTTTTGGTTGTCAGCTCAGGGGGAGGAGTATTAATCATGGTTTTCAGTCTGGGTAACATAACGAGACCTTGCCTCTACAAAAAATTTTACAAAGAAATTAGCTGGGTATAGTGGTGCTTGCCTGTAGTCCTAGCGACATAGGAGGCTGAGGTGGGAGGATCGCTTGAGCCAGAAGTTCAAGGCTGCAGTGAGCTATCATTGCACCACTTCACTCTTGCCTGAGGAACAGAGTGACAACTGGGCCCTAAAAAAAGTCATGTTTTTTATTTTCTGAGTTTTATGATGCTTTCACATCTTGGGGCCCTGCTAATCCTGGAGACCACTCCTTCCAGGGCTAGCTAGAGAGCACTACTCCCTACCAACCTCCCCTGGAGCATACCTTTCATATGCAAACCAACCAATTCTCCTAACCACCTCTTTTTTATCTAACTCTCACTTACCAAGCCAGTATTTCCCCTCCCCCTAAATCACCCAGAGCCAGATACTGGACAACTAGAGACTAGTTACATAGCCCTGAACCTGTTAAAATTATTCAAACTATCTAGTCCTAAACTTGTTAAAATCTGCCTATCCTGACTCACCCATTCATTCTCATTGAACCACAATAAAGGCTCTTGGCCATTGCTTGTTCCTTGATCTTTTTGCCTCCTGACCAACCTGGGTGCTTCCCCATGTGCCTCTGTGTGGCACGGTGTGCCTCCTGCTCTTGGAACTGTAAGTAATAAACCCTTCTTTCAAGGCAGTAGTCTCAGTGTCTGTCATCCATTACCAAACCTGATTAAAACAACATCCTAGGAACATTTTAAAACAGGAGGAGTGTGCTACTGGCCAGGGATGTTGTTAAACATGCCTCCAATGCACAGGACAGCCCCCCTACAACAAATTATGCAACCTCAAAAGTAAATAGTGTCAAGATTGAGAAACCTGGACTAGGGACTAAAGTCTTATGCTTTCCCCAGTTTATTTATTTATTTATTTTTGAGATAGTCTTGCTCTGTCACCCAAGCTGGAGTGCAGTGGTGCAATTTTGGCTCACTGCAACCTCCACCTCTCTGGTTCAAGCAATTCTCATGCCTCCGCTTCCCAAGTAGCCTGGCATAGCCTGGGACTACATGCGTGCACCACCATGCCCAGCTAATTTTTGTATATTTAGCAGAGACGGGGTTCACTATGTTGGCCAGGCCGGTCTCGAACTCCTGGCCTCAAGTGATCCACCCACCTCAGCCTCCCAAAGTGCTGCGATTATAGGTGTGAGCACTCGTCCACTTTTTCCAGTTCTAAAACCATTTGATTCAAATAGGTCTAATAGATTGAACTGCCTACAGAAGATATTGCCGTGATGTGATAAAAACAGCATTGTTATCATGAGTAATTCCCCTCCAATTAGGTGTACTGGGAACTTTTCCTTATAATAGTAATTATGGTTAAGGGATTTGATCTATGGTATAGACACATCATCCAGTAACAAGAACAATGTTATAAAATGAACTCCATCTCAGTCCTTAGAGGATACTTAAAATCAACGTCTTGGCATAAAGAAATGTGGTAAAGAAAAGAAGCCTAGCAAACAACCATTACCTTTAGGACCTTCAGGTTCTTACCTCACTGCCCATCCCCCGACATATCAGGGAATAACAATTCAAGGGTCATGGGTGTCTATCTAAGCCTTGTGTAATTTATAAGACAACATCCACCTTGCAAGTTAAAGCTTACATACATATATTCAGGTCTGCTCCACAGTGGACTGCTACTGTCAAGAAGTTATGTAGATCTATTCTACTAATGACTGGAAACTTAATCGATTGGGTCAGCATCTTTCAGAAAGGGAACAATTAGACTTAGGGTCATGAAGAATCTTTTAGAGGCATTCTACACTGAGGTCACCTGGCATACAAACTTGGAAGAGACAGAGGTTGGCGTGTATCAAAAAGGTAATCATCTGCTGCATTGTACTAAAAATATCCCTGCCTGCACAGAGGAGAAAAATTTCTTAGAGGAGGAAAAAATTTCAGGAGATGTTTGAAAATAAGGATACTGGAGTAGTTTAGGACAGTCATGTTAGTAAACATATGGAGGCAGAAGTGGAGAACTGGAGAGGAAGCCAAAAGCAAATTGATCTGGATAAAGAGGAGGAGGGGGTAGAAGGTGCCAGAGAAAATCATGAAAAAGCTCAAAGGCAGCTACTGAGTTTCAAAGAATTTGAAAAGTTATTTCATTTCTCTTCATCAGCTAGCACCTACCTCTGGGTCAAGATCATCCAAAACAGTTTCCAGTTGTTTCAGTTCTGTTTCTGACAGATTCCCAAGGAGCTCATCTTCATCAAGGTCTTTGTACTTTTCTAAGTCCTTACGGAATGGCAGTGCCATGATTTACAGTGTAGCAAGTCACTTAATTTTTGCTGTTCAGTACAGTCAGAAGTGATCTCTACTTTTTCTTAAAGCTATAGAGAGAAGAAACAAACACATTTTAAATAGTAAGTCATCTCCACCTACTTAGATCTAATTCTTAGGTTAAGTGAAATGTAATTTCCATGTGTCATATATTCTTTGATTATATATCACATGCTATTCTTCTTTATGAATCATTCAATGTCCTTTGCCTTGTGTTGAGAAAAAAAAAAAAAAAAAAACAAGAAAAAAGAGGGAAAAGATAAAACAAAATTCAAATCCATTAAGGTAGTCACTTGACAGAATTTAGAATTTCTAACAATTAAATTTTAGGGGGAAAGAAATTATGTGCCAAAATAAAAGTTTTTCCATCAATGGCTTTCAAATTATTTTACCAGAGTACTTTACTTCAGCACAATGTGTTTAAGGTACACTTGTTTTACTATATATTATTTAGGAGAACAATATGACTCAATATTAATATGGGGGGATATCAATACATTCCCCATGACAGGAGTAGTCTCTTGCCACTAGGAAAAATTTTCTTTTGAAAAGATGCATTTGAAAATATTTTTCTGAGGTGTTTTTAAAGGAAAAAATATAGCATTCTGAAGATGTTTGAGTAAAATACTCAAAATCATGCTGGGATATGTCACCTACTGATTGACAAGGTTGGTCGGAGGGTCTGACTATGGGAAGGGACCATCATCATTTCCTTACTGTGTGATCTCCCCTGGACAGCTATGAGGTTAATCAACAAGCAGGTTAACAGAAGCTCTAGAGACACAGAAGTTGGCATATATCAAAGAGCTAATCATCTGTTGATTCGGCAGGATTGTTCTGTAGGAAAGGCGAAACCAAGGATTTCTGTATATTCCAGTCATATGTACGAACTGTCTGTCTCATAAAATATACCTAGTACTGGGCCAGATGCAGTGGCTCACATCTGTAATCCCAGAACGTTGGGAGGCTGGGGCAGGTGAATCCCTTGAGCTCAGGAGTTTAAGAGCAGCCTTGGCAACATGGCGAAAAATACGAAACATCAGCCAGGTATGGTGTATACACCTGTGGTCCCAGCTACTCAGGAGGCTGTCATGGGAGGATGGCTTCAGCCCAGGAGGCAGAGATTGCAGTGAGCTGAGATCATGCCATTACACTCTAGCCTGGGTGACACAGCAAGACCTTGTCTCAAAAAAAAAAAAAAAAGTACCTACTACCTATGGAAATAAACGGAAATAAATACACTTTAGACTTAGTGATTTGGTTAAGTTTTTCTTGACTGCAAAATGCTCCATACTTCAGTTTGACATATTTCCTTTACTACTCCTTCCCTCAAGTTTTCTCAACTTAATATTTTAGTATGTTTTTCCTGCAAACCAGTAACATTTTAAGGCTCCTTTGATGTGTTTCCATCTCCCATGAATGGAACTGTTCAAAGTGTTTAGAAAGGCAGGCTCACCGCAGGAGTCTGACAGCAACTTGACTAGCAACCACCTTAGGTCCAACAACAAGCAAATGGGGGAGCTTCCTGCACGTGTTCATGGTTGAGAACCTCCCCATGGGGTTGTAGAGTTTGGACCTCATTGTAGAGATAATTCAGGAACACAAAGATCAGCTCCCCGAATTGGAACAGCTGGAGCACATTGGACTGTTCAGTCATGCAGAGATTAAGGCTATCATTAAGAAGGCTTCTGATCTAGAGTAGAGAATCCAGGGAAGAGCCCTTTTTAAGGATGACTTTACCAATTATGTTCAATATGAAATTAATCATTTGGAACAGATCCAGAGAAGAACATGCATTGGATATTCATTTAAGAAGGATGAGATTGAGAATTCTGTTGTACACGGGGTACAAGGTGTTTTCCGACGTGCCTCAGCAAAGAGGAAAGATGATGTTCAACTTTGGCTCTCCTATGTAGTTTTTTGTTTGTTTTTTGAGGCGGAGTCTTGCTGTGTTGCCTAGGCTGGAGTGCAGTGGCATGACCTCGATTCACTGCAACCTCTGCCTCCCAGGTTCAAGCAATTCTCCTGTCTCACCCTCCTGAGTGGCTGGGACTACAGGTGCCTGCCACCATGCCCGGCTAATTTTTGTATTTTTAGTAGTGACGGGGCTTCACCTTGTTGGTCAGGCTGGTCTCAAACTCCTGACCTCAGGTGATCCACCCGCCTCGGCCTCCCAAAGTGCTGGGATTATAGGCGTGAGCTGCTGTGCCTGGCCTCCTATGTAGTTTTTTGTAAGAAATGGGCTACTAAAACTCAACTTAGCAAGGTATTTTCTGCCATGTTGGCCATTCATTCCAACAAGCCAGCTTTGTGGATTATGGCAGCCAAATGGGAAATGGAAGACTGATTGTCTTCAGAAAGCGCAAGGCAACTATTTATTTGGGCACTGCACTTTCATCCAGAGGGCCCTAAACTTTATCAAGACTATTTTAGAATGAGGCTGATGCATGCTGAAAAACTGAGGAAGGAAAAGCAAGAATCTGAAAAAGCCAACATGGACGTGGAGAATCCTGATTTTTCTGAAGAAATCCTTAAGGGCGAGTTAGCACGGATCATCTAAGAAAATTCTGTAAGCATAATTCGAGGTGCAGAATTTCATGTGTCACTGCTTTCAACTGCATGGCGATTTGACTTTGCCAAAGGTCTACAAAAAGAAATTTATGATGACCCTCAGGCTCTACACACAGATGATCTTCTCACTTGGGATTATGCGGCAAGATGAGAATTAGAGATGAGTCACAGACAGGAGAAGAGCAGCCTACAACGAAGTAAGACAAAGCAGAGGAGGGCCAGAAGGAGGAGAGATGTTGCGCCGTATATGAAGAGGTAGTGAAGACTCTGCCAATGGAGGCCATGTGGAAGTGTTACATCACCTTTTGCTTGGAAAGATTTACTAAGAAGACAAATAGTGGGTTCCTCAGAGGGAAGAGGTTGGAAAGAACCATGACTGCATTCAGAAAGGCACAAGAACAAGCTTCTGCCAGAATTCCAATATAAGCAGTTAACTTGAGTTGTTGCTGTGCCATAACTTCCTGAGGGAAGCTCTGGAGGTGGGAGTAGCTGGGACTGAATTATTTAGAGACTCTGGGACAATGTGGCAGATGAATGTGCATGTGCTGATTGACTCAAAGAGCCCTGACATAGCCATGCTTTTTGAAGAAGACCCTGTGCACCTGAAACCCCAGGTTTGTCTGTCATTGCGGACTTCTTGGCAGAGTGGAGTGAAGATGCCAAAAGCCAAGACGACACTGAGGCAATCTTTAAGAAAGTTATCTTAGCTGTCACAGGTGCCAACTCAGTAACCCTGAAGGATAAGTACCTGGATTGGGCTTATCAACATGGTGGCTACAAAAAAGCCAGAGCTGTGTATAAAAGTTTACAGGACAGTCATCCATTTTCAGTTGACTTTTTCAGGAAAATGATTCAGTTTGAAAAGGAGCAAGAATCCTGCAAGATGGTGAACATAAGAGAATATTATGAGAGGGCTTTGAGTGAGTTTGGATCTGTAGATTCTCATCTTTGGATGGATTATATCAAGGAACCACTGAACCACCCCCTTGGTAGACCTGAGAACTACGGACAGATCTACTGGTGAGCAATGAAATGTTGCAGGGAGAGTCAGCAGAGGCGTCTGTAGCTAAATATGCTATGCAGACTGGCTGTTTGTGAAGAGGAAGAATACAGCCAGCTTTGTGAAACAGTATTGCAAGCCTTGTGGGCAAATATGTATTATGAGTCCATTTTTGTAATTTGTTCAGAGATGGCAGACAAGATGGCTGTCTGATTCCAAGACACACCCTAATTTTAATTTTTTAATTTTTTGATTGAAAAAATTAATCACGATTGAAGACAGGGTCTTGTCCTGGCTGGTCTTGAACTCCTGGATTCAAGTGACCCTCCTGCCTCAGACTCCCGAGTAGCTAGGATTATAGGCACAGGACACCATGCTCGTGATGCATTAATCTCTAATTTCAGGAAAGAGAACTGCTGATTTAATGTTGAGATGTTGAGGCCAGATCTACCATAGGTCCTAAATGTTTTCCAGAATACATGGAAAGCATACGAATGGGTTTTACTTACCCCAGTTCAAGCATGAGTATCTCTAATCTAGCTAGGAGCCAGTTAAAATGAAGGAGAAAGTACAGTTTTGTTGGTTTATTCTCATTATAAAAGATACATGTTATGCATTTGTTCTGGAAAATATGGAGGAAATAGAATAGTGTGTCAAAAAAATAAAAAATCCTGTAATCATAGGGAAAAAAAAAAACAAGCAAATGAACAGAATTTGTCTATGCAGATATTACATTGCAGGCAACTTGTGTAACTGCCCAAGACAGGTCTGGTTTACACCTGTTTTATTGGCACCCTTCTGGTTTACTGGTTATCTTGAAATTTTTTTCTTTTTCTTTTTTTTCTTTTTTTTTTTAGCAAATTATTATCATTGTCATTACTGTTTGTTAAGCCTCCATTTTGTACTTCCAACTTTAAGATAGCAAGCTTGGCCAGGCACAGTGGCTCACGCCTATAATCCCAACACTTTGGGAGGCTGAGGTAGGAGGATCACTTGAGCCCAGGAATTTGAAACTAGCCTGGGCAACATAGTGAGACCTCATCTCTATATAAACTTTAAAAAAATAGCTGGGCATGGTGGCACACACCTATATTCCTAGCTACTTGGGAGGGTGAGGTAGGAGGATCGCTTGAGCCCAGGGGTTTGAGGCTGCAGTGAGCTATGGTTGTGTCACTGCACTCCAGCCTGGGCAACAAGGTGAGATTCTCTCTCTAAAAATAAATAAATCAATAAATAAGCAAGCTTACAAGTATATTTACAGTGTGTTTTCTCCATTAAAAATAATACAGTCTGCAGAGAAGATTCAATGGAAGATATCAGCACTTTCCAATATAATAGCCATAAAATGTAATTTTGAAGAAGGTAAACATTTTAAGGGACAAAAATAAAAAATAAGACCACTTAAAAAATTTTTCCCTTTATAAAAATACCAATGACATGGTATTTCAGACAGATAAGGGTAAGAAACTGATAAAAGTATATAAATATGTACCAAAAATAATTTAGTTCATGCTATTTCTTAAATGTTTGAATAATTACTATTTTTAAAGTTTTTAATGTGCTTTAATATATTTTTGAAAATTTCAGTATATAAGCCAATTTTCTCAATGAATATTTTAAAATAGACATAGATATAAGTTTAATTATTTTATGCATCCCTAACTTTACTTTCAAGAATGTCCTAGTATGGGTCATACATTCAATGGTCATTCTAACAGGGCACTCTAATAGGCAATATGATAGGAATGAGGTATCAGGAGCAAAGGCAAGCAATGCTGTATGCCACCCAGGTTCTGTAAAGTTGGAACATGACATTCTACATTCCACGGAGAGACTAAATAGTTTACACCAATACATTGCTTCTCCTAATCCCAAAGTAAAATCTACTACACAAAGCTTGTTTACAGTATTGCTTAAAGAATAAAATGAACACCCTGCCCAGCATAAAAGAGAAAACATTACTAATACCCTCATGTTCATTTCTCTAGTTGCATCTCCCCCTCCAAAAGCAGCCACTCTACCAGATTTTGAATTAATCATTCTCTTGCTTTCCTTCAGTTTTGCCTTATTTGTACATATCCTCAACAGTTTTAGATCTGCCCCTTTTCTTGCATGTTATGTAAACAGACTCGCAGAGTATGCACCCTTCTGTGACTTGCTTTTTTCATTTAATGTTGTTCGTTGTTTTCAGTTGATGCTTAGAGCCATACTACTTTCTTTTCATTTCTATAGAGTATTCTATCCTATAAATGAACATTTAAGTTGCTTATAGTCTCTCCCCTCTATTTCTCTGCTATAAATAATCTTGTTACCTATTTCCTGGTACACATGTGTGAGAGTTTCTCTTTCGTTCAAATCTAGGAATGGAATTGCTGGGAAAAGGGTATGCTTATACTTAACTTGATTAGGTAATGCCAAACTACTTTCAAAGTGATTGCATGAATTAACATTCCCAGCAGATTCGGCACGTGACAATTCACATTGCTCCTCATCCTTGCTCATTGTTGGTATTATCAGAGTATTTATTTTTGGCCATTCTGGTGGTATTTCACTGTGGTTTTAATTTGTATTTTGCTGAATTATGATGAGGTTGAGCATCTTTTCATATGTTCATTGGCCAATGTGTTCCTTATTGTGTGAAGAATCTTTTGCGCATTAAAAAAAATGCCCTTAATATATTCTTTGTTGGTTATATGTAACAAATCTCTTCCATTTTTTTTTTCTTTTTCCAAGTCTTATCATCATGGCATATCCTAGGGGAAAACGTTTCTAAGTATTTCTCATTTTAAAAAAGTTTACTTCTTTAGCTACGTTTTCCTTTCCAAAGCAGTGGAAAATGAATTTCCTTCAGCTTCAGATTATAGAATTTTGCCATGAGGCAAGAACTTCTGGGTAATACACCAAAGTTCAAAGTTTCAATTCTGCTTCAATAAAAAGCAAATAACTGTTGCTCATCCTATCTAATCATGCTCAAAACTTATCACTTTTTGTTTGGTTTGTTTTTGTTTTTGTTTTTTAAGACAAGGTCTCATTCTGTTACCCAGGCTGGAGTACAGTGGTGCAATCACGGCTCACTGCAGCCTCTGCCTCCTGGGCTCAAGCGATCTTCCCACCTCAGCCTACCAGGTAGCTGGGACTGCAGGCATGTGCCACCACACCCAACTAATTTTTGTATTTTTTGTAGAGACAGTGTTTCACCATGTTGCCCAGGCTGGTCTTAAACTCCTAGAATCAAGTGATCTGCCTGCCTCAGCCTCCTAAAGTGCTGGGATTACAGGTGTGAGCTACCCACTGCACCTGGCCACTACTAGCATTCTTTCCTCAGGTGTTCCCATTCTCAGAGTCTCTCAACTTGATTTTACCTTCCCTCTCAACTCTCATCCTTTATTGAGGAACATGTGTATTCTGACAATATTCCAAGTGCCAGCAGGAGCTCAGAAACTGCTTAGGAAGGGAAGTTCTGGAAGGAGTGCTTTGCTTTTCTTTCTGTCCTGGGATGACATGTCTCTCTTGTTTGTCCTTTGACATCTGTCTTCTAGAAGAGGAACAAATTCTGAGTGATGAAGAGGTGCAACCAGTGTGCTAGAAAAGTACTTTAAATCTACACTTTGTCTACAGAAACTTTTAATCTCTAAGCTAACATATACTGTATTTCATATAAAAGTAAAAAAAACAATTTACATTGCACAAGAATATGGGAATTGGTTTTCAAAGCATAACATTCTCATGATCATTTAAGAAAAACACAACTTTTTGTAAATAAGCAAGTTCTGCCAGGTAAGTTAGGCAAAGCTTAAGAATTTTTAATCTGGAATTCTGGTATGTTCAGACTATTTTTCTTCTTAACTCACTTTTTACAGCAGTGTTTCTCCTGCTTTTGACTGCATCATCATCTCCTGGTGGGCTTGTTAAAACACAGATTCCTGGTCCCACCCCCAGCGTTTCTTGATTGGATAGGTCTGGGGTGGGCAGATAATCTGCAGTTCTAATAAGCTCCCAGGTGGTGCTGATGCTGCTGGTCAGGAACTATACCTTGAGATCTACTGCTCTAGAGGTACTCCCTTCACCAGTTCTGACAACTACATCTCATACTGTGTGGCAGAGTGTATTTTGTTTAACTCAAAATTCTTCGAAGGCTGAAGAACTTTGTTTAAATATTCCACAAAGTCTATGGGTGCTGTTGCTTTTCTTCTTTCCACTCACCCACTGCTTCACTGAACTTCAGCTAGTGGAGGCTATACTTAAGGACATCAAGAAACTCCTGGAATATTTTTGGCCAAAAGTCTTCATCCATTTACCATCTTCCTTTTCATTTATCACTTATTTCTAGAATCCCTGTTTTTCATACTGGACTTCCAGGACCATGCTAATTTTTTAATGGAATCTCAGCAATCTCATTTTGCTAAGAGTTTTAAATTTTAGCTTTCTATAAGAATAATTTCTAAAACTTAATAGCCATATTCTAGATCCTTTGGATCACTTAAAAAGAAGCAATGTTGTGGAATTTCAGTTGCCACATTTACATTTATATTTATCATTGCACCAGCACCTGGTAGAACTGCTTTAATTGTTTTGATTGTCAGTTAACACTAGGAGGCCCGACAGCTTTTTTCCTTTAAAAGGGATCTATATATAAGTTTGAGAAGTGATGTTCTACTCTATTCAACCAATCTCCACTTATTTTCTTCAAGCTTTATATTTGTATAGGGAGTAAGGTGTCAACATTGACTATATTTTTTAAAATGTGGAATCATATGATTCAGAGAGATACTCTATGAGTTGTTAACCTCCATTTCACCACCATTTCCATAGGACGGGCTCAGAGTTTTCAGATTCTTATCTGTTCTCTCTTTAATGTACACACGTGATCGTATTGTTCTCTGGTCCAAAAGCCTTATATAATTCATATTACCCACAACAGGGTTAGGCAAACTACAGCGGGCCAAATTCGGCCTGCTGCCTGTCTTTGTAAATGTTTTATTTGAACACATTCACATCCATTCATTTATGTACTACCTATGGCTGCTTTTGTGCTACAATGGCAGAGTTGAGTAATTGCAACAGAGACCCAATGGCTTGCAAAGCTAAAATATTTACTATTTGGCCCTTTACAGAAAAAGTTTGCCCATCCCTGACCTATAAGAGAAAGTCCAGGCCGGGCGCGGTGGCTCAAGCCTGTAATCCCAGCACTTTGGGAGGCCGAGACGGGTGGATCACGAGGTCAGGAGATCGAGACCATCCTGGCTAACACCGTGAAACCCCGTCTCTCCTAAAAAATACAAAAAACTAGCCGGGCGAGGTGGTGGGCACCTGTAGTCCCAGCTACTTGGGAGGCTGAGGCAGGAGAATGGCATAAACCTGGGAGGCGGAGCTTGCAGTGAGCTGAGATCCGGCCACTGTACTCCAGCCTGGGTGATAGAGCGAGACTCCGTCTCAAAAAAAAAAAAAAAAAAAAAGAGAAAGTCCAATCTTCTCAGCATAAGATACACAGTTCAGAAGCTGGTCCTAACTAGCTAGCTTTCCTATATTATCTCGGGCTGCTCCCCATCACATAGCCTATACTCCAAACAGGCCACAAACTTTAGGCCTCTCTATTCCTTTGCTTATTATGTTCCCTCTCTCTAGAAAAAATGCATTCATTCCCATCTACCTCTATCCTCAACTGAACCTCACATATTCTTCAAGACCTAGCTGAAAATGTCGTATCTTCCCTGAAAATTTCCCTGGTCTCTATTCTCACATCCAGGCAAAATTAATGATTTCCTTAATGATGTTGCCATTATCTTTTTTTTTTTTTTTTTTTTTTTAAGAGACAGAGACTTGATCTGTCAGGCCAGAGTGCAGTGGTGCAGCCTCAAACTCTTAGGTTCAAGTGATCCCTCCTCAGCCTCCTGAGCAGGTAGGACTATAGGCATAAGACATCGTGCCCAAATTATTGTTGCTATTATCTTTATATATACATCCATTATAACCACAGGTTGTATTGTACATTGGTAAGTTCAAAATTTAAGGGTGTAACTGAAAATACTGACATAAAATAAGAGGGTTTCCTAGAAAATCAGATAGAACAAATTACTATAAAATGACAGTACCATAACTAAAGAAAGTCTAGGTGCAGTGGCTCACGCCTGTAATCCCAGCATTTTGGGAAGCCAAGGAGCGAGGATTGCTTAAGTCCAGGAGTTTGAGACAAGCCTGGGCGACATAGTGAGACCCCCAATCTCTACAAAAAATAAAAAATTAGCCAGGCTTGATGGTCCACATCTGTAGGCCCAGCTAGTAGGAGGCTGAGGTAGGAGGATCACTTGAACCCAAGAGGTCCAGGCTGCAGTTAGCCATGATTGCACCACTGCACTCCAGCCTGGGTGATAGAGTGAGACTCTGTCTTAAAAATAAACAAACAATAAAGAAGGCAATATTTCATCATCCAGTTATTTCCTCTTATTCTTCTCAATGTTCACCAAGATATCTTCTAATTAAAATTTGGCTATTCATGTAACTTTCCTCACTAGATATTAATAAACTGATATTTTGGCTCACGTATAAGTCTTTTTTATGAGTATCGTTGCTACGGGCCAGTGTTTAAGACATTAGACACCTACCAGTTGATTGAAATTGTGTCTTGGTAAAGATAAAGCTGTGGGACATCACCTGAAATCCTATCCAGAGCTACTCCATAAAGACACCCCTCAAACTTACTTCAAACCAACAATGATACTGATTGGAGTTAGTCTTTCACCTGTTTCTCTCACTAGCCACTGTAAAGCTCTTGAAGGGCAGAGGATCTCTCCTAGATCTCATTCCTCACTGGGCTGCCATCGCGAGGTACAGTACCTGGTAGTACACAGCTAACACAAATTTGATATACTTGAATCTTACATCAATCTCTGCTTTCCCTTCTTTGGTAGTTCCCTCTTTCTCCTCCAGCTATGTAGTGTCCTCTTGCTCCCAAACTCTAATCCCTTTATCACAACTAAACGGGGACTGAAAATGAGTTTTTGACACTTCTGTTGATCCTCTGTATACCCTTCTTCACCTTTTCTTCCCTATCAACTCATTTGAGCATAAGATTCAGAGTTCTCTGCTGTCTAATCTCCCCCAGTTAAAAACAAAACAAAAATATCTGATCATCAGTCATCAGATCTCTGAAATTAAATGAAAATTTGATTTTTTTTTTTTTTTTTTAGGTAACCAAATGAGTTTCCTCTTCAGGAGACACCAGGCCTGAGGTTAACTCCACTTCAGGTGCTGGAGGCCTTCTCTTCAATTGCGCTAGGCTTAAGACTGTGTTATGTTGTCTTTTCCCCATTGGTTTCTCCTAGGATTCCTGGGTGCTGAATCTCCACAACCCACCAGATCAGAGAATTTTTTTGCTCTCAAGATTCCCAGATGAATATTTATTTTTCAATATACTTACTGTTCTTATGACATATATTTTTGAAGATTTTCTACGCCATGAATTATTTGTTCTAGACAACAGGCATAAGCAGTATACAAGACAGACAAGTTTTTTTCCCTATTTTAAAGGTGGCATACAGACAAAAACCAATGAATAAAGGAAGAAAGTAATATGAGACAGCAATAAGTACTATAAGGAAGAAAACTTAAAGCAATGGAGGTGGGGAGGATCAGGAAGGCTAACTTAAGTGGCTCAGAAAGACTGTTCTGAAAGATGACTTTTGAGCTAGGGACCTAAGGTCTCTAAGCAGCTCTCGCAGCCTAGGACTATGCTAATAGCTGCAGTCTAGGTGAGAAATGATGGCAGCTTTGCCTAGGGTTGTGGCTGTGGAGATGGAGAGAAGTAGATAAACGTGGTATGTTTTGGAAACACAGCGGTTGGCTGTAGGGTATAAACACATGAGAGGCTCAAAGGATGACTTCTAAGTCCATTTCAGTTAGTATTTAATAATATTTCTTATTCCACACCTATTTTTTTTTCCTGAGGAGCTGAACATTGTCCTATGCCACCTATATTTCTAAGCCTGCTTTAAAGAGTTTCTTGGTTGATATTTTCATCATAGTCTGTTTTGAGATCCACATTGTGAATGATCTTAATATGACAGTTTATGAAGAAACCCATAATAATGATAATCAACTAACTAAACAAAATCAACCAATCAAAAGTTACTAAATAAAACATTTGCTGGCTGTCCTTAAACATACAGTCTAAACCAAAGAACATGTCTTTTCGTTAATGCCATTTCTGGTATCATTTTTTGCAAAAGATTGAGTCTAAAAAGTAAAACAAGCAAATAACTTGCCATGCCTTAAAAAAAATTTTACACAATTGCTGTTTCTTATTTTCTTTCCAAAATCTTCAATGCTTACTGGTCTAACTGCTGAAGAAGAGTCATGCATCTGACACCCAGGAACTGTAGTGATGTTTCCCTTACTCTGAGTTCCCTGACCTTCCTTCTTCCCACAGTCCAGTCCTCAGCTTACCTCAGCTCCACATCCCCATGCTTATCACCCCCCAACAGTCCTTATCCTTACCAATAAGGGGCCCCTCCATAACTCTCAACATCTTTGACCCTGTCTCTCTGGAACTCCTCTGGCAAAACTCCACATCTGATTAAAACTAACTCTTCTGGCCGGGTGCAGTGGCTCACGTCTGTAATCCCAGCACTTTGGGAGGCCAAGGTTGGCAGATTACAAGGTCACGAATTCAAGACCAGCTTTACCAACATGGTGAAACCCCTGTCTCTCCTAAAAATACAAAAATTAGCTGAGCGTGGTGACACACGCCTATAACCCCAGCTAAGGAGGCTGAGGCAGGAGAATCACTTGAACCCAGGAAGCGGAGGTTACAGTGAGCTGAGATCGCACCATTGCACTCCAGCCTGGGCGACAGAGCGATACTCCGTCTCAAACAAACAAACAAACAACCTAACTCTTCCTACTACTCACCAGCACCAGGGTGGCAGATGAAGCTGGAGAAAAAACACATGAACTGACTGGCTACATTTAAAATGTATCACCACTAATGTCAAAGAGTACTGCCTAATAATTCTAACATCCTAGTATTTCAAATCCTAGTCCAGTCGCTCTCCTACTCTCTCAGATGACTTTTTTCTACTTCTTTTTTCTCAAACCTTCAATACTGCCTACCTCTCACTCTCTGATGACCTTACCTTAATATTTCACTAAGAATACAGAAGCAATCATAAAATAACATCTGAGTTCCCATCATATCTACAAACCTACCACACTTGTACCCATACACTCTACCTTCCCTCTTGCTGTTATGGATAAACTGTCCAGTCTCTTACCCAAGGCCAATCTGCCTCTTGGAACCAGATCCCATCCCTGCTCATTTATACAAGGGTTCCAGTATACATTTATACAAGAGCACAACTATCCAGTACTTGTGCTCTTTTTCTACTGGACCATGCCCATTAGCACACAGACTGTAATACATACCTCAAATAAAAAACATACAAACTCTCCTTCTACTTCACATCCCTCTCCAGACACTACCTTACTTCTTGGCTCTGCTTTACAGCCAAACTTAAAAGAATTGTCTATATTTGGTACCTCGAGTCCTCTCCCTCTTATTGTCTCAAATATTCTCCCATCTGACTTTCATCCCCACCACTCACTCCACCCAAAGTGATCTTGCCAGCACAGTGCTAAATCCAATTGTCAATTTTTAGTCCTCATCTTTTTTTTTTTTTTTTTTTTGAGACAGTGTCTCATTCTGTCACCTAGGCTGACATGCAGTGGTGTGATCTCGCCCCACTGCAACCTCTGCCTCCTGAGTTCAAGCGATTTTCCTTCTTGAGCCTCCCGAGTAGCTGGAATTACAAGTGTGAGTCACCATGTCTGGCTAAATTTTTTTGTATTTTTAGTAGAGATGAGGTTTTACCATGTTGGCCAGGCTAGCCCTGAACTCCTGACCTAAGGTGATCCACTTGCCTTGGCCTCCCAAAGTGCTGGGGTTACAGGCGGGAGCCACCTTAGTCCACATCTTATGAGACCTATCAGACACAGTATCTGGCCATAAAGCACTTTCCTCACTTGGCTTTGGGGACATCATTTTTCCTTGGTCCTTCCTCCCTGACTGCCCCATCTCATTCTCCTCTGCTAGTTCCTCCTCATCTTCCTCATCTTTCAATGCTGGAGTGCCCCCAGTACTTAGTTCCTTGGACAGCTTCTCTTTCTATACTCACTGCCTTGGTGATTTCATACACCGATAACTTTTAAATTGGTATCTCCAATCTGGACCTCTCTCCTGAATTCCATACTTGCAAATAACTATCCATGTAAAATCTCCACTTGGATGGCTAACAGGTTTCTTAAATGTAAACATACAAAACAGACTCCTAATTTTCTTCACCGTACCTGCTCTTGCCATGTTTTCCCCATGTAATAAACAGCAACACCATTCTTTAGTTGCTCAGGCCAAAAATCTTGGAGTCAACTTTGATTTCTCTCGCACTCCACACATGAGCCACCCAGCAAATCTTGCTGGTTTTACCTTTAAAAGTCATATCTTTACCATCTCCACAGATTCCTTCCACTCTGGTCCAAGCCATCATTTCCTCCTATCTGGGCTATTGCAATAGCCTCCCAACTTCTGAAAGCAGCTTATCGGGAACATACACCAATAAACACTCCTCTGAGTGCCAGTCAATCATAGTCACACTTCTACAGATTATGTTAACCCGCTATGGCCTCAGAAGGTTTGCCAATCCCTGAATTCCACAATTCCCCAAAATAAGAAATTGGCCTGCTCTACTTAGAGAAACTGTGTCTAGCCAGCATTGCTCTCCCTTATTACAGTAAGCATTAAATTCAGCTTTGCCTTTGTTTCAGATATTGACTGGCAGTCTTATCGTTTCATGCTGAAGAAAACTTTTGGTCATTATATAGGTTTACTTAATAAAACTATTTCAATGTTGACACATATTAGATAATAGTAGTTAGGATCAAAATATTCCCTTTGGATGAATATCCATGTAATCTTTTGAAGTAGATACGGTTCACTAGCCAACAATTTCCCAAGTATCTGCTCCAATTTACCTCAATTAGAAAAATTCAAATTGACATTCCCTTTTCTTTTTTGTTTGGACATGGTTCAAAATTAATCTGGAAATAATGTAACAATATGTTATCTCTGGCTGGAGATTTTAACATTCAAAACATCAAAATACTCTTCTATTTAATGTTAAGGTTGAGTTTCATCTCTGCTGGTTTGAGAAACATTCTCTTTGATGGAGAAGGCTGAGGTAAAGACAGTCATTTATGTATTCTTGGGATTGTTGAGGCTGAGTATGAATATCTGTCAGGGACAATGTGGCAGATTCCTCAAAGGCAAGGGAGTTGCAAGACCTCAAAAGGTCATATCCTTTTTATAAGCTTATAATTCTAAATAACACTAATTATAAACAAAGACTATATTCAGTGACTGTCTTAGCCCATTTGGGCTGCTATAACAAAATACCACAAACTGGGTAGCTTGTAAACCACAGCAATTTATTTCTCACAATTTCCAGAGGCTGAGAAGTCCAAGACGCCAGCAGATTCAGTCAGGTGCGAGCCCACTTTCTGATTCACAGATGGAGCCTTCCAGCTGTGTCCTGAAATGATGGAAATGCAAGGTAGCTCTCTAGGGCCTCTTTTATAAAGGCACGAATCCCACTCATGAGGGCTCTATCCTCACAACCTACTCACCTCTCAAAGGCTCCACCTCCTAATACCATCATATTTGTGATTAGGTTTCAGCATATGAATTTTAGGAAGGTACAGACATTCAAACCGCAGCAGTGCCCACCACGCTCAAAGCACTGTATTGGCAAACATATTTACCTTCTAAAAAATGCCCACTTTATTTTAGTTGTATATAATGTGTATTACTTTGATAGCAAATGGAGGAGGATAGAGATGGGGTCTTGCTTTGCCCAGAATGGTCTCTTGGCTTCAAGTGATCCTCCTGCTTCAGACCCTCAAAGTGCTGGAATTATAAGCATGAGCCACCATGCCTGGCTAAGACTTTTTTAAAGAAAACACACTGGATGCTAAATTTATCCTTTTGTTCGGTTCACTGACTCTTCTATACAGTGAAGCCTAAAAGACAGTATTTTAATGATTTTTGTGGTGTTTTGGGGATGCTATCGTTTGTTGACTCAGATATTAGCACAGCTCAGTGAGATAGCTGCTTTGCACACAGTAGTTTGAAAAAAATAGTGGTTGATTATTCTGTGTAAAAGTCCCATGGAAACTAATCAACCTAAGTATGGGATAAACTATGTAGTCCTGTCTTTCCTGCCATTGCTACTAATGTCATCTTGCATTTTAAAAAACGAAATCTATACATCGCAGAGAAAACAGTTTGAAATCTGAAGGCAGTGCAGAAAAATTTGTTAGGGCTAGAATAAAGGAGATGTAATTAGAAGCAGGTCACGGAGGACTACCTTAAAGTGGAAAGTAGCCAGATCAGTTCTGTGATTATTACAAGAAAATACTTAACAGGTTATTCATATCACCTCAAAAACAATCTTTCAACAAGACCCTGCTGAGAGACTTTGTGGCTCTCTTGTAGGTGCCCCACTTCCTTTTCTGATGAATAGTAGCAAACCAGCTCCCAGTCCTATCCCACCTCCCCTTTTTCTTCTTAGTGGAGCTGCAGCATCAGAGACACAGGGCAAGGTCAAAGAGGAACTGAACCCACTCTGTGCATACCAAAGATGGATGCCAAAGGAGCCACACCCTTAGCATATCCAGTTTCTCAGCACTAAATGTTTTTCAGTTTTTAATTTTTTGGTTTGTTTGTTTAATAGACTGGGTAGACTGGGAAATGTTTTCTCCCAGTTGTTGCAAACTCAAAATATCTTTAAAAAGAAATGACATCATACGAACCAGTCTCTGACAGTAATAAGGTTACAGAGGCTGGTTAACTGAAAAAGAGACTTCTACAAGTCCTACTGTGAACAAAACCAAATATGATATGAAGTGGCTTACAGGGAAAGATTTATCAGAGCTCAGCCATCAATCAAAATGCTGAATCCATGCCAAGTGCATAATGGTGAGATTAATCTGAGGGTTTTCTTTCTCTCCCCCAAAGGGAAGTATCACCATGACTCATTCTTCCTCTTGCAAGAATTTTCTTAATCCACCAAGTTAGTAAGCATTGAAGAACACATAAAACCTAAAATAAACTAGGCCAGGTCTAAAAGAAATCATGCTGAGAGCAAGTTGAATGTTATGCAGTGAACAAAAAGTATTATTTTTCCTCAGTTTCAATCCTTCCAAATTTCCTGGGCTTCAAACTAGATTTGGTTTTTGTTTGCTTTTTTTTTTTGAGACAGGGTCTCACTTTGTTAACCAGGCCAGAGTGTAGTGGCACAATCATGGCTCACTGCAGCCTCAAACTCCGGGGCTCAAGCAATCCTCCCACTTCAGCCTCTCGAGTAACTGGGACAATAGGTGCGTGCCACTATGTCTGGCTAATTTTTATTTTTTAATTTTTTAATTTTTTTTGTAGAAATGGGGTTTTACCATGTTGCCCAGACTGGTCTCAAACTCCTGGGCTCGAGTAATCCATCTGCCTTGGCCTCCCAAAGTGCTGGGATTACAGGTGTGAGCCACTGAGCTCAGCCAGTAGTGCATTTTTAAATTTTAATGGAAAAATCTTCAGTCTTAAAAATAGATTAAAAGTTTTTAATTTTAGCTACATTATATAACTCAAGCTCCCTTTCTTTGCTAGAATAAGGAGAACTTTCTGTACCTTCTGACTCCTTGATTGATTACTCTGAAACTCTGTAACAAACTGTGACAAACCTATGTAATTAATAGGATTCAATTATCACCAGAGGAGGAAAAACAAACAAAACCCAGATGAAACCAAAATTTTTCTCTTGTTTTATTTTTTGAGACAGGGTCTCCCACTGTCACCCAGGCTGGAGTGATCACAGCTCACTGTAGCCTCGACCTTCCGGGCTCAACCGATTCTCCCACCTCAGCTTACTGAATAGCTGGGACTACAAGTGTGTGCCAACCATGTCCAGCTAATTTTTAAATTTTTTGTAGAGATGAGGCCTCACTATGTTGCCCAGGCTCGTCTCAACTCCTGAGCTCAAGCAATGCTTCCACCTCAGCCTCCCAAAGTACGGAATTACACATGTGAGCCACTGTGCCTGGCTGGAACCAAAATTCTTCAGGAGAGAAAGTCTAGCACTTAGTTAACTCCCAGCATCAAACTGAGGGGTGAGCAGATCGATGGATTTAGGGTTTCTGAATTTAATCTCTTCTTAGTTTCCTGGGCTAGATGAAGAATAGCTAAAATACAGTCCTGGTTCTGACAGGTGACTCTTCCACGTCCATGACAAACACAGCAAATCAAACAGCCTTTTTTTTCACTGAGCACAGATCCTCCCTCAGTCCTTAGGCAGCTACTACCAGTAGATGAGATTTGGCAAAGGTTGAAACCTATTCATTTTATCCCTGAGCCTGATGGACTCAGGTCTCTTCTAATTCTAATTGTCTGTGATTTTAAGGAAACACCATTTAACCCAATTTTGGAGGAAAAAATACTGACTTGCCTTCATCACTGCCAAGGTGAACAATGTATGAGTAAAAAGGAAAAATATGAAAGCTGAATCATGCTAGATATGCACATACAAAAGCTGAAATACTTCAGGAAAGTGACTTGAAAAACCAGAACCAGATAGACTTAAAAAGTGAACACAGTAAATAATGAAGTCAAGCATGAGCCAATGTTGTTAAGTAGTAGAGGGAAAAAAAGTTACAGTAGTATGACCATATTAATAGATGCTTTCCTGAAAACTCACCAAATAAAGCAAATTCATACAGCTGATTTTCTATTTTCACATTGATTTCCATAATAAAGTTAGACATGTTTCCACGAAAACATGAATTCCCTACATATCAGAAATCATAGGAATGAATGCAAAAAGTTTCAATCACAAAACTAAATATAAATTCTGTCAATGTAGTATGAATACTAAAGTAGCACATTCATTTCTGCCTTGGTCTTTATTTCCTTTTCTTTTATTAAAATAAATTTAAAAGTATTTACTGCCTATCTTTATTTTGATTAAATTTTATAACCAAGACACTCAAGAGGAGAAGAGTACTAAAATATATTAGAAAAAAGACTTCCGAATAAGAAAAAACAGGTAAGAAAAATGGACTTGGAATTTGGAAAGAGGCCTTTGGGAAACAGGTTTCATAAAGGCTTTAACCGCAGGAGGTGATATTTTACGAAGTTTCAGAGGGTTTTCCTCACCCCATCATTCATTGACATCTATTCCTCAAATGTGGCCCACTTTTTTTGGCCCACTTTTTTCTAGTACCTCAAGAAAGTCTACTGGTTAACAAAAGACCTCCAAGGTCCTTCGAAATCTAAATAATCAACTTTTAAAAATAAATGCTTGAGAATAACTCTGGAAGGATCCACAAGAACCAGAGACAAACTAGTTAGCTGAGGATACGAGTGAGAGAGTTCACTCAGCATTTGCTATATAACCAGGAGGACCCCAGGAGTTTTGTACCATGTGCATTTATTAATTTTATTTTTAATTTAAAGGACAATTCAATCATTTGTTGCATTTTGATGCTGTGTATGAAAAAACAACAAATACTATCTCTGACTTTAGAATTATGCATGCCACACTCAAGTAATAGCAAGAAATGCTTTGGCAGAAAAAACAAAGAACGATTAGCCATCAAACAGTCCTATTAGAATTTCAGAACATTATTTAAAAAACAAACAAAAAAACTAGCAATCTGCGAAATGAATAGCAAAGCTCATTTTAAAAAATATGTAATTATACATTCTCCCAAGTTCCACAGCTTTGGACCAAAGGCCCTATTTAAGTGAAATCCTGAAACTGGGATTGAGGCCAGTTTTGGGGTATGTTTTCTCAAAACCTTTTCCCTAAGGAAACATCAAGAGAAACAACTTTCTAAAGTCCTATGCAGGCTCTTCAAAGCCCTATGTCTCTGAGCCCTGCCCCTTCCCAGGAAAGGTTCTAGGACCTAGAGAAATTTCTGGAACCTCATAAAGAGAAGTAAAAAATACTGCTTTACTAAGACCTCTGTCACAGCAGGCTCTAGACAAGCAAACTGACTCTAAGCTCTTGTTTTCCTGCTCTAACATCTGCATCTTGCCTATAGTCACCTAAAACACTGCTTTTAAGATGTTACTCCTTTACTTAGAAACGTTTCTTGTTAGGTGTTTGTAGTTTGACAGTTTCTTGGGTGATTTTGATAAAACACCCCTTCCTACTTGCTCTAAGAATCCTCTGCTTTAACCAGGCTAGATTCCTCAGGGCCTCACAGATACCCAAACTTCATTTTCACCTGGATGCCTCATTGGTTTCCCACAATGGTGTCACTCTTAAACAATCCTTTTTACCCCAGGCCCAAATTTCACTTCTCTATCTTTTCCGCACACTGCACAATTCAAAGACTAGCTGAAGTCTGTCCTCTCCAAAGCCTTTCCTAGCTCTTCCAACTCTGACTACTCTTTTTCCTCTCTCAAGGTCAGCAGTGCTCCAGGTGTGGCACACCACATAGCCCCACTGCTCACCACTGAGTCTTGAGTACGGAGCCCCAGCTGGTATGAATGAATGCTCCTCAATGGACCATGCCTCACTCCTACATGGTGAAGGCATTCATACGCACCTTCAGAGACATGGCACACTTCTGACTGAGAGATACCACTAGAATTACTCTAATCAACTTCAGGGGCCTGGAGATATATCAAGTTTTATTATCACAATTAATTTTCAGATTGAAAGAGAGTAGTAGTTACAATAGGTTTTTCAAGAGGCACAAGCCTAAAATTTGCATAATGTATTTTGTGCTTCATGAGGGAGGTGGGGAATATAATACCACTCAAAAAGAGATTTGGTAACTCCTGGAGTTAGGGTATAATTCTCATGAGGTGGGATAAAAGCATGAACTCAGCCAACAGTAAGGCAAAAGAGAGTCAATTCTTCAAGAATCACTACCTTGACCCTAGGCCCTAAATGTAGAAAATCTCATGCCTAATGAGGTTCTATGATATCCAGAATGAATAGCTGAAAAATAACCAACAGACATGGCACTTGTAAGTAACCACACAGCAGCCACAATCAGCATCCACACAACCCACCATAAGCAAGAGATAGGGCAAGATGACTTACACATCACAGACAGCACGGAAGAGGGCTTGCTAGGAAAAGTAATTTGTTATTATCAAGCTGTATACTTAAAGTTGACAGTATATAAATTATGCCTTGATAAAACTGTGTTTTGTTTTTTTTTTTTTGAGATGGAGTCGCTCTGTCGCCCAGGCTGGAGTGCGGTGGCGTGATCTCGGCTCACTGCAAGCTCTGCCTTCCAGGTTCATGCCATTCTCCTGCCTCAGCCTCCCGAGTAGCTGGGACTACAGGTGCCCACCACCATGCCCAGCTAATTTTTTTGTACTTTTAGTAGAGATGGGGTTTCACCGTGTTAGCCAGGATGGTCTTGATCTCCTGACCTCATGATCCGCCTGCTTCGGCCTCCCAAAGTGCTGGGATTACAGGCGTGAGCCACCGTACCCGGCCGATAAAATTGTTTTTTAAAAAGGTAATCTGGTGACACGAGCTAGGGTATTCGCCTACAGAGAAATAGCATGCAGTCCAGTAAAGTGAGGGGAGAGGGGTATTCACTAGGTTTTCATTGGCAGTTTCAAGATAGCAGGCACAAAACCTCTGGCACAGAAGTAGAAATGCCTCACGATGTTAAGATAGCGAGTTCACTATAAATGGTAAGAACTACCACAATATAGCCTTTGGAAAGTACACACATATAATAAAAAGCCAAACCAGGCCGGGCACAGTGGCTCACGCCTGTAATCCCAGCACTTTGGGAGGCCAAGGTGGGTGGATCACTTGAGGTCAGGAGTTCGAGACCAGCCTGGCCAACATGGTAAAACTCCGTCTCTACTACAAGTATATATAAAAAAATTAGCCAGGCGTGGTGGCCCATGTCTGTAGTTCCAGCAACTCGGGAGGCTGGGTTAGGAGAATTGTTTGAACACGGGAGGCAGAGGTTGCAGTGAGCCAAGATCGTGCCACTGCACTTCAGCCTGTGTGACAGAATGAGACTCCATCTCAAAATAATAATTTAAAAAACCCCAAACCATATAAAACTACTGAAATAATGAGAACCATACAGTTCAGTGGGGATTGGGGATAGTTTCAGAGAAAGGAGAAATGGGAGGGGGTGGAGGCAGAAAGAAAAACAAATTAATGCTTAAGACTGGTGATAGCGGCCGGGCGCGGTGGCTCAAGCCTGTAATCCCAGCACTTTGGGAGGCCGAGACGGGCAGATCACGAGGTCAGGAGATCGAGACCATCCTGGCTAATACGGTGAAACCCCGTCTCTAATAGAAAATACAAAAAACTAGCCAGGTGACGAGGCGGGCGCCTGTAGTCCCAGCTACTTGGGAGGCTGAGACAGGAGAATGGCGTGAACCCGGGAGGCGGAGCTTGCAGTGAGCCGAGATCCAGCCACTGTACTCCAGCCTGGGCAGCAGAGCAAGACTCCGTCTCAAAAAAAAAAAAAAAAAAAAAAAGACTGGTGATAGCTAAAGAAAGCAGAACTGATGAAAGAAGGGAAGTCTTAGAAATCATTGCTATTGGCCAACAAGCTTGGTTCACAGTCTCCAAGACATAAGGTCTGCTTTGGGATAGGTTATTTAAATGGGGGCTAAAGGACATTTTTCCTTTAATATCAAATGAGGGAAATCAAGGGAGCCACACACAAGTAAAAGACAATAATGCAGGCAAACAGAGGAGGTTGCTGAGAGCTTAGTAGAAGGACCCAAAACAGGAGTTCAGGATAATATTTCTAAAATTAACACTTATGACAACAACTATCAATTATTATCTTTAGTGATAGAATAAAACTGGTTATATCTTAACTACATCATAGGAAAACATTTATTTCATTTTTTATTGTAGTCTCTCAGAATAAAGGGATGATGTCCCATATCATATTATAATGTAGTGAAAAAGAAAGGCATCAATTTTTGTTTGTATACCTGTTAAATGCCAGGCACTTTATCGTACACATCTCCTCATAATAACCTTGCAAAACAGTTCTGTCTCCAATTTACAAATGAAGACACTGAGGCTCAGAAAGGCTAAGAGCCTGCTCAAGGATATATACTTTTCCATAGTGGATGTGAGATTTGAACCTGACCCTAAAAGCCATACATTTTTACACAATATCACACTTCCTCTAAAAAATACTCAATTTTGCCATGTTTTTAGTTTTATGATACTAGACGCTACACGTGAATAGAAACAAATTAAGTGATATTAGGTGACAGCAAGAAGCCACAGCTGGATATAAAAGAGAAGGAAAAGCTACCAACTAACCAATACACAAAAGTGTGGGACAATTTAGTGCAGTTTCTAAGAGCCTATAAACTTCAACAATCTCAGAAGGGAATTCAATAGCACAGTACGATAAATTGTGCAAAAAAAATGAATTCTAAAGTCGATATTTCCCACATCATTTTGGCTAAATTAAACAGGGACTCCATTTAAGAAGGGTAGGAGAAATTATTATAATACATCTTATTTTAAAAATGACATTTAAAATAACTTACAAAAAAGATTTTGACTTCTTGCTAACTGTATAACCTTGGGCAAGATATTGAACTATTGTTTTGTCCCTCTGTTTTCTCATCTGTAAAATAAGAATAATACTCAGAGTAACTATCTCATGGGATTGATATGTTAATTTGTTAAATGAGGATAACATATACACACCACTTAGAATAGTACCTAACACAGAGCACATGATCAATAGTCAATACTATCTTTATTAAATATTATCTTCATTTTTAAGGAACACTTCATTAGTTCATGTTAAGTAAATAAGATATTATTCATACTATACTCTGATCCACATAATATAAGCAATTAATTGCAGAGATTGAGAGAGTTGGAAACTAAAGAGAATACAGAAGAGTGAGAGATTGATGTACACAAAGAAAACAACAGAAGAGAGGTGCTAGCCACCACTTTGCCCACACTTCTATCAACATTTATCTCACCAGACCGTAATCAGTTGCGTAAATATCTATCTCTACCAGAGATTGTGAGCACTTTGAGGGCAAGGACCTACTTTTACATTATCAGCCCCTAATATAGTGCCTGCAACATGACAGACACTAAATTAACATAAAATAAAGTAATATAAGGGGACTCAGTAAGCATTGAGATCAATGATGTGAGTACTTAGTTTTATCATATCCTAATGGGTCTGGGAGCAGTCAGTAAAGTTGTACTGTATTGTCACTCTTTGATTATCAATATTATACTCCCCTATTCTTTCTGAACTGGGAAACAAATTTCAAAAAGCAATGTTTAAAAAATATCTAATCTGCTATAAAATTAGAAAATTTCCAAATGATAACATAAATTTTAGTAATTCATTTTAAGTATTACAAATATTGCTCACTAGAAAAATTAGCCAGGTGTGGTGGTGTACAAATTGTAGTCCCAGCTACTTGGGAGCCTGAGGCAGGAGGATCGTTTGAACTCAGGAGTTCAAGGCTGCAGTGAGCTATGATCACACCTGCACTCTAGCCTGGATGACAGAGCAAAAGCCTGTCTCGAAAAAAAAAAATTGTTCTGAATTGACTATTATACTTAAAAGTTAATCCTAATGATCAAACGGTCAGTCATAGGAATAAACAGACACTAAATTAGAGAAGACTGAGTGCGGTGGCTCACATCGGTAATCCCAGCAATATGGGAGGCCGAGGCGGAAGGATTGCTTGAGCCCAGGAGTTTGAGACCCACCTGGGCAACATAAAGAGACCCCATCTCTATAAAAAATACAAAAAAAATTAGCCAGGCATGGTGGCATGTACCTATAGTTCCAGCTACTTGGGGAGGCTAAGGTGGGAGGATTGTTTGAGCCTGGGAGGCGGAGGTTGCAGGGAGCTATGATCACACCTGCACTCCAGCCTACGCAATAGAGTGAGACCCAGTCTCAAAAACAAAACAAAATGGAAAAAAAAAGAGAGAGAGAATTACACCTATTTCTTAGCTGTCAATCTGCCAGATGCAGGGAACATACCAAAAAAGACAAGGTATGGTCACTTCCTTCTGACATCAAAATAAGCATGTTTTGAGATGAACAACCCCAAATCTCCTTGTGTGTGGGAACCTACTCCTTACTCCAGTCCCTGTGAAATATACAGCCAAAGCAACAACATAACAATGTCCCATTTTTCACAGCTGTTTGGTACAGGGGTCACCACCCTCAAACTAACCAGGATGGACCAAATTCAGTTCTTCTCCAGGAATCTGGAAAGCTGGGAGACAAAACTCAAGTTGAGACATAAGGTATCACCAAGTCTGGAGGCACTACCACAACAAGCCAGTCACCTTGAAGCTGAAGCTAAGGGGAAAGCACAGGTGGTCAGTCTGTAGGGAAGAGAATGAAGCAGGGCTGGGGCTAGAGGGAAGAAAGAAAGGAGAGGCACCTGTCTCAGGCACAAGACTTAACAGGGTACAAAAAAGGTCAGCAATCAAGATAAATTACATAGTAACGCATACTACTTTTTTAAAATCAAAATTAATGTCCGAAAATGGAGCAGAAGCTCAGGAAGAAGCCCAAGAGAGCCCTACAAGCAGAGAGAGGACAGAGACTTTCAAAGTGTCTGCTCTGGGTTCCAGCTGTAGGTCATTTCAGGGACCTCAGCGGCCTTACTATAGTAACGCAATACAACTCCCAGCTCTGCCATCATACCATCTAGCAAGCTAGCTTAAGTGGGTTTGTGTTCCCTGAGACCTAAACACCTTGACTAATATACTCTATTTGGGAAAATGAGACATGCACATAAAGTGCTTTTTTTTTTTTTTCAAGAGAATATATAATTAACTACCAAAAGAATGGTACTGGCTATTAGTGTACAGAAATTCAGAGATCACTGTGGGTGGTCAGGGAGGGACAGAATTAGCTAGACAGAGAGGGGTGGAGAAGTATATACTAAGCAAAGAGATCAAAGCACAGGCTGAAAAAGGTTGGGGTTGGGAAGGAAGCCAGGGCAAGAAGAAGTAAAGGGAAAGGAGCGATCTTCACACACCCTGTGTTACACAGAAGTAAGTACGCCTCCATGCTCTTCTGCCTGCAGCCCTTACATCACACGGTTCATTACACAGGAAATGTCCTTTTGCACTCTTTCTCATGTTCAAATCCTTTCACATCTTTCAGGGACCAGTTCAAATAACATTTCTGCAGAGGCTCCCCTTGTGTGCTAGACCAGATTCAGGCAGTGGGAGAAGAAAAGAGGAAACAGTTTCTTCTGAGGTAGGAGGGAAGGTTAAGGGGCTTAAAGCAGTGCCAGCTATTCTCTGGTGGAGGGCACACTATATCACTTGGAATGTTGGCCAATGTCTAAGGAAAGCAGAAAGTGAGATGACTTGACAAGGAATAATAATGGGGGTTCAAGAAAAGTGGCAGAGGAAAGGCAAGCATAGAGGGTGTGCTGAAGACTAACAGAAGAGCCCACCTGCACCAAAGGCCTTGCAGAAGTGAAATCCTACACATCTCCCTTGGTCCATTTCTGTGCAGGGTTCTGTAATTTTTCTCCAAGAAACTAAATCTTAGGGACAACAGCAGAAAAACAAAAGGGGTGGGGTGGGCGTGACTTTGAAATCATCACATATTTATTGGCATTTCCAGTGAAATTAGACCCCCAACTCAGCTGGTCTAGCACTCAAGTGGGCATATTAAAGAAGAAAATCCAAAAAAAGAACAGTTCTCTAAGAGTACTAACCTGTGTTAATTACAGCCTACCATGAATGAAAATAAATCTTCGGGTTGTATCATATCTTGTCATGTTTGCCTCAGGGCAAGGGCTGCCTGAATATAAGCCAGACTTATATACATTTGAGGGGCTTCCTCTTTCTCTACTGGTATGAATATCAAGGGAATATTCCTTAACTCATCAAAGTTATACCACCACACCCAGGGAATGAAAATATTTTGTTGGTTGTAATTTTCCACATGGATGGAAATCCCCTACTGTGTAAGTATTACTAATAATATCCTGCTCAAAAGAATTGCTATGCTATGGTTAAGGAAATACAACAATCTTCTTACCTAAAAGTCTCTCTATATGTATCAAATAATATACATGTATCAGATAATTGCTACTGGTTGTATTCATAAAAACTTTACTGAAAGCTCTAGGAAGTGTTTTTAAACATCGCGAGCCTATACTTTAATAAATTCAACTTGCCACCACACTCCCATTCACTCTAACACACCCAGCCCTCATTTTCTTCCAGTTTACCATATTTTTATCCACTTTCTCACAGACACTTCAGGAACTATGTTCACTTGTATGTACTTATCATGATGTTCATGCTTAGTTATGTCCAGATATGAAACTGTTTATTTGCAGCGGGTTATCATCGCTGTATATGTTACCTTAGTCTGTAAGTTTGTCTTAGTGTGTTTGTGTTCCTTCCTTAGTGAGTGGGTTCAGGCGTTGAACATATATACCCAAGGGAGTGGATATCTTTATTGCTCAAAAAGGGTGCACAACTGAGGAGGAACCTTTGACTGTATTTCAGTATTTTTCTTTTCTTTTTTTTTGAGATGGAGTCTTGCTCTGTCACCAGGTTGGAGTGCAGTGGCGCGATCCTGGATCACTATAACCTCCACCTCCTGGGTTCAAGCGATTCTCCTGCCTCAGCCTCCCAGTGTGCCAACATGCCTGGCTAATTTTTGTATTTTTAGTGGAGATGAAGTTTCACCATGTTGGCCAGGATGGTCTCAATCTCCTGACCTTGTGATCCACCCGCCTCAGATTCCCAAAGTGCTGGGATTATAGGCGTGAAAACGAACTCTTGAGAGTAGTATAAGGGTGAAAGAAGCCAGTCACAAAATACAGCATATTATATGATTCCATTTATATGAGACGTCCAGAATAGACAAATCTTGAGAGTAGATTAGTGGTTGCCTAGGGCTGGGCGGGGGAGACAAGGGGGGAATTGGAAGTAGGTGGCAACTGCTAATGGTAAGGGGTTTATTTTTGGTGTGATGAAAATGTTCCAAAATGGTGGCGATGGTTCTACAATTCTGAATGTACCAAAATCCACTGAATTGTATACTTTAAACGGGTGAATTGTATGGTGTGTGAATTACATCTCACTAAAGCTGTTATATATTAGAGAAAGGGGGAAGGAATGAATAAGGAAACCAAAGTTGTCCTGCATTTCCACAGAAGGGTAATCCTGTCTTTGAAAATCTTAGCTTTTTTCTGCTTCTATTTTAGTTAAGCTTTAGGATTCAAAACTCCTCACTGGTAAGTCCCCAGTTGTCTTTTCTCCATCTCTAATATTTGTCTTTACCAACAAGGGTGATCTACCTAAGGGAGACAGCATTCACTAGTTACAACTCAATCTCTGAACAAAAAACAACATGCACACTAGGATTACAATCATATAAAAATATGTATGTGCATGAATAAGGCCTGGAAAAAAATGAGGAAAAGTAAAAATAGCTACATAAGAATAATGAGGTTGGGGTGACATTCTCTTTAAAATAATGTTGTCAATGTATTGTATTATCAGCAAATAAACTTAGAAAAGAAATAACCAAACTGTCTCCCTAAAAATTGTTCCAAGGCAAATTCAGGAATTGCGTCACGAAGGATTGGAATAGACAATGGAGTAGAAACACGGAAACTAAGGCTGTGTGTGGTGGCTCACGCCTGTAATCCCAGCACTTTGGGAGGCCAAGGTGAGCAGACTGCTTGAGCTCAGGAGTTCAAGGACAGCCTGGGAAACATGATGAAACTCCATCTCTACTAAACATACAAAAATAAGCCATGTGTGGTAGTACATGCCTGTAGTCCCAGCTATTAATACTTGGGAGGCTGAGGCTAAAGGACTGCTTGAGTCCAGGAGGTCGAGGCTGCAGTGAGCCGAGATCACACTACTGCACTCCAAATTGGGTGACAAACTGAGACCTTGTCTCAAAACAAAACAAAACAGAAAAAGGTTAAAATTAAAACACATGGCTTATATATATTTTCATCTATTTAGATCAAGCCAATAAACAAGAAAATATTAAGCTCCCTATAGCTTGCTATGTGCGAGTCCTAGGTGATCTCTCCAGGCTTACATCTCCTTCATTCTAAACATCTGCCTATTTTATAAGGAACATGCAATTGCTCCTAAAATGGGTTGTCTCCGTTAATTCAACCCACAGAAAAGCCATTTAAAATTCAAATTCATACTTAACATTCTTCCATCAGGAAATATATGGTAACTAGCCCTGGATCAATCTCAGTCAAGTCTCAATCTGGAAGAGGAGCATAAAAATTTTATTTTTAAGATCAGGGTCCATGCTTAAGAAACTGATAATATAAGCACAACTAAAATGCAAAGTAGCTCAGTTGATGAGCTAAGACGCCAAGTCAATCTAATGAAGAAAAACAAACAAACAAAAAAGAGGTTTGTTTTGTTTTGTCTTGAGACAGGGTCTTACTCTGTCACTCAAGCTGGAGTGCAGTGGCATGATAACAGCTCACTGCAGCCTCCACCTCCCTCAGATGATCTGCCTGCCTCAGCCCCCCAGGCAGCTGGGACTATAGGTGCATGCCAGTACTCCTGGCTAATTTTTGTATTTTTAGTAGAAATGGGGTTTTGCCATGTTGCCCAGGCTGGTCTCAAACTCCTAGGCTCAAATGATCTGCCTGCCTTGGTCTCCCAAAGTGCTGGGATTATAGGTGTGAGCCACTACTCCTGGCCGAGAAAGGAAAGTTTTTCTTAAACCTATGTTTAAAGCTTTCTTAAATCTATGTTGCTGGAACAACTGGATATCCAGGGGGAAAATGAACCCAAACCCCTATCTTATATCATAACACAATAATAATTACTTTGAGATCAATCACAGACCCAAATGAAAAACTTAGAAAAATAAAGCTTCTAGAAGAAAAAGCTTTCTTTGCAATCCTGGGCACAGGTAAAAATTTATTGGTCAGGACAAAAAACACTAGCCATAATACAAAAAATTGATAAAACAGACTATAAAAATTAAAAATTTCTGCTCATCACAATATTATTGAGAAAGTAGACAAGGGACTGTGTAAAAAAAAATGCCAACACATCTATCTACATACGTGACAAAGAACTTGTACCTTGAATATATAAAGAGCTCCTACAAACAATAAAAAGATGAATGACCCAATGAAATACTAGGTAAGACTTGAACAAACAATTCACAAAAAAAGATACTGCATAGCCAATTAACATATGATAAAGCACTCAACATTCTTAATCATCAGAAAAATGTAAATTAAAACCATAATGAGGTACAACCATACATCCTGTACTGTGACTAACATTGAAAAGGCTGACAACACTAAACATTGGCAACACTAAAAATATGGAGCAAGTAGAACTCCTGTGTATAAATCACTTTGGAGAACTGTTTGGCAGATTTTTAATAAAGTTAAACATACACATACCGTATGACTCAGTAACTCCACTCCTAGGTTTATTTATCAAGAAACTTGTAGGCCAGGTGCGGTGACTCACGCCTGTAATACCAGCACTTTGGGAGGCCAAGGCGGGTGGATCACGAGGTCAGGAGATAGAGACCATCCTGGCTAACACAGTGAAACCCCATCTCTACTAAAAAATAGAAAAAATTAGCCGAGTGTGGTGGCGGGTGCCTGTGGTCCCAGCTACTCGGGAGATTGAGGCAGAAGAATGTCCTCAACCTGGGAGGCGGAGGCTGCAGTGAGCCGAGATCGCGCCACTGCACTCCAGCCTAGGTGACAGAGAAAGACTCTGTCTCAAAAAAAAAAAAGAAAGAAAAGAAAAAGAAACTTGTAAAAGAATGTTCATAACAACTTTATTCCAAATATCCATCAAGGAGAAAACATAAATTGGGGTATATTCGTACAATGGAATACTATTCAACAACTTAAAAGGACAAACCACTGATACTTGCCAACAACATAGATGAATCTTTCTTATATGAAAGAAACCAAACACAAAAAGGCACATGCTGTATGACTCCATTTATGTGAAGTTCAAGACCAGTCAAAAAAACTCTGTACTGTCAGAAATCTATAGAGTCAGGAAGTGATTGCCTTTGGAGGAAGGTGGGTGAGGGAACTTTCTGGGGTGACTTAAAAAAAAAGTTTTCTGGCCGGGCATGGTGGCTCACGCCTGTAATCCTCACACTTTGGGAGGCCGAGGCAGGTGGATCACGAGGTCAGGAGATCGAGACCATCCCGGCTAACAGAGTGAAACCCCGTCTCTACTAAAAATACAAAAAAATTAGCCAGGTGTGGTGGCCTGTGCCTGTAGTCCCAGCTACTCGGAAGGCTGAGGCAGGAGAATGGCGTGTACCAGGGAGGTGGAGCTTGCAGTGAGCCGAGATCAGGCCACTGCACTCCAGCCTGGGCTACAAAGAGAGACTCTGTCTCAAAAAAAAAAAAAAGTTTTCTATCTTATTTTGGTAGAAGTTACAGTGTAGAAAATTGTCAGAACTCCTTGAACTAGATATCATGTGCATTTTATTGAATGTCAATTACACATCAATAAAAATACAAAGTAGCATTCTGCCTCAAGATACACACTAACAATTTTGTTTCAAATGAAACTCTTCAAGACTACACAAATGCATTTTCAGTTACACAGCATTTTCAATCATGTGCCATTCTGATTTATTCACACTTCTATTCTTTCATCATTGTAAATAAGCTAATGGATTAGACACATATAGATACAAGAATGTACGTTCACATATATAACTTTTTATGAACACCAAATTAAATTTGATTGTTTACAATTTAAACAAGAACTTAATGGACCAGTTATAGGCCCAGTAGAATTTTCTATTGTCTATACCATTTTTCTCTCCATATATTTGTGATTTTAAAGGATCTGACATAAAACTGCATGTAAATCAAACGTCAGCAAGGACTATCAATGACCAAGGGATGATAGCATTTTAGCCATACAGCCTAGAGAATAATGCCCTCCTTATCTATTCTAATCGAGAGAGCTCACACATATTAAATTTAAGAGCAACTGAAAAGCATGAAGAATAGTTTGCCAGCTGTAACACAGCCTAAATATCAGTATACATCAGACTGACACCAGAAAATCTTACTAAAAGTCTTTTTTCCCTCTACTGTTTACTGGATCCTCCTCTTTATCTTTCTCCCTCTATCCAGGTATATTTTTATCCCCACAGCCTCTCAACCTCCCTATGATATTGCTCAGATCTAACTGATTTTCTCTTTTGTTTTAGTTTTTGAGACAGGGTCTTGCTATGTTGCCCAGGCTGTCCTGGAACTCTTGGACTCTAGTGATACTCCTGCCTCAAGACCTCCCAGTTGGCTGGTACTACAGAAGTATGCCACCACATCTGGTTCTAATTACGTTCATGTTTCTGGCTCATCTCAGGTTCCAAATAAAATAAATTTACAGAATTGCACTATATGTAGATATATGTCACATACACTCAAACAGTATAGACAGTATAGCCTAGGGAAAGAGATGACCACTGAATGGAAAAAAATATTGACTTTATTTGTTCCCCACTCCTACAACTGGAAAAGATCTCTCCTAAATACCTACTACCTTTTTATTCCCTAGAGGTGGCTCTTACAAGTGCTGTGGACTATACAAAAGTACATCTGCCTAATCCCAAAGAGAATAAGGTCCTAGACAGGAACCATGACATTCATATTTATATATATATATTTTCTTTTTTTAGAGAGACAGGGTCTTACTCTGTCACACAGGCTGGAGTACAGTGGCACAATCATTGTCTCTCACTGTAATCTCAAACTCCTGGGCTCAAGCAATCCTCCTGCCTCAGCCTCCTGAGTAGCCAGGACTACAGGCATCACCACTACACCCAGCTAATTTATTTTATTTTGTAGAGACAGGGTCTTGCTATGTTGCCCAGACTGGTTTCAAACACCTGGGTTTAAGCAATCTTCCCACCTTGGCCTCCCAAAGTGCTAGGATTACAGGTGTGAGCCACCAAGCCCAGCCCTGGCCTCATGTCTTACACATATTCACCAAGAGCCTAAAACACTACTTTGTACAGAATGGGGCAAGACACATACTTGAATTCATGAATTGCCAAATTAATGTGAGTGAAAACAAGGAAGGAAGAGGAGGAGAGAAAAAAAAAAAAGCAAAGAGAAAAAAGACAAACTAGCAAAGAGAAAGGAAAAGGAAAGAAAGAGAAAAACTTATGAAGACAATTGGTCTTGTTAGAGTTAATAGGATTACAGTATTTTTAAAAACCGATAGTTGAAAAAGCCATCAAGTATGTATCTAATATCAGTTATCAGTATCAGTATTTAAATTGCCATTAAAAACACCTTAAAATATCTCTAAAATTACCTCCCCACACTTGACATTCAAAGTGTGGTCTCTGACAGCATCACCTATCAGACACACAGACTTTGGGCTCTACTTTAAGCTTACAATATCCTGAGTGAATTACGCATGTTAAAGTTTGAAAAGGCTGCCCTCCACCATTCAGGGCCTTTCTGTCATACCAAACCTGTTTTGTTTCAATGGGCCAGTAATTACGAACAAAAAATCTTTGAATGGGATTTGACCTGTACGTATTTAACTTCAGATGAAGTTATTAATTACAGTGTAGGTTAGCATATTGGATACACCACAAAATTTAGGAATTAAGTCATAAAAAATACACGATTAAATAAAATTGAGCAGTAGGTGTACAGCATTCTCAAGAACTCATGTTTGCTCTTTTTCATGGCTAGCATAGGGCTTGGAATTCATATGGCCAGTGTTTCCTGAATGAGTAAAATAAATAAACTTTTAAAAACCAGAGATATTTAGGGGCAGAATAATCTTGGGGGTCATCTGGTCCAACAACCTAATTTTAAAGATTAGCAAACTAGAATTTCTGAGAGTTGCAAAAGCAAAGAAAGCTCGAAGAGCTAAAATATATTTGGACATTTTAATTAGTTTTGTTCCTTTCGTAGGAATGTGTAAGAAAGGGGACTGTAATATTATAACTGCTGACTCTTACAGGTGAAAAGGTGCCTAGGAAGAAGAAACTAGCAAGAGTAAATGAGCCTTGGCAAAGCTATTTTTCCAAGCCTAATATATTTTTGACGGGCCAATTAATCAATTTAGTCTGCCAAAAAAATTAATCTGAAGGTTTCTCAGAAAAGGACACATGAGCTGCATGAAAATGTTACAAACCAAGGAAGACTGCACATAACTAACTTAAATCTCCACAGGCTTATTTCCTGTTGAAGTATGGCCTCCTGGGGTAAGTTTTACTGCAGTGTTCATTGCCAGATGACTTTTGGTTTTAACAGAGGCCAAGGGCAAGTTGGAAATGCGATTCTTAACTAAACATTAAAAAGAAAAAAGAAACTGTGGCTGTTTCCCATTTCTGTTTGCAATCAGAATGCAGGCTTGCGGAGGAAACACATCACCCGCTGCAAGCAAAAATATAACGACCCAGTCACGTCCTCAAAACAAACTAACACACAAACTTCCCAGCCGGATCCAGCTGTGCTGCCTGGGAGCTAGGAACTTAATTCTAAGAGCAGACAGATCAAATCGGAGAATGCA
This sequence comes from Piliocolobus tephrosceles, assembly GCF_002776525.5. Lineage (NCBI taxonomy): Eukaryota > Metazoa > Chordata > Mammalia > Primates > Cercopithecidae > Piliocolobus > Piliocolobus tephrosceles. The sequence goes on from NC_045439.1 coordinate 75,777,424, forward strand.
AGGGCAGCCACATTTCAGTCACAAAAAGGGTGTGCCCTAAGTTTTGGCTCCCCTACTCCGCCGCCCCAACTTTTAAAAAGCCGAAGCCTTTGAAGGAGGCTTGGTGCTATCGTGTCCCGGCGATGCTGGGTGGGGTGCAGGGAGCCAGCTCGGCCGCGGCTCCGCAGGAGGGGAGGGGGCCGGTCCTGAACCCGGGCGCCCGGGCCGCGGATGATTCACCGGGAACGCCGGGTTCGCGCGCCTCGACTGGCGGGCGACGCCCAGCGCGCCCCACGCCCCCGGCCCGGGCCGTTCGCGGAGAAGCAGCCCCCGTGTGCCCCTGCTTCCTAGACGGACCCGTCGGGAAGGAGCCGGGAGTCGGGCGGCCGGCGGGCAGCAACCTCTCCCTCCTCAGCCACCATGGCCGGTGCGACTCCCAGCCCGCGCCCGCAGACGGACTTCCTGGAAAGCACCGGGCTGGGCTTACCTGACTGGCGCCCGCAGGGGCCGCCGACTTCTTCACAGATCCACGGAAACTGCCGGCCGCAAGCCTAGGCTCGGTTCCCAGCACCCGCCCGTCCGCCCGCGTCGGCCTCCCAAGGAGTTGCCTGACCCACCCGCCCGCAGCTCCCTCACTCGACCGCCCTGTCGGTGCGGCGGGTTCCTCCTCCGCCTCCGACGCGCGTGCGCACTCCCATGCCGCAGGTCATCCTAGGAGTTGTAGTTCCAGCGAGGAGGGCGAGGCTCAGCGCTGACCCCGGTCCTTACAATAGACAGAACGTAGGAAGGGGACTGCGAATACCAACCCTTATCCCAGTCTAAGACAATGTTCTCTACCCGTGGAAGTACCTACTGTGGACTCCCCCGAAGCTGGAAATAGTATCTAGAGGCTCTTTGGTATAGATTTCCTTTTTACTTTGACCTTTTGTAAAGAAGCACACACGGCAGGGTTTGCACTATAGTCTTGGTTGTTAATGGGAGGACATGACATTGAGCCCTTTAAACTGGCCATGACAGAGTTATAGAAAAGTAAAGGAATAAAATCTAGAGCCCAAGAGAGGCATAAATCATGCGAATGTGTCACCTCCAGGGTGTGGTGACCCTAGTGGTTTTCCTAGGTATGCAACCGGGGATGATGTAGCTATTGCAGGGCAGTTTCTGCCCATCCTATCGTCCCGTTCCATCTTCAAGCTCTACACCAGGCGGTGGGGCTGGCTGCTGTAGTGGGAGAAAAAATAGAAGTGGCTGCTCAAGGGAGGGATTGGGGCAGATGGCTAGTCTAGAGGGAAGAGGAAGAGTGTGGGAATCTCTCCGAGGACTGTTTGACAGTGGCCTATGTAATGGCTACCTTTTGTGCGAGGCTCTGTGGAGAGGGAACTGCGACATTTTACCATTTATTCATTTAGTCACTTACTGGGAATTTTCCTGGCCTACTCTTCAGGAGCAGACCATCCCCAGTAGTAATGCTAAACTTTGACACACCTTTCAAAAATGTAGCCAAAGAAGTGGACTGACGTGCCTGCTTGAGGTGCATTCCAGCTACACCCAGTATGCGAGCCACTTAATGGTTTAAACCTCTCCTGGCATCTACTTCTTCCCCTCAGAGAAGGGAGCACCCTAGGTTAGATAAACATCCTGGAATTTCATGCAACTGGCACCCACTAATGTCAGCAATGGAGATCACTGATGGTTTGGGTTTTTAAGGAAAAAAAAACTTTTTTTTTCTTTTTTTCTGAGACAGTCTTGTTCTGTCGCCCAGGCTAAAGTGTAGTGGCGCGATCTTGGCTCACTGCAACCTTTGCCTCTCGGGTTTAAGTGATTCTCTTGCCTCAGCCTCCCGAGTAGCTGGGATTACAGGCATGCACCACCATGCCCTGCTAATTTTTGTACACTTAGTAGAGACGAGGAGAATAGAGGGAGAATGATTTTCCTCCCAGATGCTTCTAGCTCATACCCTCATTTTAATGAAGGTTCTGCTCAAATGTCACCTCTGAAAGGTTTCCTCTTATCACCTTACCCAGTCATTCTCTCCTTCCTTTACTTGTCATCATAGCACTTTTACCATATAACATCATATTGTTTGTTTTCTTAGTGGAAGCTCAACAAGCTTTGCTTTGTTTACTCCTCCATCCCTAGCATCTACAATACTGCTGGCACACAGAAAGTATTCAATAAATATTTGTAAATAAATGAATGTTGCATTCTTCCCCCTCTCTCCTGCTCTTCTCTTGGGACACAGAACCAGAAGGTTCACCTGTGAATGCCAGCCAGTGACCTTATTCAGATTTAAACACCAGCTGCAAGAGGGTTGACTACACAGGAGAATAAGACCCTGTGAAAGTCCTGAAATAGAGACAGAGTTCTCTTTTAAAAAGACATAATTTAGGGTTGCCACTATTCGCTTATAGTTGGAAACATAATTTTTGGAGGAAAACAAACAGGAAAAGCCTGGAAATTATATTTACATAAATAAGTGAAAAGGTAAGTCCACTAAATACCTGTGGTAGATTGAAATACTGTTACCAAATATTTGCTGTCCTTTAGAGGAATAGACAGGCTTGCCCACTACTATGTGACTTCCAGTGCTGCCCCGTAGGCATTCCAGGCTTGGCTATGATCCCATGATGGGATTTTCCTCCTCTCCTCAGATAAATGTCATATTGTAATTACAAAGTTTAGAAACATGAATCTTGCTTTGGTCAATAAAATACAAGTGGAAGTGACAATCTGACAGTTCTGGGTGAAAGCTTTAAGAGTCACTGCCTTTCTCAAGGCCGGGCGCGGTGGCTCAAGCTTGTAATCCCAGCACTTTGGGAGGCCGAGACGGGCGGATCACAAGGTCAGGAGATCGAGACCATCCTGGCTAACACGGTGAAACCCCGTCTCTCCTAAAAAATACAAAAAACTGGCCGGTGAGGTGGCGGGTGCCTGTAGTCCCAGCTACTCGGGAGGCTGAGGCAGGAGAATGGCGTGAACCCGGGAGGCAGAGCTTGCAGTGAGCTGAGATCAGGCCACTGCACTCCAGCCTGGGCGATAGAGCGAGACTCTGTCTCAAAAAAAAAAAAAATAAATAAAAGAGTCACTGCCTTTCTCTACTAGTGTGCCTGCTCTTTCCCTCCACCAAGAGAAAGCCATGTTCTGAATAGAGGCTGGTCCTTCTGCCTGGGTTCTAGAATAAGACATTATGTGGGTCAGAGTCTCAGCCACTAGCTGACATAATATAATGTGAGCCAAGAGGAAACTGAGGTTTAGGTTCATTTATTACTAAAAACTTACTTAGCAAAAATTGACTACTATAGTGCTTAATCAAAGAAACATGATGATCTGAACTAGAAGTGGTATGGCACCCCCAACTTTCTGCATTTAACCCACTTCCAATAATGGAGAACAGTTGAAGTTCAACATCCTAACACACTAAAGAGAACAAATCTGAGGACTTCAGGTAAAATATTTGAACAAGTGACAGAGTATGGTTCCCATTAGTATTCAGGGTTTGGTTAGAGTGAAAGTGATTGATAAAATGACACTCCGACTCTACTTAATGTGTTAACATTACAAGCTCTAATTAGTGTTATCTCTAAACTTCCAGCCAGAGTAATTCAGAAAGCGTGTCACACTGAATCATCATATGCTAATTAATAACAGCAGCACTTTTCTTGTTATCAAAGAGTTCCTATAGGAAATAGTTACTTCGGTATACATAAGCATATTCTGTGTGTATGTAAAAACATGTATTTATAGGAGAGCTGAGAAAAACTAAAGACATAAATTTGAAATGAGAAGGTAAGGATTTCATTATGGAAGCTTGGAGGTAGGAATCCTATGAAAGCAGTGGGAGGTAGGAATCACAGAAGACAAGCATCATGGCTGGGTGCATACAGTTTTTTTTGAGGTGGAGTCTCACTCTGTCACCCGGGCTGGAGTGCAGTGGTGTGAGCTTGGCTCACTCCAACCTCAGCCTCCCAAGTAGCTGAGATTCCAGGTGTGCACAACCATGCCTGGCTAATTTTTGTATTTTTAGTAGAGACGAGGTTTCATCATGTTGACCAGGCTGGTCTCAAACTCCTGACCTCAGGTGATGTGCCTACCTTGGCCTCCCAAAGTGCTGGGATTACAGGCATGAGCCACCACGCCTGTGTGCATACAGTTTTATAGGAAAGATTCAAGCACACTTTTTGGCCTGAAATGCCCTTTTTCTATCACCCATCTCTGCCTGTTAGAAGCCTCCTCATGTTTCATTGGATAGCACTAAAGGGAACAGACATCTCAAATGTCTGTTCCCCACTCAACCTTCACTAATGCCATCATCTGGAATTAATTTTGCCTTTCCCATATTTTCATACCCCATTATGCCTCCATTAGAGGTGCACTGAATACATATTTCAGCCAAATGCCAAAAGGGACAAAAAATGAGTCACTCTTCAGCTGAAGCCAAAGTTGATAACAAACATCACTATTAAAGAATAAACTTCTGGGATATACACATAAACCTACAATATTATCCCCAAATTTTAATATTATTTTAATAATATTAAACAGTTTAACATTTAGTATAGAAGTGATAATTTTCCAGTGCTGTCCATTGTTAGACTCTCCTACAGTTACTACAGAAAGCCAAATTTCAGCTCAGGTGAGTGAATGAATATGATCCCTGTCATAAATAGAAGTAAATAACAATTAAATTCAGGTCTTTAAATGATAAATGCTAGATACCCCAAACCCTTCTACCAAGACCAGAGTTGTGATATGATACAACTTCTGCTTACCTTTCCTTGTTTTTGTTTATTATTATTATTTGTTTTTGAGACGGAGTCTAACTCTGTTGCCCAGGCTAGAGTGCAATGGCACGATCTCGGCTCACTGCAACCTCCGCCTCCCAGGTTCAAGCGATTCTTCTGCCTCAGCCTCCCGAGTAGCTGGGATTACAGACGTGCACCACCACACCTGGCTTATTTTTGTATTTTTAGTAGAGATGGGGTTTCGCCATGTTGGCCAAGCTGATCTCAAACTCCTGATCTCAAATGATCCTCCAGCCTCAGCCTCCCAAAGTGCTGGGATCACAGGTGTGAGCCACTGTGCCTGGCCTCCTTGTATTATTTAAATGTTTTATAAACATTTATTGGCTCAAAAACAGTATTTTTTCTAAGTTATCTAACCAATGGATTCCTTCTTGATATTTGTAGTAATTGTTAGCTTATTTCCCTATTTGCTTGAAAGTTTCAAACAATTGTTTCTTTTTGTCTTTTACTAAATACTTATTGATACATTATAATTGTACATATGCATGGGAGTACATGTGATATTTTGATACAGGATACAATGTGTAATAATCAAATCAGGGTAACTGGTCATCATCTCAAATATTGATTATTTCTTTGTGTTGAGAACATTTCAAATCTCTTCCAGCTATTTTGAAATATGCAATACATGATTGACAACTACAGTCACCCTACTGTGCTGTTGAATCACTAAAACTTATTCCAAGTGTATTTTTGTACCCATTAATCAAACTCTCTTCATTTTTACCCTAATTTTTAAGTTTTTTTTTGTTTGTTTGTTTGTTTGTTTTTTTGAGATGAAATCTCGTTCTGTTGCCCAGGCTGGAGTGCAGTGGCATGATCCTGGTTCCCCACAACCTCCACCTCCTGGGTTCAAGTGATTCTCCTGCCTCAGTCTCCCGAGTAGCTGGGACTACAGGCATGCACCACCATGCCTAGCTATTTTTTTTGTATTTTTAGTAGACACAGGGTTTCACCATGTTGGTCAGGTTGATCTCAAACTACTGATTTCAAGTGATCCAGCCACCATGATCTCTCAAAGTGCTAGGATTACATGTTTGAGCCATTGCACCCAACCAGTTCTTTAGAGAAGTTTTACAAGTGTTTACCCTTCAAAAAGCTTAAAGTTCTATAAAAATGTTTTGAACCTTTCCTAAATTCCTGGCTTTTAAAAGTGATGCATCCATAAGTGAGCCTAAGTAGATAAAGAAACTTGTGGTATCAGGAGCCAGGGCCAAAATGTGTGCATTGCTAGAACATGAAAAGCACCATCAGGGGATTACTTTTTAAATTTCTTTTTCAAGTTGTTCATTGTTGGTATATAGAAATGCTACTGGTTTGTATATGTTGACTTTGCTTACTGTAACTTTACGGAATTTGTTTATCAGTTCTAATAGTTGTTTGATGGCATCTTTAGGTGTTTCCAAATGTAAGATTATGTCATCCACAAACAAGGATAATTTGATTTCTTCTATTCTAATTTGGATGCTCTTTATTTCTCTTGTCTGATTGCTCTAGCTAGGACTTCCAGTACTATGTTGAATAACAGTGGTGAAAGTGGGCATCCTTGTCTTTTCCAGATCTTAGGAGAAAGAGTTAATTTTTTCCCATTCAGTATGAAACTATCTGTGGGTCTGTCACATATGGTTTTTATTATGCTGAAGCGTGTTCCTTTTATACCCAGGTTTTTTTTTTTTTTTTGAGACAGCGTCTCGCTCTTTTGCCCAGGCTGGAGTGCAGTGGTGCGATCGCAGCTCACTGCAAGCTCTGCCTCCCAGGTTCACACCATTCTCCTGCCTTAGCCTCCCAAGTAGCTGGGACTACAGGCACCCGCCACCACACCTGGCTAATTTTTTTGTATTTTTTAGTAGAGATGGGTTTTCACCATGTTAGCCAGGATGGTCTCAATCTCCTGACCTCGTGATCTGCCCGCCTTGGCCTCCCAAAGTATACCCAGTTTTTTGAGGGTTTTTATCATGGAGGGACATTGAATTTTATCTTTTTTTTTTTTTTTAGCATCAATTGAAATGATAATATGGTTTATATCCTTCACTCTGTTGATATGATGTGTCACATTGATTGATTTCTGGTAGGGGTTTTATTGGTTTTTTTTTGTTTGAGTGAGGTTCTTGCTCAGTCACCAAGGTTGGAATGCAGTAGCACATTCTTGGCTCTTTGGAACTTCTACCTCCTAGGCTCAAGTGATTCTTTCACCTCAGCTTCCTGAATAGCTGAGACCACAGGCGCACACCACCATGCCTGGCTAATTTTTTGTTTTTGTTTTTTGGTGCAGATAGGGTTTCGCCTTGTTGTTCAGGCTCCCAAAGTGCTCGGATTACAGGTGTGAGTCACCATTCCTGGCCTGATTTGTGTATGTTGAACCATCCTTGCATTCCAGGGATAAATTTTACTTGGTCATGAAGAATGATCTTTTAAATGTCTTGTTGAATGCAGTTTGCTAGTATTTTGTTGAAGATTTTTACAACAATATTCATCAGGGACATTGGTCTGTAATTATCTTTTTTTGATCTGTCTTTGTCTAGTTTTGGTCTCAGGGTAATACTGGTCTTGTAGAACAAGTTTGTATTCCCTTCTCCTCTATTTTCTGGAACAGTTTGAGTAGAATTGGTATTAGCTCTTCTTTAAATGTTTGGTGGAATTCAGCAGTGAAGCCATCAGGTCTTGGGCTTTTCTTTACTGGCAGACTTTTTATTATGACTTCAATCTCGTTACTTGTTATTGGTCTGGTCACACTTTGGAGTTCTTCATGGTACAATCTTGATAGGTTTATGTGTCTAGGAATTTATTCATTTTCTCTAGGTTCCCAATTTATTTGCACATAGTTGCTCACAGTAGCCACTAATGATCCTTTGAATTTTTGTAGTATAAGTTGTAGTGTCTCCCTTTCCATTTCTGATTTTATTTATTTGGGTCTTCTTTTTTTTTTAATTAGTCTGGGTAATGGTTTGTCAATTTTCCTTATCTTTTCAAAACACCAACTTTTTGTTTCATTGATTTTTTATGTTATTTTCTTCATTTCAGTTTCATTTATTTGTGCTCTATCTTTATTATTTCTTTTCTTCTACTAATTTTGAGTTTGGCTTGCTCTTGCTTTTCTAGTCCTTTAGGATGCCTCATTATTTATTTGAACTTTTTCTTCTTTTTTTGATGTAGACACTATTAACTTCCTTCTTGGTACTGCTTTCACTGTATCCCATAGGTTTTGGTATGTTCCATTTCCATCATCATTTGTTTCATGAAATTTTTCAATTTTTCTGATTTCTTCATTTACCCACTGGCCGTTCAGGAGCATATTGTTTAATTTCCGTGTATCTGTATAGTTTCTAAAATTCCTCTTGCTATTGATTTTTAGTTTTATTTCATTGTGGTCAGAGAAGATGCCTGATATTATCACAATTTTTAAAAATATATCAAGACTTGTTTTGTGACCTAACATCTATACCTGAAAATGATCCATATGCTGAGAAGAATGTGTATTCCGCAGCTTAGATAAAATGTTCTGTAAATATCTCTTAGGTCTATTTGGCCTATAAAGCAGATTAAGTCCAATGTTTCTTTGTTGATTTTCTCCCTGGAAGGTGGGTCCAATGCTGAAAGTGAGGTGTTGAAGTCCCCAGCTATTATTGTATTGAGGTCTCTCTCTCTCTTTCTCTTTCGTTCTAACAATATTTGCTTTATATATCTGGGTGCTCCAGTATTGGGGGCACATATATTTAAAATTGTTATATCCTCTTGCAGAATTGACCCCTTTATCATTATATAATGACCTTCTTTGTCTCTTCTTACAGTTTTCTCATGAACTCTATTTTGTCTGATATAAGTATAGTGACTTCTGTTCTTTTTTGGTTTCCATTAGCATGAAATATCTTTTTCCATCCCCTCATTTTCAGCCTATGTGTATCTTTAAAGGAAAAGTGTTACCTGTATGCAACAGATCAGTCAGCCTTTTTTAAAAATGTTATTCAGCCCAATAAAAAGATAGTGTGTCTTTTTACTGGGGAGTTTAGTTCATTTATATTCAATGTTAGTACTGCTAAGTAAGGACTTATTCCTGCCATTTTGTTGTTTTCTAGTTACTTTATGGTCTTCTCTTCCTTCTTTCCTTCATTCCTGTCTTCCTTTTAGTGAAGGTGATTTTCTCTGGTGGCATGATTTAATTTATTGCTCCGTGTGTGTGTTTTTGTGTGTATCCACATTAAGCTTTTAATAAACTAAAACATCAAAGTCTTTCTCCACACAGATGGCAGTTAAGTTATATTCTCCTCATGCTATTTTTAAGTTGATTTTTAAAATTAACTACTCTATTCATTATAACCCAATAGGCTGAAAGGGAGAATCTTTTAAACAAAATAATTACTATACTTCTTTGTCCAAGAGAAGGTGTGAAACAGCAAATACAGAAATTAGACACTGGCTCTTTATGTTTCTCAGTTGAACCTTATCAGCCTAAACTGAAATCCAAGGGTCAAAGAGTTGGGACAGAGTTCAGCAGAAGGGCAGGAAGAACAGCTTTTCCTGTTTTTCCAGGGTTAAACCTTTACAACACAACTTCATCATTTTTAGTGTTCAGTATTACAAATTACCAGAAGGGCTTTAAAAATAATAATAATGTAAATCCAAAATTAGTGTAAAAAATTCAGGGTAAAATAGTTAACCTGTTTGGGCTTTCTGTATTCATTCTAGTAAATTTTTAACTACTTAGCCAAATGTGTACATTTTTGTTTGATAACGAGTTATTTCTCTCTGTTATGGCTACTTGTAGTTGTCTTGTTTCTTCATAATAAAGGCATTTTATAGTTTTCTGCAGATGTGCTCATCTAATAACATGATGCCAACCATTTGTTTTAAAGAAACACTGTCTAAAAATTAGCCATATAAAACCAGTCTTTACTTTTACTTCGAAAGGAAAGTTTATTCATTCCCAATGTTCTTTACATTTTCATTTGGAAATATCATTCCTGACAGAAATAGATACATTATATCTTTGACAGCTAATTAATTAAAACAGTTTACATTTACCTTAGCATTAGGTCTGGCTGGCTAATTTCAAAGTATTAAAAATTGCACCTATTTGGGCCAACTGGGGTCCTGAATAATTATCCAGGGTAAAAGTATAATATTTCAAACTTTATACATTTTGCTTTATCACACATTTACTTTCCACACAATGTTCAACTTCACATTTAAAAGGCAAATTAGTCTTTAATTCCCTAATGAATATAATAGTCTTGATTTGATTGAAGTTTCAAATGGAAAATAAAACTATGTGGAGTTTTCAGTAACTGCTTAGCCCAATAAATGTTGCCAATAGAAGTTTAAACACTTGTTTAAACAGTTTACAAAGTATGACTTCCCTTGTTATCTTCAAAACAACACAGACACACATAAAGTCACACCTTACAGGCATCTGAACTGGTAAAATGTTACAGATTAGTGGCATGCAGATATTTTACATTTTTAAGTACAATGAAAAATGCTGCTTATTCATTTTCCTTGAAGAGATGAAAACAACTAAGCTAAAGGCTTAATTAAAATATAATTATTTCATGTATATAAGGGTTTTTGTTTTTAAACCAAAGTGGCAGAGATAAGAATTTTAGGTCAGAATAACTTATTTCTTAACTGAAGATTGTCACTGGCAACATTTGGTACTAAAATAACATTTCCTCAAAAAGCACATTTCCTATTGATCTCATTTCACCATATGGCCAATTCCTATCTACTCACAGTTAGATTACCCAAAGGAAGTTTTAAATCCTGGGTCAGCCTCTCTCAATTGCACAGTATACTTTTGACTGGCTTCTCTCTGTTTCCTAGTCAATACGTACACACACACACACACACACACACACACACACACACACACACTTTAAATAAGAGCCTACAAAAAAATGCTGTGTTTACTGTGCTCAGTTTCTTTCTTTGCCTCCCCTCCTCTCCTTTCCCACTGGTTGAGGAGCAAGATAGTATATATTTTATTTACTTATTTTTTTGAGATGGAGTTTCGCTCTTGTCACCCAGGCTGGAATGCAGTGGTGTGATCTCGGCACACTACAACCTCCACCTCCTGGGTTCAAGCGATTTTCCTGCCTCAGCTTCCCCAGTAGCTGGAATTACAGGCTCTTGCCACCAGGCCCAGCTAATTTTTGTATTTTTAGTAGGGACGGGGTTTCACCGTGTTGGACAGGCTGGTCTTGAACTCCTGACCTCAGGTGACCCACCCGCCTTGGCCTCCCAAAGTGCTGGGATTACAGGCATAAGCCACTATGCCCAGCCTAAATAGTATATATTTTTAAGTATCCTTTCAGAAAAGGCTGCTCATCCAGAACTATTCTGAAGACAGTAAAGAACTGCTGAAGAGGAAGAAAAAACTGGCTGTGCAATAGTCAGACCTCCTCCGAACAAAACCTCCTGGAGAAAAGCAGAGCTGCAGTGGAGGCATTACTCACCCATATTCAGAGGCAATGGAAACGATTTAGAATCATAGGCTTGTCAAGTATTGGAGCTGGAAGGGACCTTAGGGAGCACTGAATCCACTCACTTCATTTTACAGATGAAATGAAGACAAGATAGATGGGAGAGTCTCGCCCAAAGTCACATACAGCTAGCATCCAAATCAGTGTTGTTTCCCAAAAATATCACATGGTGGCAAATGGAGCATAACTCTGTGGGGCTGGACAACAGCTAAATTCAAGCAACATTTGTTCATTAAGCACCTACTATGTACAAGGCACCTTATGAGATGGTACTGAAGATACAAAGATGGATGAGACACGGTCCTGACTCCAAGGGCTTATGAAAGTCCTTGGAGGCCATGCTTCAAAACCTTTCTTAGCAGAAATATTACTGACCAGGGCTAAGGTTGCTGGTGATAACAAGGCAGCTGCTGCCCTGTAGAGCTGATCCCACAACAGGTGGCATTTTCTCCCCTTCACTATCTATCAGAACTAGTGCTTGTTACTCAGCTGCTAGGCATGAAAATTCTTGAAACCCTAGGGACACTCTTCTCTCCTAGGCCTCCAGTCATACCTGAAGTCTTAGCCTTTCCCACCTGCAACAGTGACAGGAGGGCAGTAGTGCTCCAGACCCTCCCCTCAATTCTCAACTGTTTGCTTTCTCCCTTGTGCCCAGCATAGGCCCTCTGCAAGGATTCTGACAATTTCCCAAGGTACTGTCAAAGTGACCCAGGAAAATGTCCTACCATATACATCACTGGTATCTAACTTCCACCGCCCCATCAACCACCTCTCCCACCTCTATGTGGGAGCTGAAATAACTCCAGTCCCTGATGACACACCCAAGCCTCAATTACCCACACTCCAAAAGATGAGGAAGATGTAATGGTTGGTTAGAATAAAACCGATTCAAGAGGCAGTGGAAAATAGTGATTTGATAATAAAACTGATCTCTCACATTTGTACGGAGCTTTCCAGTTTATATAGTGTTTGTATCCAGTTATCTGATTATATTCTTACCACAACTCTGTGAGGTAGTTAGTGAAGATATTATTCCCATTTTATAGCTGAAGAACCTTAGGCTTGAGAGACCAAGTAGTTTGCCCAAAGTTACCCAGCTAAGGAAGTGTGGAGCCAAGTGTCCACGTTTCTTGACTCCAAATCCAGTGCTCTTCCCCCTATATAGTCTATAATTGGCAGGCAATTGAATGAATTGCCCATGATCATATACCTGCTAAGTGTTGGTGATGGGATTAGGATTCAGTCTCCAAATCTGTTAGTACGGTGCCCCTTCACCATACCAACTAGCTGGGCCAATGTGCTCAGAATCACTACCATGGAAGAGATCAGAAGAAAATCTAGTTAGTTAATTACTCTTTTCTGTGTCTAGGTTGTCAGCTCTCTCCTTCAGCCTCCCCCAAGTCAACAATGTATCCCAACTGGCAAAGCCTCTAAAACAGGTACTGTTCCTAGAACAGAACCCAGAGTCAAGTTATAAATTTAAACTTGCAACTCCTCCTCCAGTGGTCTACTGATTATTCAGTCATTGCTATTACAGACAAATGGGAAAGAGGTAAGCAGAGCAAATCTCAGTTCTGCCATTAAACAAATGTAAACCTTTAATTTCCATCCTCCTTCCCCACCTCGGTCAGCAATTTGACTTCTTAACTTCTGAACTACAAAGTAAAATCCAATCTGATCTAGTGTTGGGGAGTAGGAAAGCAATGAATAATATCCCTGAAGTTCTTGGTGCTTTTCTCTGGCCAGTATATCACAACAGGAGGCCCTATCGTGTGATTTTCATCCAGTGGGCTCAGCTGGATGCTTCCAAGCACTCTCACACCTTTCCTTTGTGTGCGTCTCAGTACGTTAGCTTTAGGATTGGTTGAGTAGCAGGGATATTTGAGATGAAAGCAATAAGGGGAGGTAAAGGGAAGTTGCGAGTGGAAGGTAGAGCTAGGACCTTTCCTCTTAGTTCTCTGCTCATTAAAATGAAAACAGCTATTATTGCATCATTAGTGGAAGAGGGGAAGGAAGCTTCAGGATCATGACTTAAAACCTGACTCCAGAAACAGTTCTACCGAATACAGGTAACATAGCACAGAACCTAGTGTTCTCAACTTCCCGCCCTCTGCCCTTTTTTGCTGATGCTATAAATACTTGAATTAAATATGGGATCTTCTTTGTAAAAAAGGCACTCAATCTACTCCCCAAATCCCAGAAAGACATATAAAATTATATTAGTCCAGAATTTGTATGCTTCCTCTGTCTCCTTCATAGTGCCTAGGAGAGGGCTGAGTACATCATATCTGTGAACAAGGAAATAGCTGCACATGTGTTTGTAAATTCCAAAGGGCTATCTTACACTTAAAGCATGCTGATGCTTAACATTGGTTTTAAGAGTTTTCAGTTTGAGCATCTGAAATATTCTCATGGCAGCTATACGGAAGACATTGGTTTCCCTAATGCTGGTGCCCTGTCAGGGGCCGTGTTTCTGTTGGAAGAGAAGCACCTGTTCTTTGGGCTGGTGTGCCAGTCTCCCCTTAGGGAAATTGGTTTGAGGAGTACAGGCACTGGGATGATTTCTGAGTTTTTAAATGAATGGACTTTTATTGTAAGATGAACTGCATGCCCCTCCAGGTTGGTAATCTTCTAACCTGGGCCTGCAGCAACTTGGACAGGGACAAGGGAAGCAGGGCTGGGAGACGGCGTCTCCCTCCTATCAATTTTCCAGATGAAGCCAAATACCTCATTACGGTATTTGATGATCTTTATGTACAAAATATTTATACACAATGAGCCCTACAAAGATGGAAGAAAGGGGCTTAATCATGTTGATGAGGACAGAATGTTAAATACATTAGGCAAACGGATAGATTTGGTGCTAAAACAACTAAATGATTTCTAGGCTTCTAATATTTATTTCCTAAGAGTCATCCTCTACATAGCTATAAAATGTGGTGGTTGGTAACATAAACTGCAAACTCTAGGGAGTAATTTCTCATTTAACCTGGGCCTGCAGCAATTCTAAAAAGGACAAGGGAAGAGGACTGGGGAGAGAGCATCTCCCTTCAATCAGTTGTCCAGATGTAGCCAAATACCTAGTTAGATATCTGACAGTACACATGCACATACACACATGACACTTATTTACATTATACCTTCCAAAGATGAAAGAAACTAAGTCATTTAATCATGCTGATGAGGATGAAAAGAGCTTCCAGTTATACACGATAAGCAGATGGGGAGCTGCAGTGCTGAACTAATCATATGATTTGTAGACTTCTAAGGTTTATCTCCTAAACGTCATCTACATATGCCGTAATAGATGGTGATATGAGCCCACAAGTCCAGGTGAATGATTTTACACTTAAAGTGGACCTGCACAACTCTAAAAGGGGGAGGGAGATAGGCCTGGGGAGAAGTTATCTCCCTTCAATCAGTTATCCAAATATTGCCAAATATCTCAACGCAGTATCTGGCAAAACGAACATATAGAAAAAATTTTATATACATTATGCCCCATCACAATGGATAGCAAAGGATTAACTGTGCCCATGATGATGAAAGAGCTACCATTTCCACACACTTTGGGCAGAGAGAGGGATGAAGTCCTAGGCTAATTAAATGATGGATAGGCTCCTCAAGTGTATGTTTTTCTAAGGGTTATCGTGAATATGTGCATACTCATGGAAATGCCACCTTTCAAGCCACTTTAAAAACACAGATAATAATAAAACAAACTGATTAGTAATCAACATTTGATTTCATAGACTCTGTTGCATGCGACCCAACTATTTTATAAGCTAAAAACAGTGCTATATTTTTGATAATTTCCCATTATCTTGCTTTAATACTATCAATAACTGCTTGTACAAAAGAAACAGCCATGGTTGAACTCTGATTTTTTTTTTTCTTGCTTTTTGCCAGAGTTTGCCAACAACTGCTTTAGCCCCCAGTTCACAGCACTGTGGGGCTGCAAGGAATGCTCTATAGGGTCTGGGATTTTAAGAGTCAAGACAAGAAAGAGAGTGAGAGAAAAAAAAAAAAAAAAAGGAAGAAGGCTTACTTGGAGAGGCAGGTCAGGGACTGAGCACTTAAATAGGTTTGTAACAAATCCAAAGAGGAGAAAAGACATCTAAGAGAAATGTTCTTCCCTTTGGCAACATGGTAAGCAAAATGTATGCATTAAAAATTTGTAATTTCACCCAGTGGTGTGCTGATGAATGCTTATCAACCAGCAATCTAGAGGGGGAGAAAGCCCCAGTTTCTTACATATTGCTAATTTCTGTGATGTAAATATTTCTACCATGGCCAATTTCAAGCCATTGTAGTAACAAGAAGTAGTGAACATGGAGTTGAGGAGATATGTTCAGTAGCATACTATTAGGTAGTATTTCTACATACATACCTACTAGATGTAAATAATCTTAAGAGATTAGAAAATAGTAAAATGTAAGATTTTTGAGTATAGTATTTGTTACTTTTGTCCTTAATATAATTCATTCAATTGTAAGTACACATCATTTCATTTTAAATAATGGCTGTATTGAACAGTTTGTAAAATTCTTGAAAATATAACAATTGGCAAGCCTGTACAAGTTGACTCCAACACATCACACCTAAACGGGTGAAAGGGAAGGAAAAATCAGACTGAAAACCATGAAACAGTATTTACTATGTTTTTAAAATAGATAAGGAGATGAAGCCATAAACTAATTAAAGGACTTTTAGGGCCAAAGGTGTTAGAATATTCTGCTTATTGTGCTCTCAAAAATTAAAAAAATTTCAAGAAAATGAGATATTTCAAAGGACTTCAGAGACACAGATGTGGGTACTTATAATACAGGTAAATGTCCAACTTTACAAGGGCTATCTTAAACAGATTCCATGTGTTTTACAAGCTAAATAGAATAACAGAATAATATATTAATCATTTTCCTATTCACTTGTTTTATTGCTACCAGGCAACTAAGGAACACTCGGTTACAGTTTACAGAGAATAGGAGAAAAAGGACAATGAATTGGAAGAAAGGGAGGGGAGAAGAAAGGGAGGGGAGAAAGGAGGAATAGCGGGTGAGTTGCCTTGGGCAGTGTCAGAATGTCACCAATCACAACCTCAGGCACCGACAGTTATCAGAGTGGTGCACTTGAGCCAAAGGCTGCAGTCACCTGCTTCGTTAGTTTAGCACTGCATTTTTACACCACTACATCAAAAGATTAATGCACACTACAATGCAACCAGTTCAGCTGTACTTTCAAAGGCTTTGTCCTTGAGATGACACGCATCTGGATAAATGATAATTCACATTTTTCTCCTGACATTCGCAAATGTCTGGATGGATCATGTACTGCAGACAAAAGTCTAGATAATTAACCTGAATGTTCATCTTTCATCCTGTGATCTTGTTACACTAAAGACAAAGCAACAAATGCTTCTAAGATTTGCCAAAAAATGCAATCATGTGCATCAGACAGCCTTGATTAAGATACAATATTATTGTTTTATTCAGGAATGTACTGTTTTAAAAGCTTCTCTCTTACTAACATTTAGAAAGTTTCTATCATGTTTGAAAAACTTTAAAACAGCTTTGTAAATAGTTATCCTTTAAAGTCATGTTAAAGATTCAATTTATGTTGAATAGTCAGTAAAAGTAGGTGTGCTAATTCATTTTCTACCTGTGAGTCTGGCTTGAAGCTACCTTTGTGGGTTAATAAATAGACTTCTTTGCTAATACTGTTTTAAAGTGTCATAATGTTGTCTTGCTTTATGAAGATGACACTACTGATCTCTAATCAACAGGGCATGTGCATTTACTGATTTTTCTGGAACGAAGACAGAATTTGTGCTGAATTGGTCACATTTTCACACGCAGTGAAAGATTGGCAATACTAACATCTTATGTGGTCAGCAGAACACTTTTGATATATTTAGCCTAACTCAAAGCTATGCATGTAAACAGAGATAGGCCTCTATCATAATCACAATTACAAACACATATTATACACTAAATTCCTTTCAATGATTAAAAAAAAAAGGTTCATGTAAGAAAGCAAGACAACCCAATAAGAAAGTGGTTAAATTCATTTTCCATGTCGTCACTCTCTAAAATCTGGATCAGTCCATTTGTCAAGTTGCCAGAAGTGCCCAAGAGCAAATAAAACAATTGTATATATTACAAAATCCAAGATAAATAAGTAGTGCTAAAAAAGAATAACAATTAAATTATTAGTTATGTGGTTAACGGAAATGAACAAACTTTGATAAAATGGTCTTGATGGGGAAGAAGAAGAGTATTTGTTTTTCAATGGCCATACCACGGTGAAACTTCACTCCTCCCTGAGGAAGTTTACCTTCTGTCTGCTTCAACTCTCTTCTTACGAACTAGGTAAGAAAGAAAGGAACAAAAAGACAAATTGAAGGGATATTTCTTAAATTCCAGATAAACAGCATTAATCACATAAGATGACAATCTCACATGCTTGAGGATATAGTTATCTTACATTTTAATACTCAACCATGACAATCAATGGAAATGATAAAATAATCCAGTGCCTAGTGGAATTTACATTTAAATACAGGTATGTCTGATAGTTGGGTACTCGAGTGTTAGAACGTTCGCATTTCTATGGGGCAGAAATTCCAGAAAAGACCTGTGAAACCACGCACTTTGACTATTTTCATGGCCGTTTAGTCATGGCACTAGCAACTCTGTCACCAGCTGGCTTTAACTAACTCTTCACAATCTTTTAATGTTGATTATGGGTTGAAGTCTGGAAGGAGCTGCAAATAGTTCAAAGTTTCTAAAACTCTTCTAAATAAAAACTCTTAAATATCAACCTACAGGAAGGTATAATTCAGTGGGCAAGCAAACTCAGAGATTAATGTTCTATTAACCTGATGTTTAGGATCGAAGAAGTTGCCCAGACTGCCTGTTTCCCAGTTCCTGCAACCCTCTTCTTCCACCTTTCACTTTCTCAACTGCAGGCTCTCCAGGTCACTGGGAAGAGGGCTATTGAACCTTCTTGGATTTGGTAAAAATGTGCCCTGGCTGTGGTCTTGCTTTAACTCTCCACTTTAAATAGCCTAGCTCCGGCCTAGGCTCTTGCCCACAGGTGCTGCTGCTTGGACGTAGGCTGCCCTATTTTCTTTAGACCTCTCATTTTGCCTGTTTTCCTTTGGTCTCTATGTTGTTTGGTTGTGGACCCAATGTGCTTTTCCTAGGTGTCTTCTGATTGCTGCTTCCACTCTTCCCCAAATCCCTATTTGCCTGTCTGCCCCTTGGCCTCACCCTGTGTACCCCCAGGTAAGTACCATCACTTGTCCAGCCAGCCTCCTGATGCCACACACTGCACCTTGCCTAGGCCTCAGGGTCTTGGCAAAGCCTGTCTGGACAAGGAATTGGATACTAACCTTTATTTGCCCCTTCTTGTTCTAACCTTTAGCTTCTATCTTGCTCACTATCTGAGTCCTCCTTGAGGCCAGCACTGTACCTGGTGGAACGCCTTGCCCAGTTCCTCCACCCAAGATCTGGCATTCTGTCCCTGAACCTCAAACTGGGGATTGAAGACTGACTGACTGCTTGCCAAATGGATGTCTCCTCCTAGATGTCCTTTTGCCACGCTGCTCCAGGTGGCTGGGATATCCTCAGACCAAGTTTTCCCAGTTCCATTCCTCTTTGCTATGGTTGATCAGGATATGCCCCACCCCTAACAGAAGAAATGCCAGGGATCCTCAGCAACAAGTGGCCAAAGGAAAACCTGAAGGGGTTAACTGAAAAGGCGACTTGTGAGTTTAAACTTCATAATGAAGCTCCATGTTTATATCACATGTAAAGTGCCGAAGTATCAGACATATCCATATTTAGAACTAAGTACCAAAGCAGTCAGAAGTCAAACATAATTGGGTATCTGGTGCAGGTAACAACAGAAGGTGATTACATGTAAGTAAAAGAGAGAAGCAAATACACAAAAGAAATCAAGCAAAAATCAAAGGCTACCTGGACAACAGAACAAACTTCTTTTTTGAGAAAATGCTATGATGTAACTTAACCACTGCAAGGACCACAAAGACTCCTATGACCATGTATTATAATAATGTGTCTTATATGAAGAAGTGAGTGACATCAGAGGCCAATGGAATGGTATCTGTAAGATGTTGCATCTGAAGTGGAGAAGTGAATGCTCATGCTCTTCTAATTGTTAATAGCACATATTATGGCTGAATTACCCAGGTCATTATTCTTTGTGATGGCAGCTGCCACCCTTGTTCGTGGCCCTTGCTTGGTAAACTGGTATCCAAACTTGAGGATCCTTGAATTCTCCTCCAGCATCTGGGCAATTTCCATCTCTACAGCTGTTCCCAACTGCTGCCTCTGGTTGCAGGTGCAGACACACACAGGATGACCAAGAAGGAAGAGGAAACAGTTACTTGCACAGGAAAAAGACAAGATTACTTGCTAGACAAAAAGGCAAAGAGGCAAAGGTCTCAAATTAAAAGGTACAGAGTCACTTGAGATGTTTTCTCTCATAATCATTTGAATCCTGCTCCCTGTCTAGAAGCAAAATCCAACAGATAGCTGAGTTCACTGGTGTCCTACAGCTGAAAAAAACTAAGCAAATTGTTTATGAAGAAAAGGATAATTCCAGAATTAAAATGAAAGCAAAACTAATATTTGGTGTTTTGAATTCATCCCAGTATCTGTGGTTTAAACAAAGGGTGTTTTAAAAATAATGAAACTATTTTGTAGCAGCCAATCCAATTACTAAATTTTTATTTTATTTTTTTTTACTTTTCACCTAGGGAATTCTTATTTACTTATTGTGGTAAAATATACATAAAATTTTGCCATTTTAAACTGCACAATTCAGTGACATATAGTACAATCACAATATTGTACAACCATTACCATTATTCATTTCCAATACTTTTTCTTCTTTTTCATAAAATGTTTTTATTTTTGACTTTTGTGGCTACATGGGTATATTTATGGGGTACATAAGATATTCTGACGCAGGCATATAATACATAATAATCACAAGAGGGTAAATGGGGTATCCATCACTTCAAGCATTTATCCTTTCTTTGTGTTACAATCAATCTAATTCTACTTTTTAATTTTAAAATGCATAAGTTATTGCTGATTATAGTCACTCTGTTGTCACTGTGTTGTGCACAAATTATATTTGTGCTATCAAATATAATTTTTTAATTCTGGGATCCATATCCAAAAATAATTAAAGATCTGAACCTATGGGCTGTTGTCTCTCAGCAGAATCTCATTAGGTGATTCTGAGCAGCTTTATTGTGGTTTGAACCATGTACACTTTTGGATGAATCAGCAAACTCTGAAGGCGGGCTACAAAAAAAACTCCAACTTGTTTAAGTTTGTGGGAAAAGGTCTTTTTTTTTTTTTTTTTGAGACGGAGTCTCCCATGTCGCTTAGGCTAGAGTGCAGTGGCGCGATCTCGGCTCACTGCAAGCTCCACCTCCCGGGTTCACATCATTCTCCTGCCTCAGCCTCCTGAGTAGCTGGGACCACAGGCGCCCGCCACCACGCCCGGTTAATTTTTTTGTATTTTTAGTAGAGACGGGGTTTCACCGTGTTAGGATGGTCTCGATCTCCTGACCTCGTGATCCACCCGCCTCGGTCTCCCAAAGTGCTGGGATTCAGGCATAAGCCACTGCACCCAGCAGGGAAAAGGGTTTTTTATTTGAGACATAAACTAATGAAAAAATAAAAAAGAAAAAAACAAGGTTTTTTTTTTCTTTTTTTCTTTTTTTTAATAGGGAGGTCAGGCACTGTGGCTCCCACCTATAATCCCAGCACTTTGGGAGGTCGAGGCAGATGGATCACTTGAGGTCAGGAGTTCGAGACCAGCTGGGGCAACATGGTGAAAGCCCGTTTCTACTAAAAATACAAAAATTTTGCTGGGCATGGTGGCATGCACCTGTAGTCCCAGCTATTTGGAAGGCTGAGGTAAGAGAATCTGGAATCTAGGAGGTGGAAGTTGCAGTAGGCTGACATCGTGCCACTGCACTCCAGCCTGGGTGACAGAGTGAGACCTTGTCTCAAAAAAATAAAAACAAATAGGGGCATGTAAATATGGGAATTTAAAATTTAAGGGACAAAGTATATTTTTTCATAACAGTCATTACATTTCAAAAAATAAAGCTGGGTGCAGTGGCTCATGGCCTGTAATCCTAGCACTCTGGAAGGCTGATATGGGCAGATCATGAGGTCAGGTGTTTGAAATCAGCCTTGCCAACATGGCAAAACCTTGTCTCTACTAAAAGTACAAAAACTAGCTGGGTGTGGTGGCAGGCGCCTGTAGTCCCAGCTACTCAGAAGGCTGAGGCAGGAGAATCACTTGAACCCAGGAGGCAGAGGTTGCAGTGAGCTGAGATTGTGCCACCGCATTCCAGCCTGGGTGACAGAATAGACTCCGTTTCAAAAAAAAAAAAAAAGTACAAATTACCTAAATTGCATTGGAAATTTAAATTGCATTGGAAAATGCAAATTAAAATGTATATAAAATATAAAAGTCCCCTTACTTCAACATTCCCATTCCCCACAGAGAAAGCCAGATTGGCATGCACTATGTAGTGTTCTAAACATTTTCTCTGCATTCACACATCTACACAATCACTTGTACATCTATGCTTTTTTCACATAAATGGATTATACTAGCATATTGTTTTGAAGTGTGTTTTTATTTTTCATTTAACATTAAGGATATCTTTTCATGTTGGTAAATATACATTTACCTCATCCATATAAAGAACTGTGCCACATCCCATTGCAGTGATGGATCATAGTGTATTTAGCCAGGCCTTACTGACTTACTGTTACACTGCATTCTATTTCCACTATTCCAAACAAAACTGTAGTGAGCTTCCCTCCCCCCAGTGCATCTTGGGGCATTTCTGCAAGTATGCTTGTAGGACAAATTATAGCTGGGTCAGAGGGCAAGCAAGTTTCCAGTTCTGGTGTATTACTGACTTACTGTCAAAGGTTATGACAGCCTTTATTCTTGCTAACTGTACCAGTGTTACTGCTCTCCCTACCCTAGCCAAATAAGATACTACTTACCTTTTTAATCTTTGTCAATACACTTTGTGAAAACTTTATATTTCTTTTATATTTATTTAACTCCCTTAATTTGCATTTGTCAAATGATGAATAAGAACAATGAATTTTCTTATGGATTTATATTTCTTTTTTCTCAGGAACTACCAATCCATGCCATTTGCCCATTTTTCTACCAGCTTATGGTTCCTGTATTTTGTGTTTTTTAACTTGATTTGTAGGTTTCTTATATGTTAGGAAATTAGCCCTTTGTCAAATGCGCTGAAACCATTTTGCTCTGTTTATCTTTTGACTTTCATTTTGTCACTATGAGAACTTGTTTTTCATTTTCATATGGTCAAATTTATCAGTCTTCTAGATATCATGTTTAGGAAGCCTCTCTACTCTTCCTGATTTCTTCCATTTGGTTTATGATTTAATATATTTTAATGTTTAAATCTTTACTTCATCTGGAATGAATTTTAACGTAAGAATGAAGATAGGGCCAGGCATGGTGGCTCATGCCTAAAATCCCAGCACTTTGGGAGGCTGAGGCTGGTGGATCACCTGAGGTCAGGAGTTTGAGACCAACCTGGTGAACATGGTGAAACTCCGTCTCTACTAAAAATACAAAAATTAGCAGGGGATGGTGGCATGCGCCTGTAATCCCAGCTGCTCGGGAGGCTGAGGCAGGAGAATCACTTGAACCTGGGAGGCAGAGGTTGCAGTGAGCCGAGATGGCGCCATTGCACTCCAGCCTGGGTGACAGGAGTGACAGAAACTCCATCTTAAAAAAAAAAAAGAAAAAAGAATGAAGATACAGACCCAATTTAATTTTGTTCCAAAATGCTAGCAAATTATCCTACCATCTTTTGTTTCATTCTTCCCTGATTTGAATCTGCTTTATTGCTCTGCTAGTCTATTTTTGTGCCAGTACCATACAATCTTGATCACTTTGTAATAAGTTAAAAACATATACCTTTTAAATTTGGAAAATTTAAATATGGAGTGGATGAAGAAGAAAAGTTTATGGCTTGCATCCCAAGCAAGTTTTAAGGCTTATCTCTTTGCTTTTCTCTTTCTCGTCATCCAGCAACCCCTCAAATGAGTCTCTCCTCGAGAACTTAACACAATGTGATATTTCCAGTTAGACAATAATAATTATGGGCATCTACCGTGTAGAGATTAACGCTTTAAGCATTATGAGTCAATGGGAGGGAGTGGCAGCAAAAAAGTAAGAGAAGCTGACCTCAGATTTTCATGAGCAACTTTAGCAAATGACATGGTTTAGAATAGTGGGACTGTATCAAGGAATGAGCCCTGAGCTAAGGTTAGGGCTGCCACTACTATGGCTTGTGCCCCTGAAGCATTTGAGTCCTGGACTTGGGTAACTTGCAGTTTTAATGCAATGGTCAAAAGTTACCCCAAATCACCT
Source organism: Piliocolobus tephrosceles (assembly GCF_002776525.5). Lineage (NCBI taxonomy): Eukaryota > Metazoa > Chordata > Mammalia > Primates > Cercopithecidae > Piliocolobus > Piliocolobus tephrosceles. Next base: position 75,801,161 of record NC_045439.1, read on the forward strand.
ATATTCCCAAGTATCTGAGTCCCTCCTCTCTGAGTAGCTGGCTATTTCCCCAGTAGTTTAAATTCTGCTCAGCATCCTTACAGCTGCTTTGTTTTGCAATAAAAGGCAAATCCACACTTACTCGCCCTTGATTTGAATGTTCTATTTATATAGACATCAACTGTAATTTCTTTAGGGTTTTCTGTATTTTGTAATGAATCTTGGGTGACATTCTGGCAAAGCAGTGAAACAGAAACACCATCTCTGCTTTTATGTTAACTTAAACCATTAATATAATCTGGAATCAAAAATAGGAAATAATAATAGAATAATAGCTTTTAGTTTTGTTTTTTTGAGGGGGAGGAAGGAGATGATAATAGCTACATAAAAGACTTAGAAGCTGAAGAAAATTATATTGGGGGCATATAAAAAAGGGGAGGAATTAATGTAACATACACTATGTTTCTTTCTCAGCCTGTATCTTTTTTTGGATTTGAGGTCTTTTTTTTACACAAACCCAGGACAATAGATGGGCATCAAAATTTCTTACAATTTGGATATATATTTTTTATATATACTTAAATTATGTAAGTATGTAGTATATTAAATTACATAACTTTTATTATGGTATATATTTTATATATATATATAAAGATGAGGTATTGCTATGTTGCCCAGGCTGGACTTGAACTCCTGGGCTCAAGGGATTCTCCTGCCTCAGCCTCCTAAGTAGGTAGCTGGGACTACAGGCCCAGGCTCTTTTTATATTTTAAGTCACCAAACACAAAGGGGGAAAAATAGAAACAAATGTGTATGCATATCTTCAAATCACCTTCTGTTTTTTTCTAAGTGACCTCTTTTATCTACTCAAATTTATTTAGCAGTTGCCCATCTGTTGCTTTTATATGCATCACTGATTGTTCTTCCCGCAGGGCACCTGATTAAATCACTGCATATTGACCTGGAGCCTAGCCCAGCAGTCTGCCCCTGGTGGTGGATTCTCAGCAGGCCTTCATTTCAGTGCAGCTGCCTATTGCTGTGCTGTTAAATTGGTCTTGGCCTCTGGTTCTGCCTGAGGAAACTGTCTTACAGATTATTTTATTTCAAACCCCTCATTTGATAGATAAGGAAACTGAGGTTACTTCTAACAGTCTATGAGTCAATGAACACAATTTGGATGTAAGACAAGTTTTGACCCCGAATTTCCTCATTTCTTAAGTAAAACAAATAATTTTTTCCAATTCCTCTAGAAAAGAGAGAGAGAGAGAGAGAGAGAGAATAGACAGGGTCTAGCTCTGTTGTCCAAGCTGGAATGCAGCAACGCATCCATAACTGACTGCAACCTGGAACTCCTGGGCTCAGGTGATCCTCCTGTCTCATCCTCGCAATGCATTGGGATTACAGGTGTGAGCCACCACACCCAGCCTCTCTAGAAAATCTTAATCCTCCTTGTCATATACAAATAAATAAAGAGAAGCCAGGCTGGGCATGGCAGGGCTCATGCCTGTAATCCCAGCACTTTGGAAGGCTGAGGCAGGAGGATGGCTTGAGTCCAGGAGTTTGAGACCATTCTGGGAAATATAGTGAGACCCTGTCTCTACAAAAAATTTTAAAATTAGCTGGGCATGGTAGTGCGTGCCTGTAATCCCAGTTACTCAGAAGGCTGAAGCAGGAGGATCACTTGAGCCAGAAAGGTGGAGATTGTAGTGAGGCCAGATTGCATCATTGTACTCTAGCCTAGGCCACAGAGTGAGACCTTGTCTCAAAACAAACAAAAACAACCAAACAAAAAAAAGATGAAATAAAGAGAAGCCATTTCAGAAGCAAAATGAAAGACTAAAGTTGAAAAACTGCACAAATCCATTCCTAGATGGCTGAGGAAGGGTGATGAGGTTGATTTAGCGGGGATTTTAGGGAGCAAGTTCTTTGTCCTTCGGGGTTTTTTTTTTTTTTTTTTTTTTTTTTGAGACAGGGTCTCGCTCTGTCACCCAGGCTGGAGTACAGTGGCATGATCTTGGCTGACTGCAACCTCTGCCTCCTGGGTTCAAGTGATCCTCGTGCCTCAGCCTCCTCAGTAGCTGGGATTATAGGCGTGAGCCACCACGCCTGGGTAATTTTTGGATTTTTGGGCAGAGATGGGGTTTCATCATGTTGGCCAGGCTGGTCTCAAATTCCTGACCTCAGGTGACCTGCCCGCCTTGGCCTCCCAAAGTGCTGGGATTACAGGCTGTACTTCAGGGTCTTCTTGATATGCATTGTCAAAAGCTGCTCTATTCTAAATTTTCACAATTCTAGCTCATTCTAGCCTCATTCTAACTCAATACTAGGCATAGAGTTGCCAGGTTTAGCAAATAAAAATACAGGACACCCAGTTAAGTTTGACTTTCTGATAAACAACACATATTTTTTTAGTATAGTATAAGGTATCCCAAATATTTGATGACACATGCTAAATTTATATGTCATTTATCTGAAAGCCAAATTTAACTGTATTTTATGTGGCAACCTTAGCTAGGTGGTATCTTGTAAGGAACTAGGGACAGAGTGTGTGATACTATTTCAGCTATGGGGTTTCACAATGGCCTAAATCCGTAAAAAAAGTTAAATATACTTTCAAACAGGGTATCCACTTCTGTGTTAGTTCCTCTGGAAATATTTACTAAGTGCCCACTTAGCTTCTTTCTGATATGAGTCTATTCAACAAATATCCCTGAGTGATCACTTCTGTTCACTCCCTTCATATTTCTCACTGGCTTGTTTCCTTACTCCCCCACACCCTGATGCCACTTTCTACTTTACTAGCAGCTGGACATATGCTAGGATACACAGCATCAAACTTCCTGAGTGTGCAGAGCCCTGTGTGGCACATCCCCTGGGGTGCTGCCTCCACATCTCTGTGTCTGGGAAAGCTGTTTTGGTGGCACATCCCTTCTGGCAGGATGAGAATGAAAAAGATCCTGTCTTCTGGTGGGCTTTCCGTGTTCCTCTGGCAACAAACATCAGAAGTCCAAGGCCAGAGGGCCTGCACTGAAACAGCCTGCTTGTCCTGGTTAGCAAAGACAGAGAGTAGAGCCTCCATGGGAACTGTTGGGAGTTTCCAGGGTTAGGCAACAGTCCTGGGTGGCACTCTGCAGCTTTATCAGATCTTGGAGGGTCTGGACCAGGAAATTTCCCAGAGATGGCCCCCACACATGCAAAGGATGCTCTGAGCAGTCACCTCTCCAACTGTCTCTCCCACTACCCCACAGGGGAACGAATGCTCATACCACAAGTCTCCTTGGTCTCTCCTTTCCAAGGCCCTTTCTTTTCAAGATACAGTGTCTGGAACCCCATCACAGACCCTTCCCCGTGGCCAGAGGAGCAGGGTTCAGCATCATGGCTGATCGCTGAGAGCTGCTGTCTGTGGGCAGGAATCAGCTGAAGCCAGCAGAGCAACACGGAAAGGAATTGCAGGCTGATGCTGGGAAAAAGGTTGCCAGGCAGGAAGAGTTGGCTCTAGGGAAAAGCACCTTGCTTTGGCTGCAGATGGGAACCTGAGAAATGCTGCGGTCATGATCAATGAGATTGTGATCAGACCACAGTCTCATGGCTGTAGCCTGCTACTCTAAGCCAGACCATCTTCTAGGACCCTGATTCCTTTAAATAGGCTCTCTACAGCCAGCATCAGACTGCAGGAGCCTGCCTCTGCTCTTTTGGTTGTAGAAGTCTTTAGCCAAGGAAAAGAAATCTGAATCTTTGGCCATGGCCACCCTGCTTTCTCTGTTAGCGACAGTCCCAGTGAGAAGCAAAAGTAAGGCTGGGATAGGACAGGGCAGAGATACATGCCAAAAGGCAACAATGATGACACTGAGTAAAGCAGCTGTCAACACCTCTGCCACCACCTCCTCGCTTTCTCTTCTGGAGCCTGACTAGCCTAGGGTTGTGGGTAGATGGCTCTTTAGGTCCCAGGCTGCCCCACTGTACATTGTTTGATTAGTAACATGCTCTTCTGCACATCCTCCATGGGCCAGAAATGGTTATAAAACTTACAGGAAATCCAGTACATCAAATGGAGTCACACCCTGAACTGTGTCTTTTAACTCATTCCTTGTGGCATTTCCCCTGCTCACTGCACACCCTGTGAGTTGGCTTTGTCTGTTCTCTGGCCTTCCTTACCTGGTTGTCAATCTTGATCTCTGTCAAGGTGTCATTTTCTTTCAGTGCCTCTACCAGGGCCAGGATTCCAGTTCCAGTGATAAAATTGGATTCTATGTTTAGACTTGTCAAAGTCTTGTTTACTTTCAGCATGTCTGCAAAAGCCTTATGATGCAAAAAGAAAAAAACTTACAATTAAGTTAGAATTTCTAAAGATTAATTTACTAAACCCCTCACTCCGAAATTAAATACAGATGTTTTCTAGCACTTAAAGAAAACTTTCACCAAATCATACTTTCACTTCCAAGTAACAAAGATACAATTTAAAACCGCAATTAAAATATTTCAGTCCAGCAGTCTAGACATAAATTTCACACACTTGCAAAAACTTTTTTTAAAAAAGATACTGACATAGGATTACTGATTTTTTTTTGTTAAGTAGAGACATTAAAAAAACACTATCTGTTTTCTTTTCTTTTTTTTTTTTGAGAAAACACGTTTTAACATTAGAAAAAAGGTAGAAAGGACATAATCCCAGAAAACCCAGTTTTTTCCTTTTACTATGAATTGATTAAAAAAAAAACTTTACCATTGACTAGTACTTGGACACTACTGACTTAGTTATATTATTTCAGATCATCTATAAATCAGAATTTTAAAAAGATAACTTTTGGAGCAAAATCACCACTGAGGGTGGCAAACCCATGGGAGACTCCAGTTTGAGACAGCAGACTGCACATGTGCACTTGCCGGCTCTCTTTACTCCCAAAGTTTCCCACCACCAGGAAGAAATACTATAATTTTTAAGAGACTGAAATTCTCACAGTGCAAGAAAACAAAACAAAACAAAAGGCCATTATCTTGAGAAACTGCTGAAATACAGAAAATAGAAAGATTGACAGATAAATTAGCACAAGCAAGTTGTTGCCTGAGTTGCAAGAGATAGGTTCCATTTGGGGCAATTCCTTGAAGAACTGCCTTAGGAACAGATGGAACAGCCAGGGCAGATGGAGAGCATACTATCCCTCCCAGCACCTTCCAGGAAAAAGAGCAGCTGGCCAGCACAGCTATCAATGAAGTCTCCCAGGAAGAGCCTCTGGTGAAGGTGCTGCGAACTGTGAGAGAAGCAGTGCGGAAATGGAGGCGCCTCCAGACCTGCATACCAGTACAGTGTGGGGGGAAAAGGGGAAAGGCAGCTCTGCCGGGAAGGAAGTACAGTATTCTCTGCAATCTGCGGTTTCAGTTACCTGCTGTCAACTGCAGTGGGAAAACGTTAAATGGACAACCTCAGAAATAAACAATTCTTAAGTTTTAAATTGCATGCTGTTCTGAGTGGTGTGATGAAATCTTGTGGTCTATGTCGCCCAGGAGGTGAATCACCTCTTTGTCCAGTATCTCCATGCTGTCCCTGCCTATGAACCAATGACATTGCCTACTTTTGACATCCAACTATTGACATCGTCATGGCTGGATGAGCCAGGATCACCGGAGGCAGATGATCCTACTTCTGACAAATGGTCAGAAGGGCCTAACACAGTCCCCTTGCCTATGTCATTCACCTCACTTCATCTCATCACACAGGCATTTTACCATCTCACGTCATCACAAGTGGGAGGAGGATAGTACAGTAAGATATTTGAGAGAGACCATATTCACACAACTTCTATAACAGCATATTGTTATTACAATTGTTCTATTAGTTATTGTTATTAATCTCTTACTGTGCCTAGTTTAAAAATTGACATTATTATGGATGTGTAGTATAGGAAAAGACATAGCACATATCGGGTTTGGTACTATCTGTGGTTTCAGGTATCCACTGGGGGTCTTGGAACATATCCTCTGCAGATAAGGGGACTACTCTATATTGAAAGGTGTCCCTCCCAGAATGAAGTCCTCCTAACTGTAGTGATTGCAGGGGACTCTCAGGCTGCCTGTGGGCTCCTTATACACATACTGCAGAGAAGGTGGCAGGTCAGCACACCTGCTGCTGAAAAAAGGTCTCACTCATACATTCAAAAAAGACTATTTGTCAGGCTTCTACTGTGCTCTAGCAGTAGAAAAAAACAAAAATGCTTGTCCTCAGAGAGGCTTATATTTGAGCAAGAGGGCAGAGTCAGTAAATTAGTAAATAAAATATATAGCTTATCAGATGGTGACAAATGGAGAAAAATAAAGGGGCCTCCTTTTTAAGGGAGAGGTCTACTGGTAAAACAGATAGATATAACTGCAGGAGAAATGATCCTGGTTTATACAAACCAACCTTGCTCTCCATTCAAAAATATAAACAGGCAACCAATAATTGCCAGACATTTTAGGAAAACCAACATCATGAAAGAAGAAAGTTGACCAAGCAGGACAATATGCCATAGAAGAAACAGCACAAATGTAAAAATTCTAATTATGTATTATTTTCCTCCCCGCCCCACAAAAAAAAGAAAAGGAAGGAAAGAAAGAGAGAAAAAGTGGGAGGAAAGAGAGAGAGAGAGAAAAGAAAACATTTTGAAAATTTTTAAAAACTACATTGAAATAAAAGAAAATAATAGACATCTAGAATTACAAAATAAGCATGGCTGAAGACCAAGTTGGTGATCTAGAAGATAACACTGAGGATATTTCCAAGGATATACAGCAAAAAGACAAAGATAGAAACTATGAGAAAACCTTAAGAGATGTGGATGAAAGATGTAGAGATTCAACATTCATCTAAGAAGAGTTCCAGAAGGATAAGAAAGAAAGAAAGAAAGAAAGAAAGAAAGAAAGAAAGAAAGAAAG
>NC_045439.1:75808058-75840948 GCF_002776525.5 Piliocolobus tephrosceles
AGAAAGAAAGAAAGAAAGAAAGAAAGAAAGAAAGAAAGAAAGAAAGAGAGAGAGAAAGAAAGAGAAAGAAAGAAAAGAAAGAAAGAAAGAAAAAGAGAAAGAAAGAAAGAAAACAGAAGGGAAGAAGCTATCAAATAACTAAGGAAGAAAAATAAATTTCCAAGAGATGAAGAAAGTTATGGATCTTTATCTGAAAGAAATCACTAGACACTCAGCAGAATGAATAAAAACTACTCTTTTTTTTTTTTTTTTTTGAGACGAAGTCTCACTTTGTTGCCCAGGCTGGAGTGCAGTGGCACTATGTCAGCTCACTGCAACCTCCATCTCCTGGGTTCAAGCAATTCTCCTGCCTCAGCCTCCTGAGTAGCTGAGATTACAGGGGCCTATCACCACACCCAGCTCATTTTTATATTTTTAGTTGAGATGGGGTTTCACCATGTTGGCCAGGGCTGGTCTCAAACTCCTGACCTCAGGTGATCCACCCACCCTGGCCTCCCAAAGTGCTGGGATTACAGGCGTGAGCCACCATGCCTGGCCCAAAACGACTCTTAAGTGAACAGACAAGTGAAATTTCAGAATTCCAAAGGGAAAGAGAGTACTAAAAATTTCTTGCAAGGAAAAATAAATTACCTACAAATGATCAAAAATCAGGTCAGCACTAGTCACTAGATTGTAAGGTCCATGGGAATGGAGATTTATATTTATATAGTCATATAATTGTAAATGCTGCTAATAGGTTAATTTTTGGAATCAATCTATATACAAACACAGAATATAATTACATAAAATGTATAAAGCTCACAAGTGTGAAAATAATGTAATATCTATAATTTGGAAGTGGAAGAGAAAGGAGGAATGGAAAATAAAGTAAGTATAGAATTGCCCTCATCATTTATAATAGAGAATAAAAAATTTTCTAAGATGATAAATGAAAAATATAAATTTCTGTATATTAGTGATTTTCTACATTGACCACACATTAGAATGGCTTGAGAGCTTTAAAAAATTTACCCCAGAAAAATTGAATCAGAATCTCTGAGGCTGTGGAATGGCCATCTGCATTTCTGAAGAGCTCTCCAGGTGAATAATGTGCAGTTAGGGTTGACAACCACTTTTTTTTTTTTTTTTTTTTTTCTGTTTTTTTGGTATAGAAACAGGGTCTCTCTATGTTGCCCCGGCTGGTCTTGAACTCCTGGCTTTAAGTGATCCTCCTACCTCAGACTCCCAAAGTGCTGGGATTACAAGCATGAGCCAGTAACCACTTTAATTAAAGTCATAAAGACAACAACTAGAAGAATGAAAAACAAACTACTAATAGTGATTGCTTCTGGGGAGTAGAACAAAAAAGTTCTGAACTATTTTAATTGTTTTTACAGTGGAAAAGACAGGAAGAAAGAAGATGAGAAGTCCCAACATTGGATGAGAACAGGGTTATTTAACCCCAGCATGACTGACACTTGGGGTCAAAGAATTCTCTGTTGTGGGAGGCTGTCCTGTGTACTGAAGAATATTTAGCAGTATCTCTGGCCTCTGAGACTCACTAGATGTCAATAGCACCCCTCCCCGTCATGACAACCAGAAATATCTCCAGATGCTGCCAAATGTCACCTGGAGGGCAAAATTGCCCCAGGTTGAGAAAAACTGGACTAGAAGAATAATCCTGTATCTTGATCAGGCAGTTGCTTGTACTGCAAAGAAAGCTCAAGAATTTGGATTTACACTATGGCACACCACGTAAATTAAAGTGAATTTATTCTGTGCTAGGTCCTTAATTAAAATTAAATCTATACATTTTAATCTGATCACCAGAGAGGGATGCATCAGGACTTTCCTTTTGGACACTCCAAGCTTTGGGATTTACTCTCATTATTAGAATAACAAAATGTCAGAGCAATTAGGCCTTTACAGAAAGTTGCAGGACCTCCTGGCGAGTTGCCAGGATCTTGCCAATTTCTTTTAAACTTGAGAAAACACTTTCTTATGCTCCACAAAACAGGGGCAAGCCAGCCAAACACAATCCTGGGCTGCAGGCCCAGGTTCATTTCAGTTCAGCAAATATTTGAGCATATTACATGTGCTGGGAATAATAACATTATTAAAACAAAGACTAGATGTTTTACATGTCACTGAAACAGAGTAGAAATACATCTTTAAAGAGAAGGATTTGCTCTCTGTACTTTATAGGATTGTACGGAAATGCGAATTTCTGCATTGGCCAAATGGTAGCCATGAGAAATGTGGCTATTGAGCCCTTGAAAATTGGCTAGTCTGATTTGAAATGTGCTGCAAACATAAAACACACTGGATTTCAAAGATGTAGTATGAAAAAAAGAATGCAAAATACCTCATTATTTTTTCAAATTACATTTTGGATATATTGGTTTAAATATAATACAGAGAGTTCCTGACATGATGGTTCCACTTTCGATTTTTGGAATTTACCATGATGTGAAAGCGATACTCATTCAGTATGCTCCTTGACTTATGATGAGGCTATGTTCAGATAAAGATTTTCAATTTACAATTGCTTTATTTGGACATAACCCCATTGTAAGTCAAGGAGCATCTATTTACTACTAAAATTAATTTTGTCTACTTTTCAATTTTTTTTTAAATATGGCTACTAAAAAATTTAAATTTATACGTGGGGCTTACATTTGTGGCTCACGTTTTATTTCTTTTTTTTTTTTTTATACTTTAAGTTCTGGGTTACATGTGCAGAATGTGCAATTTTGTTACATAGGTATACATGTGCCATGGTGGTTTGCTGCATCCATCAACCTGTCACCTACATTAGGTATTTCTCCTAACGTTATCCCTCCCCTAGTCCTCCAACCCCCACAGGCCCTGGTGTGTGATGCTCCCCTCCCTGTGTCCATGTGTTCTCATTGTTCAACTCCCACTTATGAATGAGAACATGCAGTGTTTGGTTTTCTGATCTCGTGACAGTTTGCTGAGAATGATGGTTTCCAGCTTCATTCATGTCCCTGCAAAGGACATGAACTGATCGTTTTTTATGGCTACATAGTATTCCATGGTGTATATGTGGTACATTTTCTTTATCCAGTCTATCATTGATGGGCATTTGGGTTGGTTCCAAGTCTTTGCTATTGTGAATAGTGCCGCAATAAACATACATGTGCATCTGTCTTTATAGTAGAATGATTTATAATTCTTTGGGTATATGTCCAGTAATGGGATTGCTGGGTCAAATGGTATTTCTAGTTCTAGATCCCTGAGGAATTGCCACACTGTCTTCCACAATGGTTGAACTAATTTACACTCCCACCAACAGTGTAAAAGCATTCCTGTTTTTCCACAACCTCTCCAGCATCTGTTGTTTCCTGACTTTTTAATGGTTGCCATTCTAACTGGCATGAGATGGTATCTCATTGTGGCTTTGATTTACATTTCTCTAATGACCAGAGATGACGAGCATTTTTTCATATGTCTGTTGGCTGCATACATGTCTTCTTTTGAGAAGTGTCTGTTCATATCCTTTGCACATTTTTTGATGAGGTTTGCTTTTTTCTTATAAATTTGTTTACGTTCCTTGTAGATTCTGGGTATTAGTCCTTTGTCAGATGAATAGATTGCAAATTTTTTCTCCCATTCTGTAGGTTGCCTGTTCACTCTGATGATAATTTCTTTTGCTGTGAAGAACCTCTTTAGTTTAATTAGATCCCATTTGTCAATTTTGGCTTTGTTGCCATTGCTTTTGGTGTTTTAGACATGAAGTCTTTGCCCATGCCTATGCCCTGAATGGTAGTGCCCAGGTTTTCTTCTAGGATTTTTATGGCCCTAGGTCTTACATTTAAGTCTTTGATCCATCTTGAGTTTATTTTTGTATAAGCTGTAAGGAAGGGGTCCAGTTTCAGTTTTCTGCATATGGCTAGCCAGTTTTCCCAACAGCATTTATTAAATAGGGAATCTTTTCCCCCCATTGCTTGTGTGTGTCAGGTTTGTCAAAGATCAGATGGTTGTAGATGTGTGGTGTTATTTCTGAGGCCTCCGTTCTGTTCCATTGGTCTTTGTATCTGTTTTGGTACCAGTACCATGCTGTTCTGGTTACTGTAGCCTTATAGTAAAGTTTGAAGCCAGGTAGCGTGATGCCTCCAGCTTTGTTCTTCCTGCCCAGGACTGTCTTGGCCATGCGGGCTCTTTTTTGGTTTATATGAAGTTTAAAGTAGTTTTTTTCAATTCTGTGAAGAAAGTCAGCGGTAGCTTGATGGGGATAGTGTTGAATCTATAAATTACTTTGGGCAGTAAGGCCATTTTCATGATATTGATTCTTCCTATCCATGAGCATGGAATGTTTTTTTCATTTGTTTGTGTACTCTCTCTCTTATTTCCTTGAGCAGTGGTTTGTAGTTCTCCTTGAAGAGGTCCTTCGCATTCCTTGTAAGTTCTATTCCTAGGTATTTTATTCTCCTTGTAGCAATTGTGAATGGGAGTTCACTCATGATTTGGCTGTTTGTCTGTTCTTGGTGTATAGGAATGCTTGTGATTTTTGCACATTGATCTTGTATCCTGAGACTTTGCTGAATTTGCTTATCAGCTTAAGGAGATTTGGGGCTGAGACTATGGGGTTTTCTAAATATACAATCATGTCATCTGCAAACAGAGACAATTTGACTTCCTTTATTCCTATTTGAATACCCTTTATTGCTTTTTCTTGCCTGATTCCCCTGGCCAGAACTTCCAATATTATGTTGAATTGGAGTGTTGAGAGAGGGCATCCTTGTCTCGTGCCGGTTTTCAAAGGGAATGCTTCCAGTTTTTGCCCATTCAGTATAATATTGGCTGTGGGTTTGTCATAAATAGCTCTTATTATGTTGAGATACATTCCATCAATACCTAGTTGATTGAGAGTTTTTTAGCATGAAAGGCTGTTGAATTTTGTTGAAGGCCTTTTCTGCATCTATTGAGATAATCATGTGGTTTTTGTAGTTGGTTCTGTTTATGCGATGGATTATGTTTATTGATTTGAGTATGTTGAACCAGCCTTGCATCCCAGGGATAAAGCCGACTTGGTCATGGTGGGTAAGCTTTTTGAGGTGCTGCTGGATTCGGTTTGCCAGTATTTTATTGAAGATTTTTGCATCGATGTTCATTATTATTGGCCTAAAATTTCTCTTTTTTTTGTTGTATCTCTGCCAGGCTTTGGTATTAGGGTGATGCTGGCCTCATAAAATGAGTTAGGGATAATTCCATCTTTTTCTATTGATTGGAATAGTTTCAGAAGGAATGGTACCAGCTCCTCTTTGCACCTCTGGTAGAATTCGGCTGTGAATCCGTCTGGTCCTGGACTCTTTTTGGTTGGTAGGCTATTAATTATTGCCTCAATTTCAGAGCCTGCTATTGGTCTATTCAGGGATTCAACTTCTTCCTGGTTCAGTCTTGGGAGAGTGTAAGTGTCCAGGAAATTATCCATTTCTTCTAGGTTTTCTAGTTTATTTGCATAGAGGTGTTTATAGTATTCGCTGATGGTAGTTTGTATTTCTGTGGGATCAGTGGTAATATCCCCTTTATCATTTTTTATTGTGTCTATTTGATGCTTCTCTCTTTTGTTCTTTGTTAGTCTTACTAGTGGTCTATCTATTTTGTTGATCTTTTCAAAAAACCAGCTCCTGGATTCATTGAGTTTTTGAAGAGTTTTTTTGGGTCTCTCTTTCAGATCTGCTCTGATCTTAGTTATTTCTTGTCTTCTGCTAGCTTTTGAATATGTTTGCTCTTGCTTTTCTATTTATTTTAATTGTGATGTTAGGGTGTCAATTTCAGATTTCTCCTGCTTTCTCTTGTGGGCATTTAGTGCTATAAATTTCCCTCTACACACTGCTTTAAATGTGTCCCAGAGATTCTGGTACATTGTGTCTTTGTTCTCATTGGTTTCAAAGAACATCTTTATTTCTACCTTCATTTCATTATTTACCTGGTAGTCATTCAGGGGCACGTTGTTCAGTTTCCACATAGTTGTGTGGTTTTGAGTGAGTTCTTAATCCTGAGCTCTAATTTGGTTGCACTGTGGGCTGAGAGACAATTTGTTGTGATTTCCATTCTATTACATTTGCTGAGAAGTGTTTTACTTCCAATTATGTTGTCAATTTTAGAATAAATGTGATGTGGTGCTGAGAAGAATGTATATTCTGTTGATTTGGGGTGGAGAGTTCTGTAGATGTCTATTAGGTCCACTTGGTCCAGAGCTGAGTTCAAATCCTGGATATCCTTGTTATTTTCTGTCTCGTTGATCTGTCTAATACTGACAGTGGGGTGTTAAAGTCTCCCATTATTATTGTGTGGGAGTCTAAGTCTCTTTGTAGGTCTGTAAGAACTTGTTTTATGAATCTGGGTGCTCCTGTATTGGGTGTGTAGATATTTAGGATAGTTAGCTCTTCTTGCTGAATTGATCCTTTTACCATTATGTAATGCCTGTCTTTGTCTCTTTTGATCTTTGTTGATTTAAAGTCTGATTTAAAGTCTGTTTTATCAGAGACCAGGATTGCAACTCCTGCTTTTTTTTACTTTCCATTTGCTTGGTAGATCTTCCTCCATCCCTTTATTTTGAGCGTATGTATGTATGTGTACATGAGATCGGTCTCCTGGATATAGCACACTGATGAGTCTTGACTCTATCCAATTTGCCAGTCTGTGTCTTTTAATTGGGGCATTTAGCCCATTTACATTTAAGGTTAATATTGTTACATGTGAATTTGATCCTGTCATTATGATGCTAGATGGTTATCTCGCCCATTAATTGATGTAGTTTCTTCATAGCGTTGATGGTCTTTACAATTTGGCATGTTTTGGCAGTGGCTGGTACTGGTTGGTCCTATCCATGTTTAGTGCTTCCTTCAGGAAGGCAGGCCTGGTGGTGACAGAATCTCTCAGCATTTGCTTGTCTGTAAAGGATTTTATTTCTCCTTCACTTATGAAGCTTAGTTTGGCTGGATAAAAAATTCTGGGTTGAAAATTCTTTTCTTTAAGAATGTTGAATATTGGCCCCCACTCTCTTCTGGCTTGTAGGGTTTCTGCCGAGAGATCCACTGTTAGTCTGATGGGCTTCCCTTTGTGGGTAACCTGACCTTTGTCTCTGGCTGCCCTTAACATTTTTCCTTCATTTCAACCTTGGTGAATCTGACAATTATGTGTCTTGGGGTTGCTCTTTTCGAGGAGTATCTTTGTGGTGGTCTCTGTATTTCCTGAATTTGAATGTTGGCCTGCCTTGCTAGGTTAGGGAAGTTCTTTTGGACAATATCCTGAAGAGTGTTTTCTAACTTGGTTCCATTCTCCCCGTGACTTTCAGGTACACCAATCAAACGTAAATTTGGTCTTTTCACATAGTCCCACATTTCTTGGAGGCTTTGTTCGTTTTTTTTTTTTTTTTTTCACTTTTCTTTCTCTAATCTTGTCTTCTTACTTTACTTCATTAATTTGATCTTCAATCACTGATATCCTTTCTTCCACTTGATTAAATCAGCTATTGAAGCTTGTGTATGCTTTAAGAAGTTCTCGTACTGTGGTTTTCAGTTATGAAATTCTCGTACTGTGGTTTTCAGCTCCATCAGGTCACTTAAGCTCTTCTCTACACTGGTTATTCTATTTAGCCATTCATCTAACCTTTTTTCAATGTTTTTACCTTCCTTGCAATGGGTTAGAACATGCTCCTTTAGCTCAGAGAAGTTTGTTATTACCAACCTTCTGAAGCCTACTTCTGTCTACTCGTCAAACTCATTCTCTGTCCAGTTTTGTTCCCTTGCTAGTGAGGAGCTATGTTCCTTTGGAGAAGAGGCGTTCTGGTTTTGGGAATTTTCTACCTTTCTGCTCTGGTTTCTCCCCATCTTTGTGGTTTTATCTACCTTTAGTCTTTGATGTTGGCGACCTACAAATGGGGTTTTGGTGTGGATGTCCTTATTGTTGATGTTTATGCTATTCCTTTTTGTTTGTTAGTTTTCCTTCTAACAGACAGGCCCCTCAGCTGCAGGTCTGCTGGAGTTTGCTGGAGGTCCACTCCAGACCCTGTTTTCCTGGGTATCAACAGCAGAGGCTGCGGAACAGCAAATATTGCTGTCTGATCCTTCCTCTGGAAGCTTCTTCCCAGAGGGACACCTGCCTGTATGAGGTGTCTGTCAGACCCTACTGGGAGGTGTCTCCCAGTCAGGCTACACAGGCGTCAGGGACCCACTTGAGGAGGCAATCTGTCCATTATCAGAGCGCGAATGCCATGCTGGGAGAAGCACTGCTCTCTTCAGAGCTGTCAGGCAAGGACGTTTAAGTCTGGAGAAGCTGTCTGCTGCCTTTTGTTCAGATATGCCCTGTCCCCAGAGATGGAATCTAGAGAGGCAGTAGGCCTTCCTGAGCTGTGGTGGGCTCCGCCCAGTTCAAGCTTCCCTGCCGCTTTGTTTACACTGTGAGCATAGAACCACCTACTCAAGCCTCAGCAATGGCAGACGCCCCTGCCCCTGCCAAGCTCCAGCATCTCAGGTGGATCTCAGACTGTTGTGCTAGCAGTGAGCAAGGCTCCATGGGCATGGGACCTGCCGAGCCAGGCATGGGAGAGAATCTCCTGGTCTGCTGGTTGTGAAGACTGTGGGAAAAGCACAGTATTTGGGCAGGAGTGTACTGCTCCTCCAGATACAGTCACTCATGGCTTCTCTTGGCTAGGAAAGGGAAATCCTCCAACCCCTTGTGCTTCCTGGGTGAGGCGATGCCCCACCCTGCTTCAGCTCACCCTCCGTGGGCTGCACCCACTGTCCAACTAGTCCCATTGAGATGAACCAGGTACCTCAGTTGGAAATGCAGAAATCACCCGTCTTCTGTGTCGATCTCACTGGGAGCCGTAGACTAGAGCTGTTTCTATTCGGCCATCTTAGAAGTAACCTCTCAAGTTTTATTTCTAATAAACAGTGCTGTCCTAAACTCTTGATTTTTATATGGCTCACTGTAAATAACAGTAGCTTTTTAAATACATTTGAGCCTTCTCCCCATTGGCATTCAGTGGGGACAAATTCCATTTGAATGCTCAGTTACTATAGATGTGGTTATATGGAAGTGCTTGGGGCACAGTAAACTAAACTCAATCACAGGTGAGTTACATTTGCATCCTGGCTTGGCCACATGCGGTGTAATCTTAGTTCAGCATTCAACTTCTTTGAGTCTTAGTTGCCTCATCTGTAAAATGGCTTGTGTTCACCACAAACCCCAAAATATGTTTTCTGATTGAATGTAAAACAGCCTTAAATGGGCACATGTCTAAACGGATGCCAGTCACACAGGGCTTCACTGATTCTAACAATATATCAGAATAATAATTTATAATATGAAAGCAGAATAAGGTTTGAGGTCCACAAATGTCATCCACCAGAAACGCCTTTTTACCTCAGGTTTGAATACTAAAAATGAAGACTTTCTGCCAGGGCTCCCAATAAAACAGTCACCCAGGCACAGTGACAACCAAGAAAACCTTTCCTAAAATCATCACTTTGTTCCCTTGGTTCTGCCTCTCTTCTCTGCTTACCCTTGAGGAGGGGGATTGGGGGAGTCAGGAGGGGAGGAGGGTGGTGTGACACATCTTAGAACTGGTATGGAGGACAAGTGAAAAATTTCTTTTTTTTTTTTTTTTTTTTTTTGAGACGGAGTCTTGCTGTGTCTCCTGGGCTGGAGTGCAGTGGCCGGATCTCAGCTCACTTCAAGCTCCGCCTCCCGGGTTCACGCCATTCTCCTGCCTCAGCCTCCGGAGTAGCTGGGACTACAGGCGCCCACCACCTCGCCCGGCTAGTTTTTTGTATTTTTAGTAGAGACGGGGTTTCACCGTGTTAGCCAGGATGGTCTCGATCTCCTGACCTCATGATCCGCCCGTCTCGGCCTCCCAAAGTGCTGGGATTACAGGCTTGAGCCACCGCGCCCGGCAAGTGAAAAATTTCTATTAGGAGTGATGCTCTTCAGAAAACAGTAGCAAAATCATGTTTTGAAAACTCTATCCACATAAATGAATATATATATGTATATCTTCCTGTGGTCCCTCTATTTTTTATAGATTGTACTATGACTATACCAAATAAATTAAAAATGTTTTACTGATAAATAATAGTTGTACATATTTTTGGGGGTAAATGTGATATTTTGATACCTTTATACAATGTGTATGCAGTGATCAAATTGGAGTAATTGGGACAGCCATCACCTCAAAGGCTTATTTTTGTGTTGGCAACATTACAATTCTTCTCTTCTAGCTATTTTGAAATTTATAATAAATTATTGAATACAACAACTTATTCCTTCTAACTAACTGTATTTTTGTACCTCTTAACCAACTTCTCTTTGTCCCCACTCCCTTCCCAGGCTTTGGTAACCACCATTCTACTCTTTACCTCCATGAGAACCACTTTTTTAAGCTCCCACATGTGAGAACATGCTATATATTTTTTTTGTGCTTGGCTTGTTTCAGTTAACACAATGACCTCCAGTCCCATCCATGGTGCTGCAAATGACAGGATTTCATCTTTTATTATGTTTGAATAATATTTCAGTGTGGATATATACCACATTTTCTCCATCCATTTGTCTGTTGATGAACATTTAGGTTGATTCCATATCTTGACTGTTGTCAACAGTGCTGCAGTAAACATGGGAGGGCAGATATCTCTTCAATATATTGATTTCCTTTCTCTTGGATATATACCCAGCAGTGGGATTGTTGGATCATATGTAGTTCTAATTTCAGTTTTTGAGGAACCACCATACTGTTTCCCATAATGGCTGTACTACTCTACATTCCCACCACCAGTATACAAGTGTTCCCCTTTCTCCACACCTTTGCCAACATTTGTTACCAAATAAAGTATTCTTTAAAAAGCAAGTGACAAAAGGTCAAATTTGCCTGAAAAGTGTTACCAAAAGAATCCAGCTCCTAGTATAGTACTTTTCATATGATAGGCATTCAACACATAGTTGTTGCATTAAAAACAGCATCAAAGTGATTATTATATTTGGAATTTATTTAATCCACTTAGTAAGTTATCTATTTGGTCTAGAATAGGAGTTAGATTATTAGATTATTTACCAGTAGTGTTGACAGCTGATTGTGAACTAACCCCACCCCTGCAATTTTACTCAAAATAATATATTAAACAGAAGTGACAAATCATTTCTTTATCCCTTTATTCATTTACATACAAAGTATATTGTGAATATTTTTGCTTTACTGAAAAACATCTACTAAAAGGCAGAAATAGCACAAAACCATACAGAGATAAGAATCCTTAAACTGCTCATTTCACCTTACCAATTATCTAGTTCTGCTATCTTTCTATTTTAATGACAGGTTTCAAATTCAAAACTGCTTTCAATCTGCAGATTTAGATATGTAATAACTGCTGGTAAAAACATTGATTTTTGTAGCCTGGTTCCTCTTTTACATGAGTGCTTATTTCAAGTTTGCTGTGATCACCATAGAGATATTCTCTATTGCTAGAGGTTGGAGGTTATGATCATTCATTTATCTAACAAGTACCTTCAAACAGCTATTCTGTGCCAGGACCATGATTAGGTAGTCATTACTTTCATGTCATGTTTTAAATGCTATTTTAGATCTTCCAAAAGGCACATTACTTTAAATCAAAAGATCAAGTCAAGACAACTTTCGTTTTTCGTTTCTTTTTTTGTTTGTTTGTTTGAGATGGAGTTTCGCTCTGTCGCCCAGGCTGGAGTGCAGTGGTGTGATCTCGGCTCACTACAAGTTCCGCCTACTGGGTTCATGCCATTCTCCTGCCTCAGCCTCCCAAGTAGCTGGGACTACAGGCGCCCGCCACCACGCCCGGCTAATTTTTTGTATTTTTTAGTAGAGATGGGGTTTCACCATGTTAGCCAGCATGGTCTCGATCTCCTGACCTCATGATCTGCCCACCTCGGCCTCCCAAAATGCTGGGATTACAGGTGTGAGCCACCGCGCCCAGCCCAACTTTAGTTTTTCTAACTTGATTCAAAGGCTGAGCATTAAATGCCACAGAACAATAGGTTGATGCCCAGGCTTTTGATAAGTGACATATTTTAGCAAATGTATGAAAGCCAGTCATTGTGTGTAAATCTAGCATAGCTTGATGGTTAAGCTTCCTGGTTGTAGAACCAGAAAGACTTGGTAGTGAATTCTGGCTCTGCCATTTACTGGTTTTATTACCTTGGATAACTTACCTAACCTCTCTGAGGCTGTTTTCTCATTTGTTAAAATTGGAACTAATAAGAGTATATACCTCATAGCATTACAGTGACAAATGGATGAGATGCTGTGTGGAAAGCACAAAGATCGGTGCTGGTATTTACTAATTCCTCAATAAATTAGCTATTAATAGGAGTTATTAATTGGCTATTGATAGGAAGAATAAAAATCATGATAGTGATGGTGTAAGTATTTACCTGGGTCAAGGGACTTCTTTATTTAGCTAAATTATCTAAAATCCATAGGAAGAACAGAACTTTTAGTTGGCTATTTTTCTTTTATCTATCTATCTATCTATCTATATATCTATCTATCTATCTATCTAGCTATCTATTGTCTCGTTCTATTGCCCAGACTGGAGTCTATCTATCTATCTATCTATCTATTGTCTCGTTCTATTGCCCAGACTGGAGTGCAGAGGTGCGATCATAGCTCACTGCAGCCTAGAACTCCTGGGCTCAAGCCAATTGTCTCACCTTAGCCTCTTAAGTAGCTGGGACCAGAGTTGTGCGTTACCACATCCGGCTGGCTATTTTTTTCATATTCTGGTTAACAAGGTGTCAAACACAAAATGCTTCACGATTTGGTTGTCTAAGATATTTTAGACACACATTAATCCATTTCAAAGATTAAAATATACTTTAATATTTCTTTTTTTTTTGAGACGGAGTCTCCCTCTGTTGCCTAGGCTAGAGTGCAGTGGCATGATTTCAGCTCATTGCAAACTCTGCCTCCTGGGTTCAAGTGATTCTTCTGCCTCAGTCTCCTGAGTAGCTGGGGCTACAGGCGCATGCCACCATGCCCACTGGTTCTTGTATTTTTAGTAGAGATGGGGTTTCACCATATTGGCCAGGCTGGTCTCAAACTCCTGACCTCATGATCCACCCACCTCGGCCTCCCAAAGTGCTGGGATTACAGGGGTGAGCCACTGCGCCCAGCTACTTCAATATTTCTATAGGTGCCTAGTTCCTGAAGGATTTTAAGGTCACAATATGCAATGACTGCAGATGCAAAAGTTTTAGAAAATGTATCCTAAGCACAGAACAAACCCTAAATGTTCAGTTAGTTAAATGCCAAACTTATCTTGTTTCTTTCTCTGTAAATTGTAATGCTGACAAAATTCCAGATAACTTAAAGCATCTGACAGTTTGGTTCTGAAGTTTTACTACTGCATTGTAACTATAATTTTGCTCATTAACTGTGTAGAATGTAAGTTTACCAGATCTAAAAAATTGTTAGCTAATGAAACAAATTAAATAGAGCCTCCAGTGGATTAAATAACTTCATGTTATATTTCTAAGAATTCTACTCACAATGGCCACAGGGTCATTGCTGCGAGTTGCGGCCAGGCTGAACTTCTTCACGTGAGTGTTGGTCTCCAGAGCCTTTGCAAATTCCCTCAGGGTTGGAATTGGAATGTTCTAAGACAGAGAAGACATGGCTAGTTGATGACCCATTCTGTGGAACACTTTTGCCAAGGTAAGAACCCACAACCTTTAAATACCATATGTGTGTAGAGAAATACATGATATCCCTTCTAAATGAGGGTCGTTACCTAGCCTTCAGCAACCAAGCTATCCTGAGCCAACAGCACCACTTAGTGTCCAACAGGGGAATCTAGTCTACCACTATGGTACCTCTTGAGTGTCGTCTTTCTGTTTTCCCTTACCAAGAAAGTATGCACATACTACACCTCCCTCTTTTTATTTTTCACTCTATATTCTAGCCAGACTGATATACTTGCCATTATTTTAATATACCACAGTCTTTTTTTTCAGACCTTTATATATGCTTTCCCCTTAGCCTGGAAATTCCTTTTGTCATTTTCTCTGATTAATTCCTACTCATCTTTCGAGACTCAGATATAATATCATCTCCTTTGTTTACTGGATCTCCTAGGTAGCATTAAAATTTTTCTTTCTTGCAACTCAATGACATTTGGGGGTTCACCACATCATGTTATAATTATCTGTTTAGTGTTTTTCTCCTAGTATAATATTTTTCAGAGTAAAGACTGAAAAAATCTTATTCATCTTTTAGTCCTTTTTCTAGATCATTTACCACAGTAATGACCACTGGGGAAGGATACAATATGGGGTGCAGTTAGAAGTGGAGAAGAGTCCTGGCTGCACTATAGGCTAGCTCTATGACCTTAACAACTCTTTAAGTCCCACTAATAATTAAATGAGATAATAAATTCCAAGTATTTAGTAAAGGACATGGCACATAGTACACACTCAATAAAAGTTGGTTATTATTAAATGCTAAGAACTGGCCCAAAAAGAATAAACAAAAGAGACTTCAGGTCTTCAGGTAATATTTACACACATACACACACACACACTCTCTCTCTCTCTTTCTTTCTCTCTCTCTCTTCTACTCTTCCCCTTTGAGAGTGGCATGACTTATCAAATTGAATAAAGTGGAAGTAACAACATCTTCAGTAACTTCAGAAACCAGGTCAAAACAGGTATTGTGGCTTCCTGCTTTCCATCTTTCTGTCTTGGATCACTCGCTCTGGGGAGCCACATGGTGAGAAATGGAGGCCTCTTCCCAACAGCCACATGAATCTGCCATCTTGGAACTGGATCCTCCTGCCCCAGGCAAGCCTGGTACTGCAGCCTTGGATGACAACTTCACTGTCACCTCATTTGAGACCCTGAGCCACACTATCCAGCTAGCCACTACCAGACTCCTGACACTGAAAAATTGTGTGAAATAATAAATGTCTGTTGTTTGAAGCCTCTAAATTTTAGAGTAATTTGTTACTCAGCAATAGATATAACTAATGTACTACACTTAACTCAGGTATGGTGATTCTTTTCAAATAATTGTAGAAATCACTGTTTTCCAAAACCCACTTCTTTTGAATAGGATACCTTGACTCCAACTCAGTGACTACAAAGAACTGCAAACAGGTGCTCTGGTAAGTTTTCTGACCTCATGATAAATTAAGTAACTGATGATAATCACAATGAAATACCTTAATGTTGTTGAGGTTGACTTCTTGCAAGCTAGGATCATTGGCTTTCATCTGCTGCAGGCTTATTTCCACATTTGTGGGATTGGGTGGTTCCTCAAATACTGGCTTTACCTTTTCACCTTTGACAACATCTAAAACACAAGTTTTCATTTTAAAAAAATGCAAAGTCTCTCCTATCAAAATCAGTGGCAACTTCCCAAAAAATGACATTTCTTTCATATGCTCTGATTCCAATAAGACTTTAATAGCAATGACAGTAGGTTTATCCTCAGCTGAGCAAGCATGGGAGTGGTGTAGCTCTGAGTCACAGTTTGGAAGGCTGGTGTTTCTCAACTGCAATGAGAATTCCCTGGGGCTAACACTGCATGGAGCCAAAAGTTCAGGAGGCCCTGCAGCAAACTCCAATGTTCAAAATATCCATGGGCAGTTATTGCTGCTCCATATGGACATCTGTCAGACTATACTAACTAGACTTCAGGATCTGAGATACAAATCAGACACCACAATAAGTCTTCACTTCCCAAACTCTAATACCCCTCTGGCCTCTTGATCATACCCTACCCTCCTCTGAGTTCTATTCTGGAGCTTTAGTTTTAAGGAAGGTATGGGAAGAGAAAGGGATAAAACAGAAGAATGGAAGTTAACAGAGATACAAAGAATTAACATCCCAACATACACAGAGCTCTTACAAATCAATAAGGCGACCCAACTAAAAATGAACCAATAATACGATCAGAAGAATCTGTCACTCAATCAAAAATATAAAAAAGTAACTAAGCTCCAAAATAAAGAAAGGAGATACCATTTCATTAACAAACAAGTGTGAAACAAGATAACATTTGGAGTTGGCAACAGTGTGGAGGAAAAAGCATCTTCCTACTTCTCTGTAAGTGAGAATGTGATCTGATGCAAATGTTTTGGGAGAGTAATTTGGCATTATCTATCACAATTTAAGATGTGCATGTTCTATGACCCAGCAATTCTATAGAAGTCTTATCTGCAAAAATAGCACAGATACATAAAGATATATATTCATGGATATTCCCTGTTCCCTGATATATTACTTGTGACAGCAAAACATGATAAAATGTCCATCAATATGAAAATGGGTAAATAAAGTATAGCATCATCACATAACAACTCATTGTCTATTCATTAAAAGAATCTATTCACGAGCCAGGCATGGTGGCTCACACCTATAATCCCAGCAACTCTCCTGCTTCCGGCTGAAGCAGGAGAGTTACTTGAGGCCAGAAGTTTGAGACCAGGCTGGGCAACATAGTGAGACCCAGTCTCTACAATAAATTTTAAAAATTAGCCAGGTGTAATTTTGCCTGTAGTCCTAGCTGCTCAGGGGACTAAGGTGGGAGAATCCCTTGATCCCAGGAGTCTGAGGCTGCAGTCAGCCATGGTAGTGACGCTGGACTCCAGCCTGGACAACAGAATGAGACCCTGCCTCAAAAAAAAAAAAAAAAAAAAAAAAAAAAAAAGGATCTTCATTATCTATCCATTAAAAAAGTTATCTACTCATTAAAAGAATGAAGGAAACCTACAGGTACTGATAAGAGACCACAATTTGAAGACAAGTTAATATTTGTGTGTATGTGTATGTATAAATGTCCAGAAGGTTATGCATCAGACTGTTAACAGCAAACATTGTCAGAATGTTACCCTTTGATACTGAAGCTAAAAAGGATGAGCATTTTTTATCCATAAGAAACAAGAAAGGCTAGCCTAGGCAACATAGCAAGATCCTGTCTCTACAAAATAAAAATAAAAATAATTAACTGAGTGTGGTGGCATGCACCTGTAGTCCCAGCTACTCAGGAGGCTGACTGAGAGGACTGTTTGAGTCCAGCAGCTGGAAGCTGCAAAGAGCTATGACTGCACCATTGTACTCCAGCCTGGGCAACAGGCAAGCCTCTATCTCAAAAAATAAAAGGAATATTGCTCATTGTGTGTCTAAATTACCACTATAAATAATATTTCATATATACACTACTGAGATTAGAAAGCATCTCCCAAGTCTCTATTAAGTGAATAAAATAAAATTAACCTAAGAAAAGTTGTAATCCTAAAAATGAACTGGGTGTGGTGGCACACGCCCATAGTCCCAGCTACTCATGAGGCTGAGGCAGGAGAACTGCTTGAACCCAGAAGGTCGAGGTTTCAGTGAGCCCAGATCGCGCCACTGCACTCCAGCCTGGGTGACAAAGCAAGACTCCATCTCAAAAAAAAAAAAAGCTGTAATTTTCTATGAGTTTTCAAAGCACATGCATCACACTGTACTGAAATGACCTGAATATTGGTCCTTCCTTACCCCAGACAGATAAATTTCTTTGGGCAAGGACCACTTTCATCTTTGTTCCTAATCCTAGAACATTCCTGAAACATAGTAGGTATTCAGTGGATGACTGATGAATGAATGAATAAAAAAGTCTGATTAATTGTTTACTGCTACAGGAAATGTTGACATAGAAGATGGTGGTGTGGAATGTCCTGTGCACGTAAGTCCATGCCAGCATGTCTTTCATGCCAACTGAGGGAAGTGGGCATTCAAATTCTAACGATAAGCTCTATTACTGAGACAAAAAGACACTCAAATAGAGAAGGGAACTTATTTAAGCTGCCATAATTGATTAAAACATCCTTAGGAACATGAAACTCTGCATTTTGTGATGACTAAGCAATCTCATATCAGCATTTTTTTTTCATGAATATGGATTATATCATTTAATGCAGATCCATATATCAACAATTTCATCTTCTGACTAAACAGACCTACCAAGAAAGTGTTCTGGGCAACACACACTGATTTGTACTAGTTTCACCGCCAGATGGCGCTTTCATTGTCAGTTGCTCCGTATCCTAGCCAAATGAGAGAGTGCAAAGCCTGCAAGAGTCAACAGGCCTCTCTCCTACCAGCAACCCTGGAGGCTCCAAAGCTTTACAAAACTACAGATTCCACATCAACTTACTTCTGACAGGCCCTTTGCCACCTTTATTGTTGGTTGTTTCTTCATCGAACTTTGGATTGTTGAGCAAATTGTGTACTCCAAGGACAGCTAAAAACAGACAGTCAACAAATGAGCATTATGTTTGGAGAAGCACATGAGGATGTCCACATTGTTAATATGCCCCTTGAAGAACAATTCTTTACATCATAAATGTAAGTCCCTGAGTCCTCTTTCCTTGCACAGTGTGTGGTACATGTATAGTGTTAAACACACTTACTTGAAAACCCTCCTTTCAAGACCACCAGTAATCTTCATGTCTTTCTTTTTTTTTTTTTGAGACGGAGTCTCGCTCTGTCACCCAGGCTGGAGTGCAGTGGCGGGATCTCAGCTCATGCAAGCTCCGCCTCCCGGGTTCACGCCATTCTCCTGCCTCAGCCTCCTGAGTAGCTGGCACTACAGGCGCCCGCCAACTCGCCCGGCTCGTTTTTTGTATTTTTTTTAGTAGAGACGGAGTTTCACCAGGTTAGCCAGGATGGTCTCGATCTCCTGACCTCGTGATCCGCCCGCCTCGGCCTCCCAAAGCGCTGGGATTACAGGCTTGAGCCACCGCGCCCGGCCAATCTTCATGTCTTTCTACATCTCCACATGTAGAACCATTTAGGGTCTGAGGAACAGTGGCCTAGTTATGGCCACAATTTACTGAAAATCTGCCTAGACCAGTTTTCTCATCTGTAAAATGAGAAGGTAGGACTGAGACTAATGATTTTCAAGATCTAACATTATATAGATGACTGCATATATTTTTCCAGAGGCCTCTTTCAATGTCAGCCTCCTCATCTCTCAGTACCAAATATAATTGTCTCTAGAGCATTCCAGCGTGGGGAAAAAAAACCAACATCAGCAATAAAAGGTCAGTTAAGCGTACTGAGATTTTCAGCTTCCTGTATTACACAGAATTTGCACCAGGAGGCAGCATAGGATGCAGGAAACAACATTGGGGAAGAACGAACGCGGGGCTGGACTGAACCTGCAGCTTCTATGCAGATTTCCCTTTGCTAATGAAATTCTAGATGACATTGGCCACCTGGAGAAGGATCCCAAAAGGGATAATAATCTGTTGACAGGTGGCAGAGGAGTGCCTCTGAGATGCTCATCAGCTGTACTGTAAGCTACATATTGAAGGAGGGAGGCAGCTGGCACAGCACAAGGAAGGGCAAATGGTCAGAGCTAGCAAGGACCCGGTGAAGAGGGGGACTTGGGAGCAGTCAAGAATCCTGACTCTGACACATGTTAAACTGTGTGACTCGGGAAGTTGTTAAATGCCTGAGTCTCCGTTTCCTCATCTGTAAAACAGGGATAATAATTATACTTTATTACCAAGATTAAATGACTTTCTATGTGTCAGGCACCGTTCTAAGTGCTTTACAAATTCTTGTTAAATAAATAAGAATTTGTCACTGTGGGCTGGGTGTGATGGCTCATGCCTATTATCTCAGCACTTGGGAGGCCGAGGTGGGCGGATCACGAGGTCAAGAGATCGAGACCATCCTGGCCAACATGGCGAAGCCTTGTCTCTACAAAAAATACAAAAATTAGCTGAGCGTGGAGGTGGGCTCCTGTAATCCCAGCTACTTGGGAGGCTGAGGCACAAGAATCACTTGAACTCAGGAGGCGGAGGTTGCAGTGAGCAGAGATTGCGCCATTACACTCCAGCCTGGGTGAGAGTGAGACTCCATCTCAAAAAAAAAAAAAAAAAAAAAGAATTTGTCACTGTGTCTCTGTGAAGGGGACAGGAGAAGAAGAAGGTGTACCATACTGAGGCCACACAACGAACACATCTTCTTGTTCTGGCTCCATGCTCACCAAGGAACTTCTAATTACAATTTGGCTCCCATTGCCAGGTTTTCGTTTTTATCTGTTATCTGTGAATTGGGCTAATGGATCAGTTCCCACCACTTTGCTCCAATCTGACTACTTCCATGTATACTGATAAGATCAGATTTCCAGTCCAGAGCTCCCACAGTTTAGGGCTGGGAACTAGACTCTGGATGGTGACCACACTGACACCCAGCCAGTCTAAGAGGCGCTGTCTTGCAGGTCAACTACCATTCTCTTGAAGAACTTTCTCTCTGCTCTCTATCTGCCACAATAACACAGGCAATACACGACACTCTTTCTTATCTAAAACTCAATGGCTGCCAGCCCATCTGCCCATGGGGCTGCCTTCAGTCTTCCAGAAGGGTCTACCCTAAAGAAGATGCTGCCAACACCCCCAGCCAAGCTCCCTTCTGAATTCCTAGGGAACACAGGACGAGGGAGGGAAGCTGAGTAAGGATGAACAAGGATAGTTTTCTATTTGGATTCTCTCGCCAGTTTTACTGTATGAATTTCAGGATCTAGTATCTTCCAAATAATTGATGTTTTTCTCTTTTTCCTTTCTCAAGGCGTTTCCTGGGAATTCAAGTTCAGCCTGGCATTCTCCCTCTGGGCAATTCTGGTGGAGACCATGAAGCAACCCCTGGGAGGACCAGTAACCATAACAGGATCCCTCCACAGCAACCCCAGGGCTAAGATCAGTGGGTGCAAAACACCTTCTTCACCAGGTGAAGCAAGTGCCTCAACTCCTGCAGTGGCCAATATTAAGTTCACAAACATGGGAGCTTCCTGACATCATCAGAGAAGGAATGAGAATGGAATTGAGATGGCTGGTACATATTAGAATAAGGCTGGTTCTCCTGGGAGGAAAGAGGTGATTATTACATATGTCTTCCAATGGAATAAAAATTCTTGCTAAAGCTGTGGACTTGTTTTTAAAGCACCTCTATCCTGTGGGGATCTAATAACCCTGTGTATGTAGAAGGAAGATCTAATGTATAAATATACTGGTACATGCAGAAAATCTTTCTTGAAGGCTATACAAGACTCGAGAGTGGGCCTAGGCAATTAAGGTCGAGAGACTTACTTTTCATTATACATTCTTTTTGTACTCTTTGACTTTTTTCTACTGCATTTTAGATAATAATAATTATAATCATTATTATGTTGCTATTGTTAAGACTAGAAGGCTAACAGACCTCTTAGCATTTTCTGAATCAAAATGGAACAGTGACCGTGGGAAGAACCAGAACTTCATAGAAATGTTGTGATGATAAAATGCCAAGTGTGAAAGCTCCTTAGAAAGCAAAAGAACTGTTGTTTTATTCTTTAAGTTCTCAACACTCCTTCATATTTGTTTGCTTTAATTTCTCACAGTAACTCTTGAGTTTTGCGGGATGGGTATTATTTGCAGCTGAAATAGAGCAAAATAACATTTGCTTAGAGAGGTTAAGTCACCTGCATTAAGACTGACAGCTCCATAATGGCTGGTGTCAACCTGCTATTCTCCTTCCTACAGAGAAGCTCAAAGGCTGCTGGCATGGGTGCCAGTGCATGATGGGAGGTCATGGAGCTAGACAGGAAAGTTCCCAGAGTTCAGGACTAACCTGCAAGATCATAGAGTTCGGTGTCAGAGGCACTGGCCAAAGCTTCTTCCAGTTCTGGGTCAAGGGTCACTTTTTCTTCTTTACGAGTTTCTACAGGCTTTTCTTTAGGGATAAAGACTCTCCCTTTAAATCAGAAGAAAAACAAAAATATTGAGTACTACTGCCTTATTGGTAGGGTAAGTAGACTGAGCAGAGAATGCAGTTCTGGTCATTGAGATCCATATGATTAAGCCAGTTCACATCCAACTGAGATTCCTGGATGGCCAGGATGGTGCCAACATCGATAAGTCACTGTCAGAGGGAAGGAACACTGCAGGAGGAATCCTGCATTCTGCCACACAGAGATCTGAGACTATAGTCCTTAAACACAGAGGGCAATGGTGGCTTCTACCCCTTTCCTATTGGCGGTACTGCCCTTGGGTCTGGGCAGGAGAGGTCCTGCCCTGAGTCGTGCACTTTAGAGGACCCCATACTAGTCTTCCTGTGGCTGCACCTCTCGGGAGAAACCATGAGGCCAAAGGGATATTCCCATCTAGCATATAGGCCACTTTCTAGACCACACTTCAGGAACCTAGGACCCTGGAATGTCTTGCCCAAAGAGCCCCGTGCCTGCCTCTAGGGCCTCCATAAGCCCCTTCCCATGTCTATCCTCCTGAAGGCAGGTCACGCTGCTGGGTGTGTACTCCCAGGTCAAGGGGAGGCTATTTGTGGGGGAGCCTGGATGAAGCTTGGATATGTGGGCTTGGGTGTCCAACATGTGTGTTTGAGGCCCTGGCAGTGTGGCACAGATCAATATCCCTGCACGGAACTCTTGGAAGTCTAAGAATATTGGCCTTCTAGGTATATCTAAAGGAGGATACAGCATATTTTAATGGTTTGTTAGCCTTTAAATATTTGGAAAATGTGGTATGTGGGCTTCTATTTGTATTCTTGTCTTGGACCCTGCAAATGTTAAAAGCAGGTTCATATAAACAGCACCGGGGTTCCTGAGTAACAAACTGGCGAGCCCCTGGGGTACTTCCTCTAAATTGGGAATGCAGACAACTAGCATGCCACATCTGGGGTCAGGTGGGCTAGTGTAGTGACCTAGGGACATAGCCACCAGTCTAGAGTCACCAAAGCAGGCATGATTGTAAGGAAAAATCAGGGTCACTATACTTGGAGATAGATAGTGGGGGTCTGTGAGCAACAAGGCATTCTGTGCTTCCCACAGATGCATCCTCTGCTGCCATCTCCCACTTCATCCTGTCAGTCAGATTCCATTTATTTTGTCCCCCATTCATTTCTGAAAATACTGGTATCAATTCCCTAACTCCCAGCTCAAACTTCTGGACCGATGAAATAACACAGCTGTACCCAGGAGGATGGCACAGTTCCTGCTCCTAACTTCCATCCATGCCAACAAATCCACTTCCCACACATGCACCCAGGACATTCTAGAGCCATGATCAAAACACCCCAGAGCATTCATATTCCTTTCTAATTCTTCCCAGCTTTTGACTCTTGGTTTCTCTCTTTTTTGAAGCTGGTCTTACTTTTTGGGCATAATCTTTGAAATTGTTCTCTTCCATTTTGATTTTTAGAGTTCCCTAAAGGCTCATCTGGCCCCAGTTTCAGACCACTGGGACCCAAGTTCTCTCCAGGTCTCCTTAGCTAGGCTGGCTTATCCCACTCCCATGGGAAAGGAAAAGGTCCAACCCAAAGTCAATAACCCTCCTGCATGAGAACTCTCCAGGAGACTTCCCTGATTACAAGGGCTGTGTATTTCCTGTTTTACCATATTGTCAAATGGCTGGATGAGTAAACAGGAGCGTGTCAGAGCTGGGCACTCCAAAGACAGGAAAGAAAGGCACTGCTTGTGGTCAGTCTGGGGCATCCTGGCAACAAGGTCGTTATCACTGACATGCATCCTACTTCCTGCCTTGGGATCACTTTAGCCGCCACATTTCTCAGAAGGAAGGAAAATACACTGGGAAACAAAGTAGGAGGATGGCCAGAAGATAGAAAATGGAAAAAGAAATCAACTAATCAGTAACATCTCAAATACTGGGGTTAATCTCAGACTTAATATTCCTAGTATCTATGGCCTGAAACATTTTCTTTCTGGCCAAGATGATCTTAGATCTAGAGTCAAAATAAGATTTCTTTCTTTATTTTTTTGTTTTTAAAGACAGGGTTTCACTCCCTCACCCAGGCTGGAGTGCAGTGGTGCAATCATAACTTACTGTAACCTTGACCTTCTGGGCTCGAGCAATCCTCCTGCCTTGGCCTCCCAAAGTGCTGGGATTACAGGCATGAGCCACTGTGCCCAACCTAATATAGGATTTTCTAAGTTCCTCTTTCCTGGTACTAAACATGAGGTACACAACTATTGGTATTCAGGAGAACTGCTGATACAAAGCCATTCCTGGAGGTCCAACCAAATAACAAGTTCTAAGCAAAACTCTGCACCAGAGTAAAATCTAGCCCAGGCACCTGAGGTGTGCCAGCACACAGTATTCAGCACTGCGGTTGTGCAGCCTCTCTTGAGGACCTCATAGCAGCTTCCCGCTGCTCCTGGATGGTCTCACTGGTCCTTCTGGGGGCCCTGCATACTCTTCACTCTGCTCTGCTGCTCTGATTATAAAACTTGCTCCCTGCTCATTTTATTCAATTGTGCTACTTCTCAACCTTCTCCTAAGCCACACTATGCAACTGTATACCCTTTTTATATCTCTATTACTCAGACAGCTCCTACGTTCCTAACTCTCCCACCAGCCATCTGGAGATCAATCTTGATCATGAGATAATTGACCACAGCCACTCCTAAGACCTCTACACTAAGAACAAAAGATAACAGCTTTTCCCTTATTATGCTGTCACTACTTGATGTTAATTGGGACTTTATTGAAGATTTGACATAATTTTTTTCACAATTAAATTAGACCAATAGCAACTATGCAGCTATAGAAACAGCCCCATATTTTCACAGTAATCTGTGATTATTTGCCTGGTTTGTAACTGTTCACAATTACTTTATTTATTATTTTTTTGGAGGCAGGATCTCACTTTATCACCCAGGCTGGAGTGCAGTGGCAGGATCATAGCTCATGGCAATCTTGAACTCCTGGGTTCATGGGATCCTTCTGCCTCAGCCTCCCAAAGTGCTGGAATTACAGGTGAGAGCCACCACATGTGGCCCAATTTTACTTTCTTTTTTTTGTTTTATTTTTATTTTTATTTATTTATTTATTTTGAGACGGAGTCTCGCTTTGTCGCCCAGGCTGGAGTGCAGTGGCACCATCTCGGCTCACTGCAAGCTCCACCTCCTGGGTTCACGCCATTCTCCTGCCTTAGCCTCTGAGTAGCTGGGACTATAGGCACGCACCACCATGCCCGGCTAATTTTTTGTCTTTTTAGTAGAGACGGGGTTTCACCGTGTTAGCCAGGATGGTCTCGATCTCCTGACCTCGTGATCCGCCCACCTTGGCCTCCCAAAGTGCTGGGATTACAGGCGTGAGCCACCGCGCCTGGCAATTTTACTTTCTTAACGACATTCTCAATGGTGCGTGACCCACTGAATGTGTGCAATACAGAGGGCAGCCTGGGCATTATGTGAGACAAGGCAGTAGCACTCTGCCTCATGCCAACTAGGAGCTGGATGCTCCTGCTCCCACTGCTGCAGTACAGATTTCTGAGATGCCATTCACTTGAACCCATGTTTATCAAGTGCCTCCCATGCCAGTTTCTGTGCCAGGATAAAAAAAAGACCCTATCACATGAAAACATGCAAAAACCAAAGTAAATAAAGTGATAAACATTGTCACAGTGTTGTGAAAGCAATAAGCACCTGTCATAGTAGAAAGAAGAGAGGTCAGAGAAAGCCTGAGGCCCTGAAATTTAAGCTAAGACCCTTAGGATGTGAAAAATGGGGACATGAGTCAGAAGGAAGAGTCCATGAGAAGACCAGCCTGAGGGAGGAAAAGAACTCAGCAGGTTCAGGGAAGTGAATGAAGACAGTGGGGCCTGAGGATTAGCAAGGGAAGGCCAGATGCAGGTAGAGAGCTGGATGGAGGCTATATCTACTTTAAAGACCACAGTAAGGATTTGAGACATTAAGAAGGGAAATGCCAAGATTTTGTTTATTTGTTTATTTATTTTAAGACAGGGTTCTACTCGGTTGCCCAAGCTGTAGTGTAGTGACATGATCACGGCTCACTGCAGCTTTGACCTCCTGGGTTCAAGCGATCCTCCCATTATCAGCGGCTAAGTAGCTGGGAACATGGGTGCGCCATCATGCTTGGATAATTTTTGTATTTTTTGTAGAGATGGGGTTTTGCCATGTTGCCCAGGCTGGTCTTGAACTCCTGGGCTCGAGTGATCCTCCTGCCTCAGCCTCCCAAAGTGCAGCAATTACAGGTGTGAGCCACTGTGCCCAGCCAACATGATCTGATTTGTATTATAAAAAGATTGTAATTGCTGTGAGGTTATCAACAATTCCATTAGAATCTTTGGGGTCAAGTCAGCATCTATAGCTGAGGAAGCTGGACAGGCTACTGATAGTCACTCTTCCTCCCAAGGGAGCACAGGGTCGGGAGCTAAGGAGAAGCGTTCCCTATTCTTGGCTCAGAGCTCAGTCCTGGCAATGGAAAAACATCTCCTTGCTCCTCACAGCCTTCCTAGCTCTGTCATCCTGTATCTCTCACTAGACTACAAGCTCCTTGAGGGCAGGGCAGGGTCTTATTTGCCTGTGGTTCTAGCATCTGGCCACAAGGCTCTGCACAGAGGAGGCACTCAGTAGATGATGGATACATGAATGACTGCACTGAACTTTAATGGTAGCCTCTAAGGTTAGAGGTGCAGTGCTACAGCCATCCTGGACATGGAGCAGAAAGGCCTTGAGGGACTTCCAAAGTTGGTAAAGCACCAGGCTAAGAGAAACACACCAGTGCCTAGGAAACTCTCAGGCATGACACCACCTCACATTTTCAAAACTTTCTTTGGGGTTTGAGATTTTTTCAATAAACTAATTTGAGAACCATCACACCCTAAGCAGTTAGCCTATATATTTGATCATGTTTCTTTTTTCCTTCAATGTATTCTCCCCAACTCATCCTCCCCTGACTAATGGCATCCTATACCATAGCGATACATATATTACAACTGATGAACTTTCACGGAGACATTATTACCCAACGTCCACAGTTTCCATTAGGGTTCTCCCTTGGTGTTATATTTCCTATGGGTTTGGCCCATTGTAGAATGACATGTGTCTCACAGCCATGATTCTTTTTAATACTGAATCCAGTTCATGGGCTTATTTCCCATTTCCAGGACAGTTCCCTTGCTTGACTCTCCACGACAATAAAATAAATACTGAATCCAGTTCATGGCTTATTTCCCATTTCTGGGACAGTTCCTTTGCTTGACCCTCCATAACAATAAAAGAGGTACTCTTAATTAAGAGAGCCTCCGTTCCAAAAAAGAAAAGAGTGCCTCCGTTCCAAGACGCTCTGCCTGTGGTCCTTACCTTTCTTTTCTCCAGTGAAGGGCACAAAGTCCTCTCTGTCTTTCTGTTCCAAAGCCTCCTTCTCCAGGTACATGAGGAGGTGCTCACGGTCAAAGGGGCCGGTGGCTGCCTTCTGTGTCTGGTCTTTCTGTCGAAATCCAGCCGGTAGCATGGCACTCTGACAAGACAGAGGTGTGAGCAGGAAGGAAGATGTCTGCCGGCCTGTACTTTGCTACTTCCTCTTCCACCCCGACTCACTATGTGCTGGGGAAGCAGGAAGGATACCTATGCAGAATGTGCATGTGAGCTGAGGGCTGGGGGCTCTGGGACGTCTCTGAGGCCTTACTTGTTCTAATGTTCTGGGCTGACAGGGGGCTCCCAATGAGCTCAAGCAGCGCAGAGATGGCTAGAGCAGTCTCTGAGTCTTCTGAAGCTGCCTCCTAGAACACGGAGGCAAAAGACCTCTTTCCTTGTAGATCACGCTTAGGTTTGGCTAGGGCTTCACCCAAGGAGCTCCCAGGCAGAAATATGAGACTCTAACAAGGAGCTGACATGGGGAACCCCTCTCCTGCAGAAGCAGCCAAGCTGATAAGTAACTATTACGATGATATTAATGCCTGCTTGATAAAACTTTGCAATTCCTTCCTTAAGTCAAAGAAAAAAAAACAACAGAATACCTGTATTTTTAAAAGTAAACACCATATCCAAAGTATCTGATGTATCGGAATACTATATACATAATTTTGTTTTAGTTACATTTTTATTTATAGTAAAATCACTATTTTGGATGCCTCCAATTCTAAGTTTAAGATCATACCAGCAGGTATGAAGAAAGTGCTTGCTAAACAAACAATACAACAAGAGACTTAGCTTTTCAAGAATTCATAAAAACATTGGAAACTCCATTGAAATGAACTTGATATCATGATTATAGTCAATCTAATCTATTCGTTGTTATAAGTTCATCAAAGAGTTCACATTATTTGTGCATTTGAAATAAATTAGATATTTTTTAAAAATCTGCATTTGGGGTCGGCTGTGGTGGCTTATGCCTGTAATCAAGCACTTTGGGAGGCTGAGGTGGGCAGATTACCTCAGGTCAGGAATTCGAGACCAACATGGTCAACATGGCGAAACCCTATTTCCACTAAAAATACAAAAATTAGCCAGGCATGATGACATGTACCTGTAATCCCAGCTACTTGGGAGGCTGAGGCAGGAGAATTGCTTGAACCCAGGAGGCGGAGTTTGCAGTGAGCCGAGATCATGCCACTGCACTCCAGCCTGGGTGACAGAGTGAGACTCTGTCTCAAAAAAAAAAAAAAAAAAAAAAAAAAAAAAAAAATCCGCATTTGGGGTTTAAAACCTGGTTTAAATACCATCTCTGACACTTACCAGTGTCGAATCTTATATAAATTACCTCTCCATGTCTGTCTCCTCATTTATGAAATGGGGATAATATAGTTTACCTCAAGAGCTTCTGTGCCCAGAGAAATGTATGACTCAGGAAAAACTCAGTAAGATTTGCTCTCTCTTCCTCTTTCCTTCTTTTTCCCCGTCAGACTAGTCCTTTCTCAACCAATGGAAAATATTTCCCCCCATTTACATTAGGCTGTTTTTTGAGAAATACATTTGCTGTATCACACTGTAGTGGCTATGAGGTTCTCTATGAATTTGTAAACACAGGTGACCCAGAACCAATCAGAGGAAGAAAAGAAAATGTGCATTCAGAGCTAAGGGCTTTCTACCATTGTTTAAGGACCAAGCCATGCCATTTATCCATACTATCATCAACCACTCTGCTTCAGTTCCATGTCACTAACCTCGGGATCTAGGTCATCTAGAACATTTTCCAACTGTTTCAGTTCCTCTTCTGAGAGTTTGCCAAGAAGCTCATCTTCATCAATGTTCTTGTATTTCTCCAGCTCTTTTTGAAAGGGGAGTGCCATGGCTTCTTATATGCCTTTCTCATGGGCCACGCACATTTAAATGGTCCAGTTTCTTGAGACTTCAGAATACTGCTAATAAAAAAGAAACACAATAAAAAAGAATCTCCATTTTGTAAATAAGACTTATTAACAGGAGACAGAACTATGCCTCCAATGGAGCCTATTGTATTGAATGAATAATTCAACAAAAAGGTAGTATTTCCTTCATTTGCAGAGCAACCTGACAGCTTACAAAGTGTTTTCACATATTTCACTTATCTTGATCTTTACAACAATCCTGTGAGGAAGCCCAAGCCGGTATTATCGTTCCCATTTTATAGATGACAATTCTGAGGTGAAGGTGGCCTAGTGCTTTGCTTGAGGTCACAGAGCTGGGATGGGTGAGCCCTGCCTTCTGATTCCCAGCGTCGTGGGTGCTTTTCCATTATACTACTCTGCCTTCCCTGGCTCTCCACAGAAAAACAGGGGAGAACAATGCACTAATTGTAAGGCAGTTGTAAGAAGCATACTTGTGTCTTTTCAGGGAGAGACTGATGTGAAGAATACAAAATGGGATTCATTCAGGAACGAGAGTTTGGAACGTCTATGTGAGAAAGCATTGTCCAGTAACTTCCCTGCAATTAAACTAAGTGCGATTCTAAGATCCTGGCCACATGAGCACTCTCTCTATTTTTCTCCTGGCTTTGTCTTCCATTCTATTTCTAGTCTCATTTCCTTTTCGTTCTACCTATTCATTCTTTATACCCCCAGACCGTTCTTCTCTCAACCCTTATTTTTTATATTACCTCACTTCTAAATTTTCACCCCAAATGCAATTTTTACTCAATCCCTTCCTCCTTGCAGAGGATTCTACAGATCTTCCTTAGAAAGGTAATATTCAAGAAACAGTAATGTACTTCACTGACTGTGTTTCTCTTTAGGAGGTATTACCACCAATCACATCTTTCAGCCCAGTAAATATTTGTTATATACCTACTATTTGCAGGCATAGTTCTAGAAAACACAAATATAAAGATAAACAAGATATGCCCCCTTTCCCCAAGAAGATCACAGCTTAGTGAGACAGGCACACAAACAGCAATAATGGTGTAAGTATTAGACGTAATGTATAAAGTAGGTTTAAAAACACATGAGGAGGCCGGGCACGGTGGCTCACACCTGTAATCCCAGCACTTTGGGAGGCTGAGGCAGGTGGATCACCTGAAGTCAGGAGTTTGAGACCAGCCTGACCAACATGGTGAAAGCCCGTCTCTACTAAAAATACAAAAATTAGCTGGGTGTGGTGGCATGTGCCTGTAGTCCCAACTACTTGGGAGGCTGAGGCAGGAGAACTGCTTGAACCTGGGAGGCAGAGGTTGCAGTGCTGAGATGGTGTCACTGCACTTCAGCCTGGGTGACAGAGTGAGATTCTGTCTCAAAAAAAAATACATATATATATATATATATAGCAAAATGACCCCTTCCCCAAGATCACAGCTTAGTGAGACAGACACAAGAACAGTAATAATGCTGTAAGTATTAGACATAATGTATAAAGTAGGTTTGAAAACACATGGGGAAATAATCACTAAGTAGGGGAAGTTTGAGGGGAAACTGTGAAAAAGAGGTTGTATTTAAGCATTGAAGGAAGAGATCATAAGGTGGACACGGATGGGCCAGTGTCATTCTAGGAAAAGGGAACAGCACAAAGGGGTACAGGATAAGACAGTAAATGATATGCTGGTAGAGCAGGCAGCGTGGTGAGAGAGGGGGATTCATGGAGGAAGGGAGAGGAAAGAACTAAAGACGAGGATGGGACATCTGTGAAGGGCCTTCCTTCCACGCCTTGCTAAGGGACCTGGACTTTATTATGTTGGGAATGGCAAGCCACCACAGCTTCTTAAAGTAGGGGAGTGATCTGAACACGCCAATCTTTTTTTATGACTTCAAATCATAAGAATGAAGAACGAGTTGGCATGGAATGAGACTGGCTGCAGGTGGGCCTCTTAAGGGCTATTAGAATAGTGTTCCCTTTCCTTTGTGAATTCAACTGCTCACAATGTTCAGGTTTGTGGTTTCTGTGTCGATACTCCTTTCACACGCAATGCAACGCTCTTTTCCATTAGCTCACCTTCTTATTTATTAATACAGAGGTAGGGTCTCCCTGTCACCCAGGCTGGAATGCAGTGGTACCATCTTGGCTCACAGCGACCTCCACCTCCTGGGCTCATGTGATCCTCCCACCTCAACCTCCAGAGTAGCTGGGATTACAAGTGTGCACCACCACACCCGGGACTACAGGAATGTGCCACGATGCCCAGCTAATTTTTTAATTTTTTTTTTTTTTATAGAGAGAAGGTCTTCCAGCCTTCCTTTTTTTTTTTTTTTAAGTTTCAATGACTATATTCTAGTAAACAAACAAACAAAAATCCTACTAAAGTCAGAGAAACCAATTGGATCTATACGCTTTGTTCTGGCGCCAGCTACCACTAAATTATTGCATCACACAGGACAAGGATGGCCCTTATCCATCAAATGAATTGGTTGAACTACCCTACTTAATGGATTCTAAAATGCACACTTTGCCACATTTAACATTCTGAAATTGAGATGTGTCTTAGAATTGATGGTGTCCTACAATTACTGTTGTCCCAGCAGTAGTAAAAATGTACTTGTCATTGCTTGTATCTAAATATCATAAGCACCAGCTTCAAAACTAGCAGAGTGGATGTCAAGGACTTGGAAGGAAATCCCAGAGACAACTGTGAAATACTCTTTTAAAATTTAGAAAGCAGACAATCGTGGGCAGGTGACAACGCAGGTATCTTTAGCAGCACTCCCAAAGAGCGGTCCAGATTAGGAGAGTTGTTCCACATAATTACAGAGTGAGTTTAAGTGCCCAGTTCAATGGCTTTCAGTTTTAGTTTTGTTTTTTACAGATTTTTAAAATTACCACTAGATGGCACAGAGGAAATTATTATGTGGAAAAGAACCAGATATGGATGAGTAAATAGTGATCTAAAATGTTGGACTCTTGAGTGTGAAGAAGTTTTAAGAATATCAACCAATGAATGCATTTCACTTACATTTCCCCTTTTATGTATGCACAGGAGAGATACATGATTTTAAAAATCCATGTATATTCATAGGACATTTATTTGTAATTGCCAAAAATTGAAAACAATCTGAATGACAGTAAATGAATAAAAAACAAATTGTGACCAGGCAGTGGCTCACGCCTGTAGTCCCAACGCTTTGGGAGGCTGCGGCAGGAGGATTTCTTGAGTCCAGGAATTTGAGACCAGCCTGGGCAACACAGTT
Organism: Piliocolobus tephrosceles; assembly: GCF_002776525.5. Classification (NCBI taxonomy): domain Eukaryota; kingdom Metazoa; phylum Chordata; class Mammalia; order Primates; family Cercopithecidae; genus Piliocolobus; species Piliocolobus tephrosceles. The sequence goes on from NC_045439.1 coordinate 75,840,429, forward strand.
GAGACCCCATTTCTACAAATGTTTTTGTTTTTTAATTAGCTGGGTGTGGTGGCATATGTCTGTAGTCCCAGTTCTTTGGGAGGTTGGGGTGGGAGAACTGCTTGAGCCAGGAGGTTGAGGCTGAAGTGAGCTATGATTGCACCACTACACTCCAGCCTGGGCAACAGAGTAAGACCCTATCCCTAAATAAAGAAATAAAAATAAATTGTCGTATATCCACAAAATGGAATACTTCTCAGCAATAAAAGGGAATGAACTATTGATGTACACAAAACATGGATGAACCTCAAAATAATTATAATGAGAGAAAGAAGACCAAAAAGAATGTACACTGCAGGATTCCATTTATCTAAAATTTTTGAACATGTAAACTGGTCTATATGATGGAAAGAAATCAGAGCTGCATAGGCATGGGAGAAAGGTGGTGGGGGGACGGATGAGAGGAATGACATAGGGGCATGGGGAATCTTTTGGGGATGTTACATATGTTTACTATCTTTTTTTCTTTTTTTTTTTTTTT
>NC_045439.1:75841048-75856628 GCF_002776525.5 Piliocolobus tephrosceles
GGAGTCTTGCTCTGTCACCCAGGTTGGAGTGCAGTGGCCGGATCTCAGCTCACTGCAAGCTCCGCCTCCTGGGTTCCCGCCATTCTCCTGCCTCAGCCTCCGGAGTAGCTGGGACTACAGGCGCCCGCCACCTCGCCCGGCTAGTTTTTTGTATTTTTTAGTAGAGACGGGGTTTCACCGTGGTAGCCAGGATGGTCTCGATCTCCTGACCTCGTGATCCGCCCGTCTCGGCCTCCCAAAGTGCTGGGATTACAGGCTTGAGCCACCGCGCCCGGCCCATATGTTTACTATCTTGATTGTGGTGATGGTTTCACACATACATGCATATGTCAAACCTTATCAAACTGTATACTTGAGATATGTGCACTTTATTGTATGTCATTTATACTTCAGTAAAAAAGATTTCAAAAAACCTATGTGGAAGTCAAAAACAGCTCTTTCAATAAAGTAAAAAGTATTAATTTTTGTTGAGACATGGTCTCACTCTGTTGCCCAGGCTTGAGTTCAGTTGTATGTCATTACAATTCACTGCAGCCTTAACCTCTTGGGCTTAAGTAATCCTCCCACATCAGCCTCCTGAGTAGCTAGGACTACAGGTGTGCACCACCATGCCCGGCTATTTTATTTTTTTATTTTTTGAAGATACGGGATCTCACTATGTTGGCCAGGCTGGTCCCCAACTCCTGTGCTCAAATGATCCTCCCAGCTTGGCCTACCAAAGTGCTGGAATTACAGGTATGAGCTACTGTGCCCAGCCAAAAATTCGTATTTTTAAGAAAACATATTATATTGTGATTGCCAGCCTTTTTTTCTTAGTGGTACATAAAATACTGGGGAGTTTTATAATCAATGGTATCTTAGAGTTGTTAAGATTCTATTTGATTTTTTTATTTTTTATTTTTAAAGACAGGGTCTCACTCTGTTGCCCAGGCTGGCTTGATTATAGCTAACTGCAGCCTCCAATTCCTGGGATCAAGTGATCTTCCTGCTTCAGTCCCTCGAGTAGCTGGGTCTACAGGTGCAAGTCACCATGCCCAGCTAATACAATTTTTTTTTTTTTTTTGCAGAGATGAGGTCTTACTATGTTTCCCAGGCTGATCTTGAACTTCTGGGCTCAAGTGATCCTTCTGCCTCAGCCTCCCAAAGTGCTGGAATTACAGGCATGAGCCACAGTGCCCAGCCTCTATTTGGATTTCTATTGCTAGATTCTGTAACTAAACCTAAACTCCCCAGTTTTCTCTAAAATAGACTTGCTGTCTAGATGAATCTACCAGTCAGACACTCCCAACACTCATATCAGCTTCAGATTCTCCCACATTTTTCTGAGTCCAGCCGGTCAGCACCTCCTGCAGGTCCTTACTGCATAACATTTTTCACACCACCCCTTTTTTTCACTCTTGTTTCAGCCTTTTGTTCCTTCATGCCTGGACTACTCTGATTGCATCTTGAAAGATTTCTGTTTTTCCCTGTAAGCCACCCAGAACACTATAATTGGATCATTTTTCTCAACACTGCTAACAAGCCACTTCCCTGGTTAAGAACTTACAATGGCTCCCTCTTGTCTACAGAATGAAATCCAGACAATCTAGCTCCAAAGCTCCCATGATTTGGCTTTAACCTGCACTTCCTGTTTTCTCTCTCATTACTTTCCTGGGGAGCCCACTTCAGCTAAAATGGTTTATTTGTGCTCTGTGGTAGGCAGAGTCACAGCCACCTAAATATGTCCTCCTCCTATTCCTCACATCTGTATGTTACTTGACATGGCACAACAAATGAGTTGTGATTAGATTAAGGATAAAGGATTTTTTTTTCTTTTTTTGAGACAGAGTTTCACTCTTGTTGTCCAGGCTGGAGTGCAATGGCGTGACTTCGGCTCACTGCAGCCTCTGCCTCCCAGGTTCAAGCAATTCTCATGCTTCAGCCTCCAGAGTAGCTGTGATTACAGGCATGCACCACCACACTCAGCTAGTTTTTTTGTATTTTTAGTAGAGATGGGATTTCACCATGTTGCCCAGGCTGGTCTTGAGCTCCTGATTTCAAGTGATCCACCCACCTAGGCTTCCCAAAGTGCTGGGATTACAGGCGTGAGCCACCATGCCCAGCCCAGATTAAGGATTTAAAAAGAGAAAGACCATTTTGGATGATCTGGGTGTACCAACATAATCCAAAGAGCTCTTAAAAGATGGAAGAGGAAGGCAGAAGAGTCAGTGTCATGCAATTTTTTTGCTTTGAAGATGGTGGAAGGGGCCATGAGCCAAGGGATGTGGGCAACTTTTGGAGGGTGGGAAGGGCAAGGACATGGATTTTACCCTAGGGCCTTCAGAAAGGAATACAGTCCTGTGACACCTTGATTTTAGTTCAGTGACATGCATTTCAGACTTCTAATTTCCAAAACAGTAAGAATAAATTCGTATTGTTTTAAGCCACTGGATTTATGCTAATTTGTTACAGCAGCATTAGGGAAGGAACATACCCTCTTACCCAAAGACTTTCATTTTCCAGGATGATTGTTCTGGCTGTCTTCTGTTTGCCCCTCCACATCCACTCCCCTGCTGCTCCAGGAAGATGATCTATTTAGACTGTATCAATGTTCCTTCCTATCTGGCTTCTTTTTGGCCCACAGGAGGCACTAGCAGGAAACTGGAGAGCAGGGGAGGGGGAGGTTGGGTCCAGAAGGTCACATCTCCCAAGAGACAGCCCTCTCCATATAGCTGCCCACCCCTGGCTGGCCTCAGGCCTTGGGTGGTCAGGGGTCCTTGTGGCAGCTGGTGCCAGAGTTCTGCCTTGTTGGATTCCCTAAATCCTCCCCCTATCTTTGTAAATAGCCTCTTTATTAAAATTTTCTCAAGTTACTCAGTTTGAGTGTACCCCTGTTTCTCGTCAGGATGCTGGCTGATATAATAATATTACTTGGAATGCCATTCTCTATTCTCATGGCCTATGTATGTGCTCTGCTTTGGAGACCTGGCTCAGATCCCGGTTCTGCAGGACCACAGAATGTCAGAACTGAGAGAGGCCTTAAAGATTGCTCAATCCAGCAACATAGATGGTTTTTCTCCTATTTCTCTGACCATTTCTTTTTGGTCTCTTTTAGCAGTTCTTCTTCCTCCACCATAAATACTGGCATTCTTCAGGGTCTCATCTTATAAATTCTTCTATTTTCATACTACATATTTTCTCTGGAGGAACTCATCTGCCTCCAAAATTTTAATTATAATATATATCCAGGAGACTCCAAAATCTGTATCTTCATCCTAGACTTTGTTCCTGAGGGTTAGGCCCCTATATTTCCATCTGTCTAATCTACATCTCTCCTTGGCTGCCTCAGACACCTCAAATATGTCAGAAGTGCTCTCATCATTTCCTTCTCCAGAATGCCCCATTTCAGGAAATTGGCCAAAAAACCAGGGAGCCATCCTTGACATCTTCTCTCATCTCTTTTCCAGCCATCACTCACCGAATCCTGTCCTTACCTAAATGTGCTGAGAATCCACCTACTTCACGCATCTTCATTGCCCACATGTCAGCCCTATCCCCTCCTGATCCACTTGTCAGCCTCCTGATCCATGTCAGCCCTATCCCTTCCCGATCTATTAGAGCTCTTCTCTAGTTACTTAAAATCCTCCAGTGGCTTCCGCTGCCTTGAGGATAAGGTTCAAATTCAGTCTGTCTTTCTGTCATTCTCATCACCCTCATCCTGCGCTGCACTCCCCATCTCCTCCTGGCTCCAGCCTCCTGGCCCACTTCCAATGCCTGGATCATGTCTTATGTTGTTCTCTCTGCTCAGAACACTCTCACACCACTCCCGTCTGGCTGACTGCTATCATACTCAGCCCCTAGTCTCATGCAAGCTTCACTTCTTCAGGGAAGCCTTGTTTGGACCTGGAGACAAGGTCTGGGTCACTCCCCATCTCCATGTACCCCTTTAATCACATTGGTTCTTGGCTTTATTACAACTACTTGCTTTATCTCTATTTTCCTTGCTAATCTCTGTGAGGGAGCGGGGCTGTATGAGTTTCATTCACTGACAAAATCCTGACTCCCAGCACTGTTCTTGATCTGAAGTAGGTATCCAATAAATATTGCAGAACAAATGTCATGTGAAAGAAATGAGCTCCAGTGAACCCGCAGGTCCAGGGCTCATTCCACTCTATCCACTGCTTCCTCTCCCTGTGATGGAACTTTGAGATCATCTAAGCCCACAGAAGTTTCTTCTTCCTCTAAATCTGTATGCCTACATCACCAATTTTGCTATCTTTTCATGTATGTTGCATGTATGGTTCTCTCTCCAGCTACACTACAAACTCCCAGAAGACAAGTACCATGTCATAATTCAGTAGGAAAATACATTAATTAATTAAAATAACATGTTAATACTATGTAACAGTAGCTGTTAAAACAAATTGCCTATGTTGTGTCAATGTACCACGGGGTCTCAAAGTCAGAGGAGAAAAAAAACCTGCATCCTCCTGGAGCACAACTTTGATTTGAAGATTTGGGGAAAAGCTAGTTGTTGTTGTTGTTGTTGTTGTTATTATTAGAAACAGGGTCTCACTCTGTTCCCTAGGCTGGAGTGCAATGGTGTGATCACAGCTCACTGCAGCCTTGTACTCCTGGGCTTAATGGAACCTCTTGTCTCAATACTCTCCCCACCTCCCTTGACCACAGCTGAGACTACAGGTGTGTACCACTATGCTCAGTTAGTTTTTAAATTTTTTGTAGAGATAGGGTCTCGCTACATTGCCCAGGCTGTATTTTTAAAAAACAAATATAGATATACTGTGGAGATGACTTTGGGAGGTCAAGGTGGGCGGATCACAAGGTCAGGAGATCAAGACCATCCTGGCCAACACAGTGAAACCCCGTTTCTATGAAAAATACAAAAAATTAGCCAGGTGTGGTGGTGGGTGCCTGTAGTCCCAGCTACTCGGGAGGCTGAGGCAGGAGAATAGCGTGAACCCGGGAGGTGGAGTTTGCAGTGAGCCGAGATCGCGCCACTGCACTCCAGCCTGGGTGACAGAGCAAGACGCCATCTCAATGACAACAACAACAACAAAAGAAATACTGTGGAGATGAATGCAGTATTCTCATAGCTTTTAAAGTCAAATCAAAGCTTTTCTAGCTCATGGCTGGTCTGCTTTTTCCCCCACCAAGGCTGTACAAGGGCTCCCATTTGTCTTCCCTTCCTGTTAGCAATGCTGCAGTGGGAAGTTACCAAAGCACTGCTACAGCCTCACCTCCAGCAGAGTGTCTGTCCCATGGCAAGCATTTAACATGCAATACGATGCTAATGTACATGCTGGAGTGAAGCAAATGCCTAACAAGGCTTCCAGGAGTCCCAGTGGGCAAGTACGGGAGCCAGTTAGGAAAATGGAAATGGGATTAAAGACTTGAGCTGATATAAGCATGACTTGGGCCCTTAAGTAACTCTTCCTATTATCCAAATATATAAGCCTTGGAAATGAAAATAAGGAGTACGGTTTTTTTTGTTTTTGTTTTTGTTTTTGAGATGGAGTCTCACTCTGTGGCCCAGGCTGGAGTGCAGTGGCGCTATCTCGGCTCACTGCAAGCTCTGCCTCCTGGGTTCACGCCATTCTCCTGCCTCAGCCTCCCGAGTAGCTGGGACTACAGGCACCCACCACCACACCCGGCTAATTTTTTGTATTTTTCACAGAAACAGGGTTTCACTGTGTTAGCCAGGATGGTCTCGATCTCCTGACCTCATGATCTGCCCGCCTCGGCCTCCCAAAGTGCTGGGATTACAGGCGTGAGCAGGCTTTTTTTTGCTTCTTATTCCACTACCTTATTTGTATAACTGTGGTAGGAAAATCAGAAACAACGTGAAGTGCTCAGGCTTTGGGCCTGCCTATACACAAAGACAGAACCAAAGCCGAAACAACAAGCGATCCTATATATTAAACCCAAAAGAAACCAAAGACTAACTTTTACAAAAGAGTAAACAGGTCGGGAGCAGTGGCTCACGTCTGTAATCCCAGCACTTTGGGAGGCCGAGGCAGGTGGATCACGAGGTCAACAGATCGAGACCATCCTGGCCAACGTGGTAGAACCCAGTCTCTACTAAAAATACAAAAAAAAAAAAAAAAAAAAAGTAGCTGGGCATGGTGGCACACGCCTGTAGTCCCTGCTACTCGGGAGGCTGAGGCAACAGAATTTCTTGAACCCGGGAGGCAGAGGTTGCAGTGAGCTGAGATCACACCACTGCACTCCAGCCTGGCAACAGAGCGAGACTCCATCTCGAAAGAGAGAGAGAGAGAGAGAGAGAAAGAAAGAAAGAAAATAAAAAATAAAATAAAAAAAGAGTAAACAAAAATTACTCTTCAAAACCTAGTGAGGCTGAGTGCTGTGGCTCACAACTGTAATCTCAGCACTTTGGGAGGCCGAGGTGAGAGGACAGTCTGAGGCCAGGGGTTTGAGACCAGCCTGGGCAACATAGCAAAACCCCATCTCTACAGAATTTTTTTAATTGGTTGGGCATGGTGGCACATGCCTGTAGTCCCAGCTACTTGGAAGGCTGAGGCAGGAGGATCACTTGAGAGTCCAGGAGTTCAAGGTAACAGTCAGCTATGACTTCACTGCACTCCAGCCTGGGTGACAAAACAAGACCTTATCTCTAAAAAAAAAAAAAAAAAAACATAAAAAATAAAACAAGTTTAAAAAACACGGTGAAGCTGGGCACGGTGGCTCAAGCCTGTAATCTCAGCACTTTGGGAGGCCGAGACGGGCGGATCACGAGGTCAGGAGATCGAGACCATCCTGACTAACACGGTGAAACCCCATCTCTACTAAAAAATACAAAAAAAACTAGCCAGGCGAGGTGGCGGGCGCCTGTAGTCCCAGCTACTCAGGAGGCTGAGGCAGGAGAATGGCGTAAACCCGGGAGGCGGAGCTTGCAGTGAGCTGAGATCTGGCCACTGTACTCCAGCCTGGGCGACAGAGCGAGATTCCGTCTCAAAAAAAAAAAAAAGGTGAAAAATGTTTTGATTTTTTTTTTAGAGATGGGGTCTCACTCTATCACCCAGGCTGGAGTGTAGTGGCACGAACATGGCTCATTATAGCCTTGACCTCCTGGGTTTGAGTGATTCTCCTGCCTCAGCCTCCCAGGTACCTGGGACTACAGGTGCGTGTCATATGCCCGGCTACTTTTTGTATTTTTTGTAGAGACAGGGTTTTGCCATGTTGCCCAGGCTGGTCTCAAACTCCTGAGCTCAGGCAATCCACCCACCTCACCCTCCCAAAGTGCTGGGATTACAGACGTAAGCCACCGTGCCCAGCTGTAAAAAGTATTTTAAATGGGCAAAACAGTGTCATCAATCACCTAGGAGTATGTCTATATCTAGGAAAACTACAAAGGACTGCTGATAGGACAAACACCACATTGGGAGCAGGTAGAATTTGATTGGAGAAGGGAGTCTTGGGCTTCAACGGTGCTGGTGATGCTTTATTCCTAAGTGGAAGGGGTCGGTAAATGAAGGTTATTATTCTTTTTTTTTTTTTTTTTTGAGATGAAGTCTCGCTCTGTCGCCCAGTCTGGAGTGCAGTGGTGCGATCTCGGCTTACTGCAACATCCACCTCCCGGGTGCAAGCGATTCTTCTGCCTCAGCCTCCTGAGTAGCTGGGACTACAGGCGCACACCACCACCCCCAGCTAATTTTTGTATTTTTAGTAGAGACGGGTTTCACCATGTTGGCCAGGATGGTCTCAAACTCTTGACCTTAGGTGATCTGCCCACCTCGGCCTCCCAAAATGTTGGGATTACAGGCGTAAGCCACTGTGCCCAGCAGAGGTTATTATTCTTTATTTTTTATTTATTTTTTTTTTTTGAGACAGAGTCTTGCTCTGTTACCCAGGCTGGAGTGCAGTGGCATGATCTTGGCTTATTGTAACCTCTGCCTCCTAGGTTCAAGTGATTCTCCTGCCCAGCCTCTCAAGTGTCTGGGACTACAGGCGCATGCCACCATGCCCGGCTAAATTTTGTATTTTTAGTAGAGATGGGGTTTCACCATGTTGGCCAGGCTGGTCTTTAGCTCCTGATCCACCTGCCTTGGCCTCCCAAAGTGCTGGGATTACAGGCATGAACCACCACACCCAGCCCTCTTTATTCTTTTTAATGTATCTTCAATATTTCATAATTTTAAACAATTAGTACACTGATTTTCACCAGAGCTAAATCCACATTTTCTAAAACTAGTAAATTAGAACAGAATCTGCATATCAATGTATCCTCCAACAAAACATGAATTGATCCTAGATATTTAATTCATTTCTGGCTGCTGGGCAAATATAACATAGCAATGGCCTGTGTTTTGTAACGTAGCTATTTGAAGATGGGTCAGTTAAGTTTGTTTTATTTTAAAACAACTAAAAGGCTTCTACATATTCTGGGAAATACTTGCAGAGGATGAAGGACAGAATGAGGTGGGGATAAGGAGAAGTCTCCATCAAAAATATGGTATAGTAATGGGAAGGAACAAGCTGAAAGAGGAATGAGGAACAGATCTTACTAGAAGGCAGAGCTCGTATTTCCCAATCTTACAACACAAAACTTGCCAAAGCTTAAATCATACTTGAAAAACAAGGTGCCCACTAGTGACAGCTCCTGTCCAAGGTTAGAAGAACACAGTAGACTAAAAGCACGGGCCTTGGAGTTAACCAACCCAAGGTCTGATGGTGCAGATATGTGTGCAGTGACAACCTCTCCAAACCTCTGTTCCATGCTCAGTAAAACACGCAAAGAACAGTGCTGATCTCAGAAGGCTGAGGTGACACTTCAGGTGACCATGTACCTATTAGACACAGTGTCTGCAAGCGCAAGCCCTCAGTCAAAGCTCTCTCTCTTTCGTCCTTGGTTGTGGAATAATCTCCTTTTTTGGGTGTTCTTTCCCTCTGTTTTCCCCATCAAGATCTGCTGAATATAAAGAGGCAGAACCTGTAAGAGCTGCGGGTCAGTGTTGCTAGGTGTAGAAAGCCACCATAGTGTAAGCTGGCCAAGCTACGAGATAGATTTCCACCTGGGCAGGAAGTAGTCAAAAAGCCAAAAAGTCTTGCTGTTTGCCCAGCCTGCCTCTTGGTTTCCAATTCTCATGGCGGGTCCTATTTCCCGCTGTTGCCTTGTTCCTGTGTTTGGCCTTCTTTTCTGTTTTTAGAGGAGTTCCTGTTTCTTGACCTCTATTTATCTCCTTGCCTTCCACTTGGAGATCTGTGCCTTTCTGGTTTTTAACGGCCTGTTGCTTTTAACCATGTCCTTCCTCTTGCCTTTGGGAACTTACGGGCTTCTTCTAACTTCCTGATTGGCACCTTGCGTTTCCTGCTTTTTGTCCTTTGATTCATGTGCCCTCCTTCCTTTTGCTTGCTTATGTGGTCTTTGACTCACTCATCTTGTCTCTTTCTTTGGCATTTTATACCAGCTAGGTTTTGATCCAGCTAGGTTTTGATCCAGGCTTTGTTATGACTTATGGATGCTGCATGCACCCTGACTTGTAAGTGCTTACCTAGATGATGTGCAAAACATTTAGCAACTGGTATAAAATGGACACTGCCCAGTCAGAATGGTTGTTTATCAACAATGAGGACAGTTGTCCTCATGCACACTGCCTGAATAGCAGCCCAGTTCAAGGGACCTCCTGGTCCTTTCTTAGGGCTTGTGCCTCAGCTTGTCTCCTTTCTCCTCTTGTCCAGGCTTGGCATGGCTGGCCTTGTGCCCTGTTTCATGAGCTCGTGTCACTCACAGTCCTGCAGCTGACTTTCTCATCCCCACCCTACCTGTCACTAGAGGAACCCAGGAATACTGATGACACATGTGAAAGAGGTAATAAGTGGGGCAGCTTTGATGCCAAAACAGGATGGCAATTCATAAAAACAGAAGTAGGAAGAAATCACAGCTTTAAGGAAGGTTGTGCTGAAACATGTGACCAAGGCTAAGGAACTCAAAATGGCTTTGGGAGTAAAGATGGCTATCTCAGTCCATGGAAGAGCCAGAGCAGAAGAGCGCGTCTCATTTTACACAACCACGAAGCCTTAAAGTTATGTAGAATTGACTTTTTGGTGTACTGAAAATAAAAATGGCTCATAGTATACAACAAAGGACTAAGCAGGATAATTTATAGGAAGAAAGATGGGAAATTTAGGTTGAAAAAGTAGACGGGGGTCAAACTGTTATGATCCATTAAAACCAGAAACTGGAATTTGAATTCTAATCTGTAGGTAATGGGAAGCACAAATACTTACAATTTACACATTTAATCATATGTCCTGATCTATCACTCAAAAATGCATTAAAGGCAGTTTCTCAAAGTTGGTTCCATGTAATGACAGTCCCTCAAGATATTTTTCATTTTTTATTTTTGCACGCAGTTTGGGAAACATTACAACATTACATATCCTATCCTATGGACATTCCCACCCCATTTACATCCCCACATACAATGATCATTAACCCACGAAAGGCTCCGAAAGTCAAGAATAAACCAACTTTTCCAGCTTTGCTCAGTATTTTTCACATCTGGCTAGGCACTTTCTTTTTCTTGTAACCCATTAACATTCTACATATTTTGGGGAATACTGATTGAGAGATTCACAGATACACACAGACATTCATGCAAGTACATATGTATACTTTAAATTAATATTTTCATGTATACATATACACATACAATCCAGGAAAAGCAAAAATATCTCTGCAGCAAGGGATTTGCACCCTACCTAGCTGTCACTATCTCCAAATTGTCTTTTACAGCTTTTTTTTTTTCTTGTCTAGGATTCAAAGTTCATACATCCCAATTCACTGTTGTATCACTCGAGTATTTAATCTACAATAGTTGCCCCCCATTTGCTCTGTCCCATCCCCAAGTCTTTTTGGTAGGAACACTACAGAGGTGAAATTATGCCTCCTTATTGCTTCATGATGGGAGACTCACAGTAGATGCTGCTAAACTTGGTCATTTAGTTCCAGTGGTGACCTCCTAATTTCTCCATTGTAAGGACAAATTTTCCCAGAGTAACCTGTGGTGAGATACTTTAAAATAATATGAAAATCCTATTCCCCAACTACTTTTCACTCAAAGGTTTTGGACCAGTTGGTAAGTCCTTGCCTTAGTCAACTGTCATGTTAGGGTTTGCAGAGTGCCGAATTTCTGATTCTCTCATTTCTTCTATTGTGTATTTCTTTTTCAAACGATGATCCATCAGTATGCATCTTCTCTTTTCTGTATATATACACTCTGGTTACTTCTTGCTGGGGCTTCCTCCCCCACCACCATGCTGACCACATTTGACCACTCATGCCCAGCCCTAGGGAGCCACTAACCCTTTATCTGCTGATCCCATCACTTCACCTTCAGCAAATTAAAGACAAAAACAAAAACAAACCCCATGACTTTGTTGCCCACCAATGTACAGTTCCTTACAAAAATTAAAATGATTGCAATGCATATTTATTGGGTTAGACTGAAGAGAGTAGACAGAGAAAATCAGTTTTCTCTTAAAAAAATCAGATTGCTGAAGCTCTGAAAAATCTTTCCTTCTCACTAGGGCAGAGGCGCTTGTTGTCACAATCAGGCTTTCTGCAGTGCTGTTAAACAGAAACACTCTCATCTTCTCAGTTCCCTGAGAGGGGAGAATCTTGGAAGAATAGAGGTTTACAAATCATTTAGCCCAAACGCCCCACTTTATAGGCAGAGGCCCAGAGAGGTGGAGAGACTTGCCCAGGTCCCTCAGCTCCTGAATGGTCAAGCTACGAGGAGAACCTGGTTTTTGAAACACCTCCTCCGATATTCTTTTCATTCCCTTCCCAAATGCCTCGTGATTCAGATATGTAATGGGCACAGACGAAGCTGCAGCAAGCACGGCCTCCTTCATCGCTAATTTGCATTGTGACGGCATCACCTTCCTACCTCTGAATATTCTAAAAATTCCCATTAGGAGACTTTTATTATTGTTTTAAAAATTCACCTTCATTTTCGCAGGCCAACAGGGAAAATTTAGGAAGCCTCAATGGAGCACATACCATTACTTTAACCAGAAAAGTAATAACAATAATAATAAGGTTCTCGAGGATCCGCACGAGGCCGCTTTCTGGGAGGCTGAAACGCCCTACGAGTGACAGCTCCAGCGATCTCAGGAAAGACGCCGGCCAGTCCACCCCTCCCCATCGCCTGCTGAACGAGGCAGGGAGATGCATACCGCTCCAGGAGCTCATCAAACATGCACAGGAAGGGGGAAAGTGGGGGAACAAAGCCCGGCGTGGAAGAACACAGCCCCCGCAGCCCGGGAGGAGAGGAGACCGCGCCCTCCACGCCGCGGCCCAGCGGGCTGCAGAGGCTGCGGCACCGCAGTGCGGGGCGCGGGACCCACACCCCGGCGGGCACCTCCCGTCCGGGCGCAGCGCCTGGTCTCCCAGAGCAGCCGGCCAGGCTGGCACGCGAGAGGCGAGAGGCGACCCGGTTCTGTGCGCCCGCCCGGCCAAGCGCCCATGCCGCGGAGCATCCTCCCGCGGGCAGGGAGGGCGCGGCGGCCACCGCGCTGCGGGCCCGGGGGCTGCAGACAGCGGCTGGCCAGAGCAGGCCCCACCCGGTCCCCGGGGCGCTCACCCGTCCGTGCACTCATCCTGGAGCCGGCGGTGCGGGCCGTCAGTCCGTCAGCCCGGGTGGAGCGGGGCCGGGAGAGCAGGGGCGGCGCCGTGGCCGGGGCGAGAGCGGCGATCAACAGGCGGCTCCCGGCCGGGCGCGGCGCCGGGGCGCGCGGCTGCAGCGGAGCAGGCTGGGAAGCGTAGTTCCCGGCGGCGCCTCGCCGCGGCCCCACTGGCCCCCAGCCCCGCCCTTCCTCGACAGGTGTCCCCTCCCGGAATCGGGGTCTGAACCCCGCCACAGCTCTGCAGGGGAGGAAGCACCTGGGTCGGGGGGAAGCCTGGGCAGGCTCTTTGGAGACGCTTTGGGCAAAGGCTTTCAAGCTTGTGAGGAGCATACTTGTGAGCGAGCATCCTGACACGGAAGCCGCGTTGAGAGCGGGCTCAGGTACAGACCCCGCCCGCCCCGGGTTTTTCTGGCTGGGTGGAGGCGTGGGAGGAGAGAGTAGTTGGGTTGGCAGCCTAGGGAGGGAGAGAGGTGAGCGAGGTGGAGGTTAGCAAGGCTCTAGGGTGATGACGTGAGGGGCTGGAGAGCCCACGCGCAGTGGTGGCTTCTCTGAGGTGAGACCGGCCTGTCTGAGCCTTCGCGTCCTCATCTGTAAAACAGGCTTAAAGCTTGAAAAAGTGTTGTGAGGATTAAGCGACCCATAGCACTTAGGGTCTGGCACTTAGTGCATGCTCAGTGAAAGTTCCTTCCTTGGGGGTTCCGAGGGAGTTCTTGGGCCGGGAAAGTCCTATATGTCGTGCTAACCTAAAGATAGTTGGACCTCGTTGGGCTGGGTAAATGTTAAAATCCACTGGGTTTGTTAGTCGTTGAGCCGGTTCACTTCATCCCTGAATATACCATAAGATGTTCTCTCTGTCAGGTTCTTGAGAGCTCCAAAGATAGAGAAAATAAAGTCAAGTTTCTGAAGCATGACAGTAGAGTGGGGTGACAAAGGACAAAGACCAACATTATGAAAATACATGGCATCTAGATTTACCTTCCAGAGGCCTTTTCTAATTAGATGTGGTCTCTCTCTCTCCTTCTTGAACTTTTGCAGCATATTTTGAGTGTAACCTTTGCCTATGGGACTTGTCTTGACAGTTTAAGGTTGGTTGAGTTTTGCAAGTTGCTACTACGCAGTGTTTCACATGATGGTGGGATTTGCATTCAGAGAGGTGGTGGAGGCAAATGAACCAAAGGGATGGATGCAGCATGGCTGGTGTAATCTCTGTATGAAATTTTAGGCAAAATGTGAAAAGAGGTGAAACAGGTTTATAATCTGTCTGGCATGAGGTGTGCAGTAATCGTGTGGCCCAAAAAAAAAAAAAAAAAAAAGTGCTGCAGAGGAAATTCCATATCTGAAAATGATAACACTGCTTTGCATTTATGAAAATACTTTCCTATTCGTGTTCTTATTTTATTTTTATGAGAACTCTTATGAGACAGGCAGAGTGAGGGTATTTTCCCCCAATGATAGTTAATAAGAGGCAGAGAGAGGTGATGTGACTTATTCAAGGTTAAGAGGTGGTCAGTAAGCCTGTCTTCTCTCCTTCCACTGTGGGCACCCCCAACACCGTCTCCCCTTTGCACATTTCAAAATAGGGCCATACCTGCCCCAGCAGATGGGTTGAACCAGAAAGTAAAGTTAATTCTTTAAAACTCTGGGAACTAGCATGATGAGCACTGGCACGCAGTAGCTGCTGACTGACAGACCAGTGTCGTTTGTATGATCAATTGTGGTAATGGACTATGCCCTGGGCCTCCTGTCAGAATGACAAATGTGAGCCAGAAAGAGTTAAATGAAATGGGGGTGTGACCAAATTACTTTAAGTCATGTTCCCAAGTTTTCCTGTACATTTGTTATTCCAAATGTCCTGTGTAACCGACAGGATGCCTTTGACTTTTTTATATTGTACATTTGTTACAGTCATAGCCTTCTGTTAAATAAGAACAGGGCTGCTTATGGATCGAACCAGCAGTTTTCCCAGAGAAAGCTGATAGTAGGCATAAGCTGAAAATAATAAAGCAATTTCATTCATATTGGAAGAAAGAGTGGCAAAGGTGCTCAGTAGTGTACAGTATTTCTCTTTGGTTTCCTGTGGTTCCTCATAAGGAAAATGGCTGCATGTGATAAAACAAATAGATTATTCCTGCAGAAACCAGCCATGAAAGGAAGCAGACAGGTGAATGATTTAAATTAAAGTCATATTTGGCAGTCGAAGCAGAGATACAAGAGCTATCCTACAGCCCTAGAGCCATGCTCCAGGAGGATATTGACACCAAAATAAAGTGAGTTGTGGAAAGGAACTTCTGATCAGTCTCTGTCTGTATGATGAGTGTTGGAAACTGGAAGGTGTTAATGGATGAGTGAGGGAAGTAGAACATTTAACCTGAAAGTTAAAACTTAATGGAAAGATATTACCAGTTCCAGTCTGTTTAGCTCTTTATATCTGTTGCTTATGTCCTATTTTAAGGGAGAAAGGATGTCAATATGCCAATGACTTATCAGTTGAAACCCATTATAATTTCTAGACCATATCTTGTAGCTTTAACTTTTCTACTTGCTTTTTAGAAGATGAAAATGTAAAATTGAAATAGAACTCCTGGAGCTGGAAGGGACTTTACGTATCATCTTGTGTAACCATTTCTTCCTGTAAATGAAGAAGGTGATATATTGACTGTAATTGTCACATGACAGAAAGTAAAAAAGTTCAATGTGGCAGTTATAATGAGGTATTTTAATTATTCACAGTGGAATATGTAGCATACCTCATTAGGAACAGGTAGTAGATACTGTTGGTTGTCTATTCAACATTCAGTCCTTCTTCTTCTTCTTCTTCTTCTTCTTCTTCTTCTTCTTCTTCTTCTTCTTCTTCTTCTTCTTCTTCCTCTTCCTCTTCCTCTTCCTCTTCTTCTTCTTCTTCTTCTTCTTCTTCTTCTTCTTCTTCTTCTTC
>NC_045439.1:75856638-75888303 GCF_002776525.5 Piliocolobus tephrosceles
TTCTTCTTCTTCTTCTTCTTCTTCTTCTTCTTCTTCTTCTTCTTCTTTCTTCTTTCTTCTTTCTTCTTCTTCTTCTTTTTTTTGAGATGGAGTCTCGCTCTGTCACCCAAACTGGAGTGCAGTGGCCGGATCTCAGCTCACTGCAAGCTCCGCCTTTTGGGTTCACGCCATTCTCCTGCCTCAGCCTCCCGAGTAGCTGGGACTATAGGCACCCACCACCTCGCCCGGCTAGTTTTTTTTTTTTGTATTTTTTTAGTAGAGACGGGGTTTCACCGGGTTAGCCAGGATGATCTCGATCTCCTGACCTTGTGATTCGCCCGTCTTGGCCTCCCAAAGTGCGTGTTTACACATTAGGAAAAGTGACTCTATTAGCTTCTGAGAGGTATACTCTCAAATCTATCATAGACAAGAGGAATAGGATCCTCTTAACTGGCCTCTAAAAGTTTAGTAGTGGACATGTGACCCAGTTCTGGCCATTGTAAAGAGATACAATTAATCTGGGTCTGCCATGTTGTTGTTGAGTCAGTCATCAACCAGCCCCAGTGCTGCCCTTCTTCTGGATTTCTTGTTATATGAGATAATAAACAACCTTATTGTTGAGTCAATTTGAGATGGAGTTTTCTGTTACTTGAAGTTGAAAGCACCCTAAGTATTAAAGATGAAATGTGAAAGTACATTCTTTGGATGGACTGAAAGACTGCTTCCTAGAGTTGATTAAAAACAACCACCACAAACCACAGGCAATGTGATGGAATATTATCATATAACAGATAACAGCATGGGTTTTAACATCAGAGGGTTTGAACCCAGATATTTACTGGCAGATTGACTATGGCCAAGTTTCTGTAACCTCTCTTAAGCCTTGTTTTCTTCTTCTTCTTTTTTCTTTTTTTGAGACGGAGTCTTGCTCTGTCACCAGGCTGGAGTGCAGTGGTGTGATCTCGGCTCACTGCAACCTCCGCCTCCTGGGTTCAAGTGATTCCCCTGCCTCAGCCTCCTGAGTAGCTGGCACTACAGGCGCTGCCCCCACACCCGGCTAATTCTTTGTATTTTAGTAGAGACAGGGTTTCACCGTGTTGGCCAGGATGATCTCGATCTCCTGACTTTGTGATCCACCTGCCTTGGCCTCCCAAAGTGCTGGGATTACAGGCGTGAGCCACTGCACCTGGCCTTCTTCATCTCTTAAGTTGAGGATAATAATACTTACCACATAGGGTTATTAGAAAGACTAAATGAGATAATTTGTGTCAAGGATGCTTCAAAGGATATGGTGGATTGTAAGGACTAAAAGGAGCAGCGACTATGTTGATGAATTATGAATTAAATCGTATGTGTAGTATAATTGACAACAAACATCTGAAAGCTAATTACTATGTAATCATGATCATGTTAAATGATACCACAGTGATGCAATCAGCAAAATCCAAAATATAGGAAGCTCTACATGACAAACAACTGTTTCTTCAATAAATAAATTGCAAGAAAAATAAAAGGAGAGAAAGCTTATAGACACACAGAAATTCAAGAGACAAATAACAAAATGTACTGTGTGATCTTAATTTGAAAAAACAGCTGTTAAAAATTCACATTAATGAGACAATTGGGGAAAGTGTGAACACAGAATATTCGATTATATTAAGGTCTGTTTTTTAAAATTATTATTATTATTCTGAGACAGAGTTTTGCTCCTGTTGCCCAGGCTGGAGTGCGATGGCATGATCTTGGCTCACCTCAGCATCTACCTCCCGGGTTCAAGTGATTATCCTGCCTCAGCTTACCAAGTAGCTGGGATTACAGTCATGCACCACCACGCCTGGCTAATTTAGTATTTTTAGTAGAGACGGGGTTTCTCCATGTTGGTCAGGCTGGTCTCAAACTCCTGACCTCAGGTGATCCACCTGCCTTGGCCTCCCAAAGTGCCGGGATTACAGTTTTTGTTGTTGTTTTGAGACAGAGTCTTACTCTGTTACCCAGGCTGGAATGCAGTGGCATGATCTCGGCTCACTGCAACCTCTGCCTCCTGGGTTCAAGCAATTCTCATGTCTCAGCCTCCCCAGTAGCTGGGACTACAGACGTGTGTGACCACGCCTGGCTTATTTTGTATTTTTTTTTTTTTTTTTTTTTAGTAGAGACAGGGTTTCACCATGTTGGCTAGGCTGGTCGCGAACACCTGACCTCAAGTGATCTGCCTGCCTTGGCTTCTCAAAGGGTTGGGATTATAGGCATGAGCCACCGCACCTGGACTAAGGTGTTATTTTAAAAATTTTTTGGATGTGATAACAGTATCATGATTATTTTTTTGAAGAGTCCTTACTTTTTGGAGCAATAAACTGATTATTTACAGAAGAAATAATATCAGGAATTTACTTTAAAAATTATCCAGTGTGGGAGATGGGGTAGAGTGGTGGAGTGGGGTATAGATGAAATGATTGGCCATGAGTTGATAATGGTTGAAGCTGAGTGATGGAGCTTTATTAAACCATTCTCTTTCTTTCTCTCTCTCTCTAAATACAGTTTTATTAAGACATATTTCACATATCATAAATTCACCTTTTAAAAATGCACAGTTCAATGGTTTTTAGTATATTCACAGAGTTGTGTAACTATCACCCAATCTATTATAACTTTAGAACGTTTTCAAAACTCCAGGAGAAACCTCATACATGTTAGCACTCACTCCTCATTCCCCCTACACACCCAGACTCTGGCAATCACAAATTTATTTTTTGTCTTCTCTAGATTTGCTTTTTCTGGGACATGTCACGTAAATGGAATCATACAACGTTAAAGCATGTCACGTAAATGGAATCATACAACGTGTTGTATTTTATGACTGGCTTCTTTCCCTAGTTATAATATTTTTAGGGTTCATCCATGTTGTAATACATATTAGTACTTTATTCTTTTTTATGGTCAAATAGAATTCATTGTATGGATAGACCACATTTTGTTCACCTATTCGTCAGTTGATGGACATTTAGACTGCTTCCACATTTTGGCTGTTATGAATAATGTTGCTATGCACACTCATATACAATTTTTTGTAAAGATATGTTTTTATTTCTCTTGGGTACATATCTAGGAGTGCAATTGCTGTGTCATATGGTAACTTTATATGAAGCATTTTGAGGGACCACCAAACTGGTTTCCAAAGTAGCTGCACCATTTTACATTCTAACCAGCAATGGGTGAAAATTCCAATTTCTCCACATCCTCGCTAACACTCGTTAATGCCTTTTTAAAATTATAGCTATCCTAGTGAGTGTGCAGTGGTATCTCATTGTGATTTTAATGATTTCCCTAATGACTAATGATGTTGAACATTTTTTCATGTGCTTACTTGTCATTTTATATCTTCTTTGGAGAAATGTCTATTCAAATCCTTTGCCTATTTTATTTTTTAGTTGGACTGTTTGTCTTATTGCTATTGATATATAAAAGTTCTTTATATGTTCTAGACATAAGTCCCTTATCAGATATGTGATTTGCAAATGTTTACTCTCATTCTGTGTGTGTGTGTGTGTGTGTGTGTGTGTGTGTGTGTGTGTGTGTGTTTAACTTTCTGAATGGTGTTCATTGGTAAACATCCTTTATTAGTTTGAGGGAATTCCTGTTTATTCCCACTTTGTTGAATGTTCTTATAACAAAAGGGTGCTGGATTTCATCAAAGAGTTTTTCTGTGTCTGTTGAGAGAGTCCTGTGTTTTTCCCTTTTATTCTGTTTTTCCCTTTATTCTGTTAATATATTGTAATATATTGATTTTCAGGTGTTAAATTTACCAATAATTCCTGGGATAAATCCAAGTTGGTCATGGTGGATAATCCTTTCTACATGTTGCAAGATTTAGTTTGCTAGTATTTTGTTGAGAATTTTTGAGTCTACATTCATAAGAAATATTAGTCTGTAGTTTTTTTTTTTCTTGTTATGCCTTTGGTTTTGGTATTAAGGTAATACTGGCACTATAAAATGAGTTAGAAAGTGTTCTTCCATTTTTTGGAAGTGTTTGCAAAAGATTAATATTAGTTTTTCTTTAAATGTTTGGTACAAATCATCAATGAAGCTATCTAGGTCTTGGCTTTTCTTTGTTGGAGGTTTAAAAATGACAAATTCAATCTCTGCTCGTTCTACATCTATTCAGATTGTGTATTTCTTCTTGAGTCAGTTTTGTTAGTTCATGTCTTTCTAGGAATTCATTCACTTTATTTATCTAATTTGTTGTAATACAGTTGTTCATAACATTCTTTATTATCCTTTTAATTTCTCTAAGATCAGTAGTAATACCCTCTTTTTTATTTCTGATTTTAGTAATTTGAATCTTCTCTCTTTTTTTTCCTGGTCAGTCTAGGTAAATGTTTGTCAATTTTGTCAATCTTCTCAAAAAGAATACACTTTTGGATTTGTTGACTTTCTTGTTTTCTAGTCTCTATTTCATTTATAACTCAGATGGTTTAGCTGGTGAATTCTATGAAACATTTAAGGAAGAATGATACGAATTCTCCACAATCTCTTTCAGAAAACAGAAGCAGAGGGAACACTTCTTAACTAATTCTATAATGTCAGCATTGCTCCAATACCAAAGCCAGACAAAAATATTACAAGAAAAGAAAATTACAGGCCAATATCTCTCATGAATATACATGTAAAAGTCCTCAACAAAATATTAAAAAATTAATCCAACATTTTATAAAAAGAATTATAACAATCAAGTAGGATTAATTCCAGGTAAACAAGGCTGGTTCAACATTCAAAAATTATTTAATATAATCTATCACATCAACAGGCTAAAGAGGAAAAATGTCATATGATTATATCAATAGATGCAGAAAAAACTTTTGACATAATTCAACATCCATTCATGCTAAAAAGTCCTCAGCAAACTGAGAACAGAGGGGTACTTCCTCAATTTGATAAAGAACATCTATGAAAAACTCTACAGCCAACATTACATTTAATGGTGAGAAGCTAGATGCTTTTCCCCCAAGATTGGAAACAAGGTAAGGTATCCCCTGCCACCTTCTATTCAACATTGTATTGGAAGTCCTAGCAGATGCAATAAGACAATAAGGGGGAAAAGGGATATACAGATTGAGAAGGAAGAAATAAAACTGTCTTTGTTCATAGATAACATGATTATCTATATAGAAAATCCCAAAGAATTGTCCAAAAAACCCCAAAACCCTCCCAAAACAAAAAATCCAAACTCTGGAACAAATGACTGATTATAACAAGATTGTAGGATATAAGATTATTATAGAAAAAACAACTGCTTTCCTGTAATTGGAATTTGAAATTAAAAGCACAATGTCACTTACATTAGCACCAAAAAAGAAAAAAGGAGACAGACAGAAACAAATAAATATTAAAGTAGACATACAATATCTATGTGAGGAAAACAACAAAACTGATGAGAGAAATAAAAGAAGATATGAATAAATGGAGAGGTATTCCATGTTCACAGATAAGAAAGCTCAATATTGCTAGGATGTCAATTCTTCACAATTTGATCTATTGATTCAATGCAATCCCAGTCAAAATCACAAGTTATTTTGTGGATATTGGCAAACTGATTCCAAAGTTTGTATGGAAAGGTAAAAGGCTTAGAAATGCCAATGTAATACTGAAGAAGAACAAAGTCAGAGGACTCACCCAACTTTAAGACTTACTATAAAGCTACAGTAATAAAGACACTGTAGTATTCGTGAAACAATAGACAGTTAGATCAATGAAACAGTATAGAATGTCCAGAAATAGACGCACACAAATATAGTTAACTGATTCTTGACAAAGTAGCAAAAGCAAGTTAATAGAGAAAAAAATAGTCTTTTCAGCAAATGTTGCTGAAATAACTAGACATCCACCTGTAAAACAATGAATCTAAACACAGACCTTATACTGTTCACAAAAATTAACTCAAGATGAATCAGCCTGCTGGGTGCAGTGGTGCTTGCTTTTACTCCCAGCTGCTCAAAAGACTGAGGTGGGAAGATGGTTTGACCCCAGGAATTTGAGACCAGACTGGGCAATATAGTGAGACCCTATCTCAAAAAAAGGGAGGGGGAAATGCATTGATCACAGAAGTAAATGTAAAACACAAAACTATAAAACTTCTAGAAAAGAACGTAGAATATCTAGGTTGTACTTTTATAAGCAACACCAAAAGTATGATCCATGAAAGACAAAATAGAAGTTCTCAAGTTAGACACATGTATGTATGTATGTATGTATTTTTGAGTCAGAGTCTCACTGTGTCCCCCAGGCTGGAGTGCAGTGGGGCGATCACGGCTCATTGCAGCCTCGAACTCCTGATCTCAAGCAATCTTCCCATCTCTGCCTTGTGAATAGTTGAGACTACAGGCATGTGCCACCACAACTGGCTAAGTCTTTCTGTTTTTTTTGTAGAGACCAAAAAATATGACTATTTTGGCCAGGCTGGTCTCAAACTCCTGACCTCAAGGGATTCTCCTGCCTCAGCCTCTTAAAGTGCTGGGATTACAGGCATGAGCCACTGTACCCAGTGAGTAAGTTGGCCTTTATTGAAATTAAAAACTCCTGCTCTGAGAAAGACCCTGTTAAAAGATTTAAAAGGCAAACCACAGACTGGGAAACAATTATTTAAAAACTACGTATCTGCTAAAGGACTTATATTCAAAATATACAAAGAGCTCCCCAAAACTCAACATGATACATGTTACAACATGGATGAACCTTGGAAACATTATGTTAAGTAAAATAAGGCAGACACAAAGGGAAAAATATTGTATGCTTCCACTTATGAACTATCTACAAGGGTCAAATTAATAAGACCGAAAGCAGATTAGAGGTGACCAGGGACTGAGGAAGGCAGGAATGTGGTTACTGCTCAATAGTTGAAAATTTCTTTTTGAATCCCAGCACTTTGGGAGGCCGAGGTGGGTAGATCATCTGAGGTTGGGAGTTCAAGTCCAGTCTGGCCAACATGGCGAAACCCCGTCTCTACTAAAAATACAAAAATTAGCTAGGTGTGGTGGTGCACACCTGTAATCCCATCTACCTGGGAGGCTGAGGCATGAAAATTGCTTGAACCTGGGAATTGGAGGTTGCAGTGAGTGGAGATTGCACCATTGCACTCCAGCCAGGGTGCCAGAGAGAGACTCTGTCTCAAAAAAAAAAAAAAAAAATTCTTTTTGGAGTGATGACAAACTTTTGGAAATGGTGATAGTTGCATAACATTGTGAATATATATATATATGTGTGTGTGTGTGTGTGTGTGTGTGTATACATATATTTAATTATTATTTTTTTGAGATAGAGTCTCCCTCTGTCACCCAGGCTGGAGTGCAGGGTTGTGATCTCGGATCACTGCAACCTCTGCTCCCAAGTTCAAGCAATTCTTATGCCTCAGCCTCCCAAGTGGCTGGGATTACAGGCACCTGCCACCACACCTGGCTAATTTTTGTAGTTTTAGTAGAAATGTGCTTTCACCATGTTGGCCAGGCTGATCTTGAACTCCTGGCCTTAAGTAATCCACCTGCCTTGGCCTTCCTAAGTGCTGGAATAACAGGCAAGAGCCACCACCCGGGCCATGAATATATTTAATGTTACTGAATTGTATGCTTAAAAATAGTTAAAATGGTGAATTTTGTGTTAGGTACATTTGTCACAATTCAAGAAATTAGTCATGTAATATAAATATGCAGAAAAGCATTGAATTATACACTTTAAATGGATGAATTATGTGATGTGTAAATTATATGATTTTGGTATCTTGTTTAAAAAATCTTTTGCTATCCCAAGGTTATAAAAATATTATTGCAAAAGCATTAAAGTTTGTTTTTCCCAATTCTGTCTTTAATCAATCTATAATTGATTTTGATGTATAGTATAAGGCAGGGATCTAATTTCATCTTCTCTCACAGAAAACTAATTGTTCCAGCAACATTTATTGAATACGTAACTTTATGTCTGTTACAGATTAAGTTCTCCAATATATTTGAATCTGTTTGCTGGCGTATTTCGTTGTCCCTTTGTTATGTTTTTCTGTCTCAGCACCAGTCCCACATTGCTTTAGTTCTCATAGTTTTAAGTCTTGATGGCTATGACAGTAACCCTCCTTCCTAATTCTTCTTCAGGAATGCCTTCGCTCTTGTTAGTGTTTTATCTTTCATATGAATTTCAGGATAACTCTGTCATGCCCTTTGAAGAATACTACAGAGATTTTGTTTGGAATTTTAATGAATTTAATATTAGTTTTTAAAGAAAATGATATCTGTCTGCATTATTTTGCATTTCCCATTCACAGACATGGTATATCTCTGCTTTTATTTATATTTCTTTTGTGTACTTCAAAAAAGTTTTATATTTTCCATACAAGGCACACTTTTCTTTCTTTCATTTTTTATCTTTTTATTTATTTATTACCTTAAATTTTTTTTTTTTTTTGCTCCTACTCCACCAGGAACAATTTTCTTTTGTTAAATTTATTCCTAGGTATTTTTGATGGTATCTGGAATGTCATCTTTTTCACATTTATATTTTCTGATTGAGTGATGCAATTGATGTTTGTATATTGATCCTGTATCTCGTAACTTTGGTGAACTCTTGTTTGAGCAGTTCTAATGTAGTCATTATCTGTGTTGCCTGTAAACATTTTAGTATTGGCTACTATCTGTAAACAACAGTTTGTTTATTTCTTTTCAACCTTCATTTTCCTTCTTTTTAAAATTGCATTGGCAAAGACCTTCAAAACAATATTAAATAGAGGCAGTAATAGGCTTCCTTTTCTTACCCTTCCCTTCAAAGGAAATGTTTCATCATTGATTGTGATGAACTTCTATGTTGTAGGTAGATACATATTAAAACAATTTTGAAGTTCTGGTTTAAGAAGGAAAACAATGAACATCTGGTAACACCTCATGTAACCCAGTTCTTTAAAACAAAACCAAACAAACAAAACAGGGCCAGGTATGGTGGCTTAGGCCTGTAATCCCAGCACTGTGGAAGGCCGAGGCTGATGGATCACTTGAGGTTAGAAGTTTGAGAGAAGCCTGGCCAACATGATGAAACCCCATCTCTACTAAAAATACAAAAAATTAGCCAGGCATAGTGGCGCACACCTGTAGTCCCAGCTACTCAGGAGGCTTGAACCTGGGAGGCGGAGGTTGCAGTCAACTGAGATCACACCACTGCACTCCAACCTAGGCAACAGAGTAAGACTCTATCTCAAAACAAACAAACAAACGAAGAAAACCCCAAAGCCAAACCAAAACAAAAACCCGAGGGTCTCACTGTGTTGCTGAGGCTGGAGTGCAGAGATCACCTTCTGGGCTCAAACGATCCTTCCACTTCAGTTTCCCAGGTAGCTGGAACTACAGGAGTATGCCACATGCCCGATTAAGTTTTGTATTTTTTGTAGAGATGGATCTCACTATGTTGTCTAGGCTGGTCTTGAACTCCTGGGCTCAAGTGATCCTCTTTCCTTCGACTCCCGAAGTGCTGGAATGGGCCATTGCGCCTGGCTCAGTTCTTTAATCTTCAGATAAAAACTTCCAGTCATGCAGTAAACTTTTTCTTAGTGGAACACATTATATGCTATCTCATTCCTAGATTGTAAACTCTTTGAAGGAAGATACTTCTTTCTTGAAACATTAACAGATCTTGTCTATATATTGAGATTCAGATTCTGCCTCTCTCTTGGGTCCTGAAATGGACACACGGGATACCACCCAAAAGTTCATGCGTGGCAGACTTATGCTAAACAATCTAAACTAGCATTCAGGATCCTTTTACTACACCTCAATTCAACCACTTGTAATTATTATTATTACTATTATTTTTTCTACTGAGCTAGGCACTGCTGGAGCTAAAAAGATGAGTAAGACCCAGTTATGCCCCCCGGGAGCATGTATTTGTTGAAGGAGATAAGACAAGCTCATGCATGTACATGCAAGTACAAACACAAAACACAGAGAGTTAAATACTAAACCAGAAGTATTAATACAAACCTCTTGGAGTTCAAAGATGAAACAGTAACAGTTGGGCAAGTGGGAAAAAGGGACCATTGGGAAGAATTAGGAAAAATCTCATGGAGGATGTATCATTTGAGACAGACCTTAAAGATTTAAAAAATGTAGTAGAGGGTACTGGAAGAGTGTTACCATTGGAGGGAATAACATGCAAGTATGAAAGTAGGAACAAGGAGGCCAGTTTCAGAGGCTCTGTTTGGCAGGAATATGTGGAGTATACAGAATGAGTTATACATGGGGTATGGTCAGACCATGAATAATAAAAATAGAAATAATAGCTTGAATGCCAATGTAGGTTTTTAGTAATGCCGTTGTCCCCAGGGAGCCATTGTAGGAGTTTTGAGTGGGATGGTGATGTGGAAGCTTGCTCCTCTCCCATCCTTTGTCTCCTGAGCAGTATTAGCTTTGCCTCTGTCCAGCACAGCAACATACCAAAATTTCAGCCAATGAATCAAATCTCCTGGCTCCGGACCTTCCTACAAGGTATCTCTTCTTGGAGAGCTGTCCAAAACACAACAGAAACCAGGCACTAGATGCTAGTGTGTACCCACTCTATGTATAATGCAGTGTGTTGAAAGGGTGTTCAAAAGTTGACGGTGTTCAGATGAAGAGTACAGATAAGAGGTCTTTGGTGGTTATAATATTAATAGCAATACGGGGCAGGGAGTTGCGATTTCAGGGTGTCAAAGAATAAACTGAAGAAAAGAAGATGAATGCAGATAGTAAATTCCAACTACTGAGCCAGGAGAATGAATTGTATATAGCTAGGCTTTCAAGGCAGCCAGGACTTAAATTGGCACTAGTGTACAAAGTGTGAAACCCGAACAACTAGGGGGTTATTTTGAGGTCACCCATTAGGCCTTAGAAGCACTATCTCTCCTAGTGCAATGTTGAAAGAACTGGACTCTGCGGCTGTTGAGATGGACCTGGAGAAACTGTCTGTGTGTGTTTGATGATCTTAAGTTTTTCTGTGACGTGGACTTTGAGGTCACTGGGGTGGGGGGAGGGAAGTACCCTTGGCATTGGCAGAGCTTGAAGGTCTGAGCAAGCTGGCTCCTACTGGGGAATCAATAAGGAGGCAGAGCAACACTTTTGTTTTTTTGGCCGTGGCCAGGGCAGGGTTCTGTCGGGGCTCTATAGCATGGAGCAGGGGTCCACCTGGGGCCTAGGACGCCTGCGGATGGGCCTCTCTTAGCCCCCACGGCCGCGGGCTTCAGCGCGCCCCCCCTCCCTCGCTCCGCAGGGTCTTCCCGGTACCGGCAGGCCGCCGCGGGAGCTGCTTTCGCTCTTCCCCTTGCAGGTGCGTGTGCCGCGGACGCCCGGGCAGGCAGGACGCGGAGGAGGAGGCGGCCGCCATGCCCGGCCTGCGACTCCCCGCCTCGGCTTCCCGCCCGCCGCCCCCGCGGAACGGCCTGCTCCAGCCCCTGTGAGGAGGAAGAGGCGGCCGCGGCGCCGGCGGCGGCGGCGGAGGAGGAGGAGGCGCCACCCCCTTGGCAAGCTCCCCGACCCGGCGGCCTCGGCAGGACCCATGGCGGATTCCTCGCCCGCACTGTCCCTGCGGGAAGGCGGCCCCCGTGCGCCGCGGCCCTCGGCCCCCTCGCCGCCGCCGCGCTCGCGCTCCGGCTCCGAGTCCGAGGAGGCCGAGCTGTCGCTGAGCCTGGCCCGCACCAAGACCCGCTCGTACGGCAGCACCGCCAGCGTGCGGGCTCCGCTGGGCGCCGGCGTCATCGAGCGCCATGTGGAGCACCGGGTCCGCGCGGGCGATACGCTGCAGGGCATCGCGCTCAAGTACGGTGTCACGGTGAGCAGGGCGCGCCGCCGCGGCCCGGGCTGGCAGCTCCCGCGCGGGAGGCGGTGCGGCTCGGGGTGCGGATGGGGGTGGGGGTGGGACTGCGGGTGGGGGTTTGGGGGATAGGGAGTCGCAGGGACGGCCGTGCGTCTTCGGGCGACTCGGCTCCCAGGGCTCGCTCAGCGCGCGCTGCTGGCCACCGCAGTGGTCGCCAAAGCTGGTCCTGCAGCGGGAGGGGCGGGTCGCCAGGGCTCCCTCCCTAGGTAGCTGCATCCAGTTCCCGGGGCCCCGCCCAGGCTCAGACTAGATCTGTCGCGTGAGGGAGGCCGAAGAGTACTAGGGCTTTGGCATCCCCGGGAACCACTTTCACCCGATTTGCAGTCCCCATCACTCTACTCTATATTTACGCAAAGCCCAACTGAGGTGAATTTTGTTGTCTGTGAAAACAAGCTCCGTGATGAGTCAGGAATGGTGCAGTTGTTCCTACTGGGTGGTTCTGGTGCTATCGATTATGCTTCTTTATGTAGAAGTGAAATTACACCCTCTGGGCTCACTGGCAACCGCGAATGTGACACCTGTCGCTAAGCAGCAGCCAAGAACTGTGGTGTAGGTGAGCTGGAGGGCTGCGTTTATTACAAATTTATAAGTGTGTGTGTCTTGGGTGTATTGCATTACACCTCTGGGAAGAACATGGAAACCTGAGGGAACAAATTGTTTCATTAAAATTACTTATAATTAACTGTGAGCTATGTGATGGCCTTTTTACATTTGGGCTTTGTATCAGTTTTCAGTGTTCTTTCTTGAAGCACCTTAGACAGCAATGGGAAGAAAGAGGATCTTATCTATATCTTCCTCTTAAAGTGAAACTCTTTCTGGCCATTTACCGAATGAAGGAGGATCAGTATGAAGGAGAATGTATTTTGCATTTTTAAGCTGGTATGTGTTTACCTATCAGGTCCTTTTCTCTTTGAACTATTTTGAGAGGGACCTTGCTGTGCAGTCATGTATTGACTTTATCATGCCATGGAGAGGCTCATTCTGCCGTCTTGGGAGTTCTATAAATGTGAACATAGAACTACAATTCTCCATGTGCATTAATGGGGCCTGGTTTGGGTCAGAGCCAGAGAAAAGCGAAGTTGGGAAATACCAGTAGCTATCCTCTGCTCAATGCCTCCTATGTGGCTGGCATTGCATTTGTCTTGTTTCATCTTTATCTTATTTAACTTTCACAATAAGCCTAGGAGGTAGGTGTAATTAATCTTTTTACAGATGAGAAGATGGATGAGAGGTAGGGATATTTTCCAAGTATGATCATTCATTGAGACCAGCTTGAATTAACAGTGATAAAGCATTTGCTCTTCTCTAGATATTACTTTTGATATCCATTTTTATTTTTATCCTAGTCTTATCAGGAGCTCTGTCAGCATCCTGGCTACTGAAGAAGGACAGTCTTTTCTGTCTGGTTTTCCGGCATCTTGCCTTACTAGGCTAGTGACTGCACCTAGGAATCTATGATATGCAGGAGAGTGTTTTTTCCCATACTTTCTTCCCATGCAATCTCTCTGTGACCCACAGCTCTCTGTGGTTTCACTTGAGGTGATTATAGATAACTGCTATACATCTGTTCACTGCAGTTCTCCACCTTTGATCAAATGCCTTCTAATGCCTCTTATGTCTAATATAGATCCTGTTACTCTTAACCTCATTACTCCTTTTTAAAATTAAAAGTGTAAATCAGATTTTTCATTGCTTTTATAAAGACTTTTGATTTTTTTTTTTGAGACGGAGTCTCGCTCTATCACCCAGGCTGGAGTGCAGTGGCCGGATCTCAGCTCACTGTAAGCTCCACCTCCCGGGTTCCCGCCATTCTCCTGCCTCAGCCTTCCGAGTAGCTGGGACTACAGGCGCCAGCCATCTCGCCCGGCTAATTTTTGTATTTTTTAGTAGAGACGGGGTTTCACCGGGTTTGCCAGGATGGTCTCGATCTCCTGACCTCATGATCCGCCCATCTCGGCCTCCCAAAGTGCTGGGATTACAGGCGTGAGCCACCGTGCCTGGCCAAGACTTTTGATTTTAAGATGTTAAACACAAGTGTAATGAATCAAGAACTCTAATTGATAGTGACACCTAGTTCATTACAGGGTTTCCCAACCTCAGCACTGTTGATGTTATAGACCAGATAACTGTTGTGCGGGGTTGTCCTGTGCAGTGTAGAATATTTAGCAGCAACTCTGGTCTCTACGCACTAGATGCCAGTAGCACTCCCTGACCCCTATTCAGGCATTGCCAGATGTTCTCTTGGAGGCAAACTTACCCCTGATTGAGGACCACTGGTTTGTTACATGTATTTCACATTACTTTGGGCACTGGCTTATAGTTGATAAAAATTTTTAGAGACTCCTCCACTGGTAATATAGAATCAGTGAAAGTGATAATACTTACTGTAACAGCAAAGGATATCTTTGTTTTAATATCTTCAGATTTTTTTTTTTTTGAGACAGGGTCTCACTCTGTTGCCCAGGCTGGAGTGCAGTGGTGCTAACATGGCTCACTGCAGCCTCAACTGCCACTGCTCAAGTGATCTTCCCACCTCAACCTCCTGAGTAGCTGGGACTACAGGCCCAAGCCACATGCCCAGCTAATTTTTGTATTTTTTGTAGAGATGAGGTCTCATTATGTTGCCCAGTCTGGTCTCGAACTCCTGGGCTCAAGCAATCCACCCACCTCCGCCTCCCTAAGTGTTGGTTGGGCCTACAGGTGTGAGCCACTGCACTGACCTAATATCTGCAGATATTAATTAGGTTTACTCACTGTGAGATTTTAAGGTGGAAGCTGTAAAGGCAGAAAAATATTTTTCTTCTCCTGACTCAACAGAAAGAAGTTGAGCAAATTAGGTTTCTAGTGTTGACTGGCAAACTCATCTACAACATATTTAAACGATCGTTTTAAAAGGTCAAAAATGAGATATTGGCGGCTTAGAGACCCAAGGCAGTGCACCTAGAAATTCAGTCAGTCCAGCAAACAATTGACCTGAACATACATGTCTGGCAATCTTGCATAGATGAGCAGAAACTCTCAGGGAAGCCTATCTCTCCATGGCAGCCTCAGCCACCCAGCTGGGTGTCCAGGCAGGACTTCAGTCCTTTGGTGGAAGACTGATTAAGAGCCAGTCGTACTCTAGGTACAAGGAAGTTCCCAGAACAGAGACTCCGACAAGGGGGTGAAGATGGAGACCTGGTTGCCAGCCCTGGATTACAAGGGGAACAAACTGGGAGCCATTTTCTGAGGTGGTGCTGAAGGACTAGCAGCGGGGCACATCTCAGGATGTGAGAATAGATCCATGTTCCTCAAATTTTCCTGGACAGGACAGGAATACGCTGGGGCAAACTAAAAATAAAGGATCCTAGCTGACATTGGATCTATGGGATTGGAATACCCAGAAAAGGAGTCTAGGAGTCTCTGTTTTGTTTGTTTGTTTGTTTTTGTTTTTGAGACAGTGTCTTACTTTGTCACCCTGACTGGAGTGCAGTGGTGCGATCTTGGCTCACTGCAACCTCTGCCTCCTGGGTTCAAGCTATTCTCCTGCCTCAGTCTTGCGAGTAGCTGGGACTTTAGGCACACGCCACCACGCCCGGCTAATTTTTGTATTTTTAGTAGAAATAGGGTTTCACTGTGTTGGCCAGGCTGGTCTTCAAGTCCTGACCTCATGATCCACCCTCCTTGGCCTCCCAAAGTGTTGGGATTATAAGCGTGAGCCACCACGCCTGGCCAGAGTCTGTATTTTTAACAAGCATAGCTGCTTTGCTTGTTCCCAAAGTACTGTTCCGCCTTAGTGTTCTTGTACTTGCCATTCCATGTGTCTTTCTCTAATAGCTGGATACAGGACCAGCTTCATGGGCATGTGACCTGCACAGTCGCACAAGACCCCATGCTTAGAAGGGCCTCACACTTGGTTTAATGCTCTACTGTCATCTCTTGAAATTTTTAATAGTTTGTGAACAAGGGCCTCACAGTTTCATTTTTTTTACTGGCCCTGGGCGAATGATGGAGCTGATTCTGGCTGAGTGATTTGTTCTCTCAGTGCCTTCAAGTCTTTGCTTAAATATCTCATTCTTAAGGCCTTTTCTGCACACTCTATGTCAAATTGTAGCCTTTCTTCCCAGTCCCCCAGCACTCCTCCCCAACTTCCCTGCCATATTTTCCTAACAGTATTTATCATTCATCCAAACTTTTTTCTTTCCCTCAGAGCTACCTTTCTGGTGATACATTAGTGAGTAAGTAAAAATCCATGTCCTCATAGAGCTTATATTTTAGTGGAGACAGTAAGTAGAAAAATAAAATGTCTCTTATGTCAGATATTGATAAGCATAATGAAAAAAAAAAATCAAGCAGGAGAGGGAGTTGGGGAGGGCTCGTGGAGATGGCTGGAATTTAAAATGGTATGGCCAGGGAAGGCCTTGCTGAGAAGGAGGTGAGGGAGGGAGCTGTGCAGATATCTGGTGAAGGACATTCCAGGCAGAAGGAATAACCAGTGGTGCAAAGGCCTTGAGGTGAGAACATAATTGGCACCTTCCAGGAGTACTGTGGCTGGTGCTTAGAATGCACTGGGGTATAATTGGACTAGATCACTTTGGACCTTGAAGACCATTGTAAGGGCTTTGCCTTTTTCTCTGAGTTGGGATACGTTTAAGGGGTTTGAGCAGAAGAGTGGTGTAATCTGACTTGTGCATTAAAAGGATTACTCTGGCTGCTGCTTTAAAAATAGTTTGTAGGGAAGTTAGTACCAAGCCAGGAAACCAGATAAGATGATGGCTTTTGCAATAATGCAGGTGGGAGAGGATAGCAGCTCGGACCAAAGCAGTAGAGAAGGAAGGAGGTGGTGAGATGTGGCTGGGATCCAGATGATTTGCTGATATGCTGTAAATGTTCTGCTTGTTTGTTTACTGTTTAGTTTGAATATCTCTCCCCTAGAGATGGACCTGGGCATCCTGGGGATGGGAAAGAAGAATGTGGAGTTTCAAGAAGCTGGCTAGGTCCTACACCTTATGGACCCAAGTTCTTTTCCTAGTGACTTAGGAAAGATCATTATGACTCTTTCCTACCATCACTTTTTTAGTCATTGAAAGCCACTAAAAACTGGCATTCATTATTTTCGTAACCAACTTCTATTGAGCCTGGTTGGTTTGAGACCTTGGGCTAGATGCTGGGGCTAGAAGATAATACATGTTGTTCTCTTTTTATTCATGGTGAGTTTTTCAGCTACTGCTTTCTAGTAGCTTCTAGCTACTCGAGAAGCCAGGGAATTGGTTTGATTGATGTTTGTATCTTCTGTGGCTAGCCTGGAGCCTGGCATGTTGTGAGTTCTCCACATACATGTGGACTCTTCATCCACAAGAAAGTTTGACTGGTATGAAATAGCCAGCCATGGAGCCGAACAGACCCTGGAAGTCAGGGCCCAGGGCAAGGGCTGAGTGAAGAGGTAGGGCCTGCTGAAGACTTGAACGGCAAGATTTGATTTGAGGCTCATTCTCAAATCTATAAAAGACCGCTGCCCTTGCTGGTGCTCAGTGTTCGTCTCCTCCCCTCCACCAGCAGTGAGTCTTTACATTGAGTGACATATAAGTTTAGGCTTGAGCAGCTCTGCCAGAGGAAGAGGCATTTGAGGAAGTGGGTCTGGGAAACTGAAACTATTTGGGGTGGGTTGAGTAACTGTTAAAATATAGTTCAAACCTCAGATGTAAACTTGCTTGGACTGGCATTCCCCTGGGTGTATTTATCTCCGCTGAGACGTTAAGACTCCTTCCCTAACTCTGTATTCTTTTTTTTTTTTTTTTTTTTTTGAGACTGAGTCTCGCTCTGTCCCCCAGGCTGGAGTGCAGTTGCCGGATCTCAGCTCACTGCAAGCTCCGCCCCCCGGGTTTACGCCATTCTCCTGCCTCAGCCTCCCAAGTAGCTGGGACTACAGGCGCCCGCCACCTCGCCTGGCTAGTTTTTTGTATTTTTTAGTAGAGACGGGGTTTCACCGTATTAGCCAGGATGGTCTCGATCTCCTGACCTCGTGATCCGCCCGTCTCGGCCTCCCAAAGTGCTGGGATTACAGGCTTGAGCCACCGCGCCCGGCCCCTAACTCTGTATTCTTGATTTAGCTATTGCTTTTTCAGTGATCCTGGCTCCTCCCAGTTAGAGCCAAGCCTCTGGAGGAAATTGACCAACTCCAGGCTGCCACCGTAAATTTTTGTGCAGAAACCCTGGAGAAACCTCCAGAGAGCCATATAGAAACTGAAAGTGGAAAGGAGGCAGCCAGGAGGACCTATTATTTGCATACACTCTTTCTTTTTTCTCTTTGCTTCCTCCAGGCAGCTTGCCTGTCTTTTTCCCTCTCCAGAGGCCACCTCACCCTGCAGTACCCTCAGTTACTTCCTAGCCAGTTTTATTCCCAGGGTTTTCTCTTCCTCTGCCAATTAGCTGCTAAGCCAAGTTGTTGCTTAACGTTTCCCCTAACAAAAGTTACCTTGCTGAGAAAAGGTGAAATGATTGTCATTTTTAGAGAGAATAAACATTGTGATTTAGAAACCTAGGTGCATGTAAATCTTTAGTGTTCATAACTTTAACCCCTGCTGCTGGTGGAGATTGCTGATCCTTGCTAGTTAAAGAGAAGATAACTATAAATAGTGCCACCAAAAATGAGAGGTATGGCAAAGTAGCCTTTAGTCATTCGGGGTTTTTGTAGGTTCTCATTATTTTTTTAAACACCTTTATTGAGGTTGTACACCACAAAATTCACCCATCTTAAGTGTACGATTCAATGACTTTAAGTAAATTTACAGAGTTGTGAGACCATTATTGGAATTCAATGTTAGAACGTTTCATCACCCTGAAAAGATCCCCATGCCCATCCATTCCTCTCACTCTTTGTTTCCTTCTTCAGTCTTAGACTACCACCAATATGCTTTCTAATCTATAGATTTGCCTTTTTTGGACCTTTGCCACAAATAGCATCTCATGTACTTTTCTGACAGTGTGGGGAAGGAAAAAAAGCCTTTTTCTCATGAACACAAAACAATGGAGGGGTCTGGTCTCATTGCCATCAACACTTAGAACGTAACAGGAGACAGATGTGGGGGTGAATCTTGGGAGAATAATTTAATATTTAAGTCTGTTTTCTGTAAACTAATAATCAAATGAGAGTTGTGTGCGTATGTGAGAACATTCTGCAAGCCACACAGTGCTATGTACATGTTATTATGTATCCTGAAACATTTTTGGATGAGCTTGTCTCTACTAAATATCTTTTAAGGAATGGAGAGGAAGGAAAAAGAAGTTTTGAGAATTGCATTCACTATTAGGTAGGTGGACTGATGATGCTGGTCTAAGATGGGAAGAGTTCTTGACCTTACTTAGCAGCCTGCTCTTAAGGTATCTTCTGGAAGGATGCTTTGTGAATTTCCTTCACAGGGGAATCATTGTATTTTATTTTATTAAAAAATTTTTTTTTGAGACAGGATCTTGCTCTGTCACCTGGCCTGGAGTGCAGTGGCAAGAACTTGACTAACTATAGTCTTGACCTCCCAGGCTCAAGCGATTCTCCTGCCTCAGCCTCCGAGTAGCTGGAACTATAGGGGTGCACCACCACACCCAGCTAAATGTTTTGGGGGATACTTTTTGGTAGCGATGGAGTTTCATTGTGTTACCCAGGCTGGTCTCAAACTCCTGAGCTCAAGCAATCCATTTGCCTTGGCCTCCGAAAGTGTTGGGATTACAGGCATGAGCCACCACGCCTGGCTGGGGAGTCATTTTCAGTATGTTGTTTTAAGTTACTGATGGCATTTGTTCTACCTAATTTCACCATGATTGAACTTGTGACCACCCCTTGGCTATTACTTTCCTTATTCTATAATCTGTCTCTTAGTGACTAGACAGTAAATTTATACTTCATTGAGTCATACTATTCAATCTAGATTAAGGGAGACTTTCGAAATGAAAGCATTGATCCATGTACCTCCCCACTCCCATTCATCCATCCCTAAGAAACAGAGGATAGTCCTACATCAGTTTGAAAGGACACACTTTCTAGTCTCAGCGTTAATTGGATCTTAGGAAATGTAGGTAGGAAAGCTATAGAGTTTTCCAGCTCTTCCTTGGATTGGATGATGACTTTTCTTAGCTTTATGTGAAGTGAAATTGCCAGAACAGCAGACCCATCTATGTTCATACAGAAGTATAAAAGATACCAAAGCAGGCCGGGTGCGGTGGCTCACGCCTGTAATCCCAACACTTTGGGAAATCGAGGCAAGTGGATCATGAAGTCAGGAGATCGATACCATCCTGGCTAACATGGCGAAAGCCTGTCTCTACTAAAAATACAAAAAATTAGCCAGACGTGGTGGCATGCACCTGTAATCCCAGCTACTCAGGAGGCAGAGGCAGGAGAATAGCTTTCATCTGGGAGGAAGAGGTTGCAGTGAGCCGAGATCGTGCCACTGCACTCCAGCCTGGGCGACAGAGTGAGACTCCATCTCAAAAACA
Organism: Piliocolobus tephrosceles; assembly: GCF_002776525.5. NCBI lineage: Eukaryota > Metazoa > Chordata > Mammalia > Primates > Cercopithecidae > Piliocolobus > Piliocolobus tephrosceles. The sequence continues at coordinate 75,876,955 of NC_045439.1, forward strand.
AGAAAGATAAATAAATTAAAAACATATCAAAGCAAAAGAAAACATCATTTCACCATTTTGGATTTTTCAGTTTGTTGTCTGTGCTATGGCAGGTGCCTCTTTCTTGCTAATCCATTTTCTGCACCCAGCTGCTAATCTGTTTTCTACACCCAGCTGCTAATTCATTTTCTGCACCCAGGTGCTGAAGCGATCTTTAACTATGATCAGATCATGCCACTCCCTGCCTTCACCCTCCAGTGGCTTCTCATCACATTTAAAATAAATTCCAAATTCCTTAGCTTGGCACCCAAGGCCCTGCCTGGTTGGAATTTTGCTTATTACTCCCTACACTTTAGCCACGTGATTTTTTCCTGCTCTGGGGCATTTGCTGCTCCTTTTTCTAGATGGAATGCTTTTATTCCTGGCTCTTTGCATGTCTGATTTCATATTTCTTCATGGGTGACAGAGTTTAGAGCCTACACATTTGGCCTAAGCCGTAGCTTGTAAAGAACAGGTTAAGATTTTCATTACCTTTTGAAAAACCTATTCAAAGCCTTTTGTGACACCTCAAAGCAGTGACAATATATTATGGTATTCATCTGGGCTTATCCATATGAAATTTTCCCTATATAGTCTTACTTTGGGGGAGAAACCATTTTTTTTTGAGACGGAGTCTCACTCTATCACCCAGGGTAGAGTACAATGGCACAATCTTGGCTTACTGCAACCTCCGCCTCCCAGGTTCAAGCGATTCTTCTGCCTCAGCCTCCCTAGTAGCTGGGAATACAGGCATCTGCCATTATGCCCAGCTAATTTTTGTATTTTTAGTAAAGATGGGGTTTCACCATGTTGGTTAGGCTGGTCTTGAACTCCTGACCTCAGGTGATCCACCTGCCTCGGCCTCCCAAAGTGCTGGGATTATAGTAGTGAGCCACCGTGCTTGGCTGAGAAACAATATTTTGTGGGAGAAAATTTCTACCTTCCTCCTTCTCATTTGCTGATTACATATTAGAATCTGCCCTTACCTGATGCTTTCTTACTTTTAATTAAATTTAATGATAATAATTGCTGACACTTTTGAGTACTTCTTGTGTGCCGTGTGTGTGTGTGTGTGTGTGTGTGTGTGTGTACTCCTGGAGTACAATGGTGTGATCTCAGCTTAGTGCAACCTCTGCCTCCTGGGTTCAAGCGATTCTCATGCCTCTCAGGCTTCCAAGTAGCTGGAATTACAGGCATGCGCCACCATGCCTGGCTGATTTTTGTTTTTGTTTTTGTTTTTTTTAAGTAGAGATGAGGTTTTGCTGTGTTGGTCAGGCTGGTCTCAAACTCCTGACCTTGGCCTCCCAAAGTGCTGGAATTACAGGCATGAGCCTCTGCACTCAGCCCGTATGTCGTTCTAAATACTTTACATGAATTAATTCATTTAATATTCACAATGATATATGGAGAGGAAGGAACTATTACTATCCTTACTTTACTGATAAGTAAGCAGACAGGGAATGGTTAGAAAATGGGAAAGCCAGGATGTGAACCCAGAAAGTATGGCCCCTGAAACCTTGCTTCTGAGTACTATCCTGTATTAAACTCAAGACTCAAATCTGCCACTGTCCTTAGATTGGTTCCCACCTTGATGCTAACTGTGTCTGGATATCCCTGGTGTCCTTGACTCTGGCATCTCATGTGTCATCTTAGAGTCTAGACCATAAAGGTCCACATACATCTTAAATGCTTACTAATGACATTGAGATGAAGACGGTGAAGCCCCTGACTTCAGGAAGCCTGTGGACCAGTTATAGTGAGTCACTTGTGCAGCAGTAAGTACAGAAGCCAGGGGAGCCTTGCCCTTCACTGCCTATGGACTCGCTGACTACATGCAACCTCTGACTCAGTCACCTTGTCTAGTCCTCTGTAGGCCCCTTGCTTGGCCTTGATGCCCCATTGTGCTCCATATGATAGATGTATCTGTCAGCATCCCAGCAGAATACAGATAACACTCTCAGAGGATGTGGCCGAAGAGAGTTTAATGAAGGGACATTCACTGAGTGTGAGCATGGTTGAGGGAACCAACAAGGAAAGGTGAAGCACCCAGAGACTAGCAATAGTAGGGAGACATTACCCCTAGGCCTGAAGGGCCAAGGGAACACTGGCAAGATCTGGAGCCTTGAATCTGGGACTCCTGATAGGAACTCTCACCAGAGAGGAATGCAGCCACTGGTTATGGTAAGGTCGTTCTGCTGCTATTGGAAAACCAACTGGAATTCCAAGGACAAGGGAGCCTGGGTAATGCAGTTCTTAAAAAGTCAGTCTCCTAGGTTTTAGAACAAGCCCAAGAAGAGTAGGGAATGGATTGGGAGGGGAGAGTGGGTTTGAAAGGAGAATAAGCAGCCCAACAGACAACTTACTACCCATTTCTGATTACTTCATTTTCCATGCCCACTCCTTTGACCTGTGTTAAGTCATTCATCCATCCATCCATCCATCCATCTGTCCATCCATCCTGAGCACTTAGTGTGTATGAGATCTTTATCAGACCAGGAAGGCTATAGCAATAAGCAGTTCTTGCCCTGAAAGAATTCATAGTGTACTCTTACAGTTCCTAGCTCTGCTCAGCAGTTTGGATCCTGGTGTTCCCATCTGTTTCTGTCTTCCATCATTATTCCCAGGAAGCAATGACTATTAGCAATTGTAGTCCCCTTCTGATAAGCATTTCAAAGGGCACTGTATCAGCAAGAGCTCTTTCAGCTACAGGAGACAGACAACCTAACTCAAATTGGCCTAAACAAAAAGAAGCTCCAAGTGGAGTTTAGTGGCTCTTGGAAGTGAGCACGTTCTGTCTTCAGGCTGTGATCCAGAAGTCCAAATGCTCACTTCTAAGGTGGCTGCAGTATCAGATTCCACAAGGTGCCAGGATGACTGCCAGCATCTCCAGCCTATCTCCCTCTGGCAGAAAACAGCAGAGAACTCTCCCCTCTACCGCCCTGCAGAAATCTCTCTGCATGTCTGAATGATTCTGTCATGGGCCTGTGATCTATCACGAAAGCCTGTGATGCTCCACAGGGCAGGAATGAGTCATATGTTCACTCTGGAGCCAAGGGAGGGCTTAGTGTCATTGGAAGCCTATGTACTAAGAGAGATGGAGCAGTTGGATGCTTGGGGGCAAGATCTAGGGGCCCTAAAGGTGAAATAGCATATACCTGAACCTGCTATGGGCAGAGTGTCCACGTTATTAACCCTCTCAAACCTGAACTAGACCAGATATACTTTGGATTTTTAGTTTTTAGTTTTGTCTCTAAAAGGCACCCGCCCATGTTTATGTTCTCTTTCTCCTTAAACTAGAAACTAGAACACAAAAGACCATCCTTTTAAAAAATCTCATTCCTTTAATGGAGTACCTTTAGAAGAAAAAAGAAAGCTTTACATGTATGATTTGCATGGAATCAACCTATAACAAAGCAGGACGAACAGGGTCCACTTAGTTGACTTGGTTTTGCAGGTTTTTTGAAGTAGAAATATAAATTTTTTTGTTTTTACTCAGAATTCATTTGGCATTAAAGGCTCCCCGGAATGTGGTTTCATTAGTTGTGCACTTTAATCCAGATGTTGTATGGACTTTGGAGTCAGACAAAAATCCCAGTTTAAACATTTAAAGAGCCATGTGTACTTGGTCAAATCTACCATCTCTTTTGTGTTTTGATTTCTTCATTGGAAAATGGAGAGTAGTAAGTACCATCCACTGCCAGATACTCTAATCACTACTTTCTCTCTCTCTTTCCATATAGATATATATGGGAATATATGTATAGAATGTACATATATTTTATCTATTCTCTCATATATATATCTCATATCTTTTTTGATATATACATATCAAATATATATTTGATATATACATATATATCTCATATATATATCTATGATCTCATATAGATATATAGATATATATCTCCTCGATGCGAGTGGGTATATAAGCTCTCATTTACTCCTTGCAATAACCCTGTGAAAAGTAGATGGTTCCTGTCTTACACATGAGGAGAAAGGATCAATGAGATAAGGAACAAGCTCATGTTCATACAGTAACTGTATTTACTAAGCACAGTTCTAGAGACATGGGAAGCACTCCATAAGTAAAACAGCAGCAATTGTTAAGTTTTTAAAAAATCAGATAATAGAAATGTTAAAACAAGAATGGAATTTATTAAGTGCTAAATATTTTACATTTTTAAACTTCCGAGATTTAAGTCCACTGATATTAAAAGCTGCCTTGTAGTAGAAATAGTATAGTGGGGAAAAATTAGTCTGTCCTTTTTTAAAATCGGGAAACAATTTTCCAACATCTCTTGAAATAACTGGAGATATCTGGGAAGGTTACTGAACCTGAATGAAGAGTCTCAGATCCCAAGAAAGCATTGTGTACATTTTGCTTATGAATATTGGTAGTTGTTATATAATAAACCTTACTCATTGACTTGGTTATATGTAACTCTGTGTTTCCTTTTTTATGTTTTAGATGGAGCAGATTAAAAGGGCCAATAAACTGTTTACCAATGACTGTATATTTCTGAAGAAAACTTTGAACATCCCAGTTATATCAGAGAAGCCTTTGTTGTTTAATGGACTTAACTCCATTGATTCTCCAGAAAATGAAATTGTTGATAACAGTTTTTCTCAGGAAGAAGAGCCAGTGGTGGCCAGAGAAGACCTCCCTCCTCCCAGTCCTCAAGAATCTGATGTTCAGCCTGTGCAGCCTGAGGAAGTATCAGCCAGAGATTTCCTGCAGAGACTTGACTTGCAGATTAAGTTATCAACACAGGCAGCCAAGAAGCTAAAAGAAGAGAGCAGGTAAGAATACCCTGGTACAAATGTCAAAGTCTAAATAAATCACTATTAAGATGTCCTTGCTGGGCCAAATCTTTCTTTTCTCTCTCTCTTCTTTTCTTTCTTGCCTTTCCTTTTTTTTTTTTTTCTTTAAAAACTGCATTTTAGTTCTAGAAAGGCATTTTTTAGTATGTAAGCTCTAAACAGAGCTGCCGCTGGCTGCACAAGGCTTTATCTGTTGCAGTGTTATTATCTGTTATTTACTATAAAAAGTTTGCTTCTTTTCTTTAATAGCATCACTGTCCAGCTAGCAATTCTGGATAGCAGCAAAGTAAAAGCGTCTCTCTCATTGACACATTCAAGAGAAGCAGTGTCGTAGAAAATACTTGTAAAATATTGATCTTTATAAATGATCTTTATAAAACTTGTCAAAGACATTGTCTGTTATTTGTTACTGAGTATTTCCTACGTAAGATCTCATGCAAGCTTTTTTCTTTGTTTTTTTAAATTTGGTATTAGGACAAACCTTTCTCTCTCCTATAGGAATTGGTTTCTTGTTTTCTTTATGATTTGATTTCAAAAAAGTACAATCTACTGTTTCCTTTTTTGCTCTGGTTACTGGGAAGCTTGCAACTAAAATTGATACCTGGGTTCAACTCCTATAATATTTCTTATGAATCTTATTCAATGATTAATACATTGGTTTCCTTCTCCTTTCCTTAGTCCTGATTTTTTTATTTCTTTTTTTTTATCTTATTATATATATGCCTTTTGTTGTTGGTACCTTAAATCCTTTTGAGAAAGAGGTGGAATATAGAAAACATAAATATAAATATGAATATAATTTAGTATAGATTTAAAATATATTTAAATATAATATAGACAAATGTAAATACATAAATGAATGATACTATTTATTCTAATAACTGAGATACGAATAAAATGGAGATAGTAAGGTATGTCTTAAGTATTGGCATTTCATACAATTTTCTAGGCATGCACAATATTCTAAGTTGATATATTCCTTCTTTGGCAAGTGGATATTAAATTGTATAATAAGTTTATGTTTTAGTTTTCTGAATACAGTTCTAAACACTGATTTATGCTGTATTTATTTTCTTTCAGAGATGAAGAAAGTCCCTATGCAACTTCCCTCTATCACAGTTAGGTGATTTGGGGGCATAACTCTAACCAAAATTAAGATATGTTTGGACGATAAAGAATCCAACAACTGAAGATTCAAAAACATCCCTTCTGGATTCCTATAGTGTCCATCTTAAAATCATAACTAGGTAGTTCTACCTGCTGCAATTGCACTGAAGTGATTAGTTCCCTCTGGCTTTCTATAATTTTAAGTCTTTATTATGGCATGATGGCAAGGTCGTATCCTAAAGCTCATCACTTTTGTAGGTGGTGTTAGTTTTTAGACTAGCTTTTATAAATACTAATTGACATAAAGCATCAAAGACTATTTATATATTTAGGCTAAAAATAACGTTTATCTCCTTATGCAATCCTGATCATGTGAAAATATGGTTGCTGTTTAAATAATGCTGAATTTGCTGTGTGTTTATAACTTAAGTGCTATATATATATTTCGATATGTCTTACGTATATTCTATTAATATAAAGAAGCAAATTTTGTCTGCTATTTTGTAACAATAAACTACAAAGCCTGAATGAGAAAATAAACTATGTTTTTCAACTTGAGTCTTCATTTTTTTAACAAATGAGAAAATAAAATTGACTTTTAAATAATATATTTAAATGGTGACAGCTCCTTCTTCACTTTAATGGTTTTTATTATTATAAATGCAATTTTGAAAAAAGTATTACTAATCTAAAAGCAAATCAATTACAATTACTGGTAATCTTGGCATTTTCATTGACCTAATGTGATTCAGATATGGTGAAAAGATGGAATAAATCAAAAGAACAAATAAATAATACCATAATCTGACATTATATTGCAGAATTCTAGTTTCGATTTCATTGCTAAGTTACTTTATGAGTGTTTAGTAGTCCTGTACTTATTTAAATTGACTTTTATTCTCATAATTTAATTGGTCTTTATTATATGTATAGATTACAGTAGTATACTTTAAGCAATATGTCATTTATAATTAAATATTGTTTTGGTCTCAATTTCTGTTCAACTGTTAGATTAAATAAATCTTTAGGCTTCCACAAAAAATCCCCATATCTACCCCATCCCAGCATAGCAAAAATACTTTCACTTTCTTCTTTTTGTTGTTTTTTCTCCTCTCTTTCTTTTATCTTCCCTTGTTTTCTTTCCCCCATTGTGCTTCTCCAGCTCATCCATTAAGCAAGAAACAAGTACCCTTAGGTGTTAATGCATCAGAGCTTGCAGAATTAGAACTGCACATATCCAGCCCTTGAAGCTGACCAACTGCTGCATCAATGGGAAACAGTAGCTGTCAGCCCCTGTCTTGCTGATTTTTTTGTTTGTTCCTAACATACATAATCCCTATGTCTTATCTTTTTTTTCTCACATTATAGGATCTTTGAAATAGGGTACCCTCTTGATCATGCTTTGCTGTTTTCTTGTATTCACTACCTGAACTGTGGGGAGTTAGTTGGATGAAGAGAGACCTAAATGAAAAAAAATAAGGGGAGGAAAACAGGTATGCGTGTAAGAAAAGGTTCAAGCAAACATCTGTGGTGGCCTAGGAACCATTAAAAATGTAGAGTTATCATGCTATTTAACATAAAATGTTCTGAAATTTGAGAGTAATCCAAAAGACGTAACAGCTCAAATTTGAAATTAAGACCACAATCTCAAAAACATTTTTTTTCTGAGTATTTTATTCTTGCCTAAGGTCTCTCTTAGCATTCTCTAGCCAAAACATTGGTCATCTTCAAGTTATTAGCAACTTGGAATTCTTTGTGCCCACAGTTAAACTATTCTGGACTGAGTACTTTAGTCCCTACCTTGCACATAGAATCACTGGAGTGGGCTGAGAGACAAGAAACTTAGGTTCTATCCCAACTTTACCATTTCTTGGCTGCATGAGCTGGAGCATATCCTGTGCTTTTGTTCCCTTTGTGAACCAGTTTCCTCTTTCATAAAATGGGACTGATGATCTTCCTTTTGTTTTGGTTATGGATAGGAGCTAATGAATGCCAATGTGCTTTGAGAACCATAATAAACTCCCTAAGCACGTTTCTTATTTTTAAAAATACTGCATATTTAAATACTTTATAGGAAAGTGAATGGATAAAATGCTTTAGCCAGCGCCAGTTTATTGTCTGATGCACACGCAGCCTGTTTGGGTATGGCTGAATGGGAGTCAGTCATGTTATCAAAGATGACTCATGGAAACAGTCTGATTCACTGTGTTTTGGCAAGTGTTATTTGGACAAAGGTGTTTTTAGTTCCCTGTCCCCACTCACGGATGGGTACTGGCTTCTCTAGAACATACTGAGTTTAGTTCGTGTGTGTGTGTGTCAGGCTTTGGCTTTTGTTTGTTTTTGCAACTCTCTGGAGAGGATGGGAGAAGAAAACAGCCTTTCCCCCACAGTCCCCACCAAAAGTTGGGATACCAAGTAGGGGCATTCAGGACAGCAATGCAGGTGTCAAAGACCGTTTGAAACAGTGACAACTAATGTGTCCAGAGTTGGTTCCTGCCAGTGGGTTTGTGGTCTTGCTGACTTCAAGAATGGAGCCAAGGACCTTTGCAGTGAGTATTATAGCTCTTAAAGATGGCACTGACCCAAAAAGTGAGCGGTAGCAAGGTTTATTTTGAAGAGCGAAGGGACAAAGCTTCCATAGCATGGAAGGGGACCAGAACAGGTTGCCGCTGCTGGCTGGGGTGACCAGCTTTTATTCCCTTATTTGTCCCCTCCTATGTTCCCTTTTTGCCCTATCAGAGTGGCCTTTTTTCAATCCTCCCTGCGATTGGCTACTTTTAGAATCCTGCTGATTAGTGCATTTTACAGAGTGCTGGTTGGTGCGTTTTACAGAGCGCTGATTGGTGTATTTTACAAACCTCTTGCTAGCTACAGAGCACTGATTGGTGTGTTTTACAGAGCACCGATTGATGCGTTTTACAATCCTCTTGTAAGACAGGAAAGTTCTCCAAGGCCCCACTCAACCCAGGAAGTCCGGCTGGCTTCACTCTAATACACAAAGCATTATGTTATTTTTACAATTTGAAGTAAATATATAGAAAAATATGTATGTAATTAATTTACATTTTCAAAGCATTCTCTGGTTTGGGAACATTAATCATTAACATTTCAAGAGGACCTTGGGCCACTGTATGTTTCCAGGGCTGTATTTGTAGTGGGGGCTGAGTTGCAGGGACCTGAAGTTCATTAACCTTTTCCTCCAGGGAAGCTGCTCTACCAGCTTTGGATCACAAGGAAGGAATGATTTTTATCTCGATTTCTACCCTACTGCCTGGCCCTTTGCTCTCTGTTGGGAAACCTTGGCTTGGATCTAATGCAGTTTAGATAACTGAGATGTGGCATACATTTTTACCTTGCTTTATGCAGGGTTTATGACCTCATTTGTCTTCTTAGAGAGTACATAAATATCTCTATAAGTAAACTCAATGTCTGAAAAGTCACTAATAGGAAGTGTTAAGAGCAGGGTGAAATTGTTAGTAAATCCAGCAAATCCTATACCCATGTACCTGGATCCTTTTTATGTCACTGGGCCTAATAAAAAGCCAGCTAAAAAGAGCAGCCAAAAAAGCAGATGGCTCCTCCAAAGCTATGAGACTTTGAGAAAATGAGAATTTATTTCAACTCCCCAAAGGGAACTGCTATTGGAAACGACATCCTGTAATAGACATACTCTGCAAGGTGCTTTGGTACCTGGCATGCCTTGAAAACAGAACCCACTTAATTCTTCAGGGAGTGCTTGTGTGGATGGACAGTGGAAGAAGGGTGAATTTTAAGGTCAGTGCATTAGAGGCTTTTTCAAAGCAACATATTCTGATTATAAAATATAAGTCTATGAGGAAATAAGGATTCTGTATACAAAATCTCAGCTTACATACAACTTTACTTTCAGATAGTTTTTACGGGAAGAAAGCTATGTTTTAACCACTTGTAAAAGGTTAACTACTGTAAATTCAGCACTTTCTAATAACCCTTGCGTCAAAAAATTTTAATCACAGAATTAGAAGTGTTTTAAGCTATATTATGTTTTCTGAAACAGTTGAAAGACTCCTGGATCTTTTGCCATTTTTACAGGCTGCTATAAATGCGCTTGATGGCCTCAGCTTCTTCCTTGTCAAGGATGCCTTTCTCCACATAAGCATCAGCTTGTTGGTTGATGAAATCTCTCATCTTCGAAAGGTCATAATCTGGAAAATATTATTACAGCATCATGAACAAAGATCAGGAAAGGCCAATCCCATTACAGTGATTACCATTAACTGAGAAGCATTTTATATGATAACACAATTACCATTCTCCATTTTTCACATTGGGAGACATTTTAATTGGTAGCATTTGTGCAGTACTTTGCAGTATAAAATAATGTTTACATGTATTATCTCATCTGCTCTTCATCACAACCCTGTGAGATGTTCAGGTGGATCATACCATCCCCATTTGACCAAACAGGAAATAGGCTCATGACTAGGGCTTTGCAAACTTTAATGTTTATACCAAACACCTGGGGCTATTGGGAAACAGCAGAGTCATATTCAGTAGGTCTGGGGTGAGGATCCAGGTTATGCATTTTAAACAGCTGTCAGGTGATACCGATGCTGTTGGTCCAGGAACCACACTTGAGGGTTAAGTGCCTTGTTCAAGGTCACATAGGTAGTAAAAGTTATGATCAGAACCGGGTGTTCTGACTTCCTGACTTACACTAGGTTTAAGTCCCTGTTGATGTGACAAACCACTTTTTTTTTTTCAAATTAAGAGTTACTTTATTTCATGCTATTTGAATTGTATGCAAGGAGCAAAAAGCCAAACTGTAAACTCTTTTTGGTTCCTCTGTCCTACTTAAACAAACAAACAAACAAAATCTGTATAAATTGTCAAAACACCCACCAAAAATAAAGATTTCCAGGTAAGAAGGCTGCCTATGACACCTTTCTGAAGGTTTTAAAAACCCCCATTTTCTCTTGATCCTTTAAATATTAAGCAATTATAGCTGTAAATGACTAGAGAGACCCCCGCTTTCTGTTCATTGGTAAGGAGGACAGAAAGGGGAGAGTGGGTATAAAAGGGTGGTTTAGCAGCCACCCTTAGCGAGCCTGAATGTATTCTGAGCTTGGGTCACTTGGGTATTCTTAAGCTCTTATGAGAAAGGAAAACGAACCACGAAGGACCTCTCTACAATCACTGAGTGAGTGAGGCTTAGACAGGGCTTATTTCCTCTCCGGCAAGCAGGACATCTGCTCCCTGTTAGGGCACAGCCATGAGGATTGAAAGAGAAATCCCAGCACTGAGCACTTTATAGCCATCACCTTAATTGCTCCCCACAAAACCCCATTAGGTTATATCCTATGACTTTTCTTCCTTCCTTCCTTCCTTCCTTCCTTCCTTCCTTCCTTCCTTCCTTCCTTCCTT
>NC_045439.1:75888313-75963238 GCF_002776525.5 Piliocolobus tephrosceles
CTTCCTTCCTTCCTTCCTTCCTTCCTTCCTTCCTTCCTTCCTTCCTTTCTTTCTTTCTTTCTTTCTTTCTTCTTTCTTTCTTTCCATCCATCCATCATCTAACTATCTATATACGTTTTTGTCCATGATTCCTGGCTTATAACTCTCACAGCCCTTGTTTCAGCCCTTTGTCATAAAGTTGGGGCATTCTGGGCCTGAGAAGAAGGCCTCAGGAAGCAGAATCTTTCTCTGACCTTCCCTCCTTTCACCTGGCCAAGGCAGGACTCTAATCTGATTGTGGGTTATAAGACCCTTGATCCATAGAGGGTCCTGCCGTGTACCCTGGAGGAAGGAATGCTGCACAGAGAGGTCAAGAAGAATCCAAAGAGACAGGCCTTACTGGGTTTAGACCATGCCCTTTTTGTCCAATCACATTCCTACTTGGTTGCCAATCATGTCCATCCAATGAAGTCTCCATGAAAGGCCCAAGAGGACAGGGTTCAGGGGCTTCCAGATAGGTGAACACGTGGAGGCTGACAGGAAGGTGAACAAAAACTCATTCACATGCCGGAAGGTTAGTGCACCCCAGCTCCACAAGGATGGAAGCTCCTGCACTCTAGACTCTTCCAGACCTTGCCCTATGTATCTCTTCATCTGGTTTTTTATTTGTATCCTTTAAAATATCCTTTTAGTAAGCCAGTAAATGCATTTCTCTGAATTCTAGCAATCTTTTTCTTCTTTTTTTAGACAGGGTCTCACTCTTTTACCCAGGCTGGATGCAGTGGTATGATCATGGCTCACTGCAGCCTTGGACTTCTGGGCTCAAGTGATCCTCCTGCCTCAGCCTCCTAAGTAGCTTGGGACTACAAGCGTGCACCACCACACCTAGCTAATTCTTTTTTTTTTTTTTTTTTTTGAGATGGAGTCTTGCTCTGTCGCCAAGGCTGGAGTGCAGTGGTGCTCTTGGCTCACTGCAAGCTCCGCCTCCCAGGTTCACTCCATTCTCCTGCCTCAGCCTCCCAAGCAGTTGGGACTACATGCACGTGCCACTATGCCCAGCTAATTTTTGTATTTTTAGTAGAGACGGAGGTTCACCATGTTGGCCAGGATGGTCTCAAACTGCTGACCTCGTGATCCACCTGCCTCGGCCTCCCAAAGTGCTGGGATTACAGGTGTGAGCCACTGCACCTGGCCCACCTGGTGAATTTTTAAATTTTCTGTGGAGATGGGGTCTCGTTATGTTGACCAGGCTGGTCTCAAACTCCTGGCCTCAAGTGATCCTCCCACCTTGGCCTCCCAAAGTGCTGGGATTACAGGTGTGAGCCACCACACCAGACCCACTCTAGCAAATTAACTGAACCCTAAGAGGAGGCTGTGGAAACCGAAACTTGCAGCCACTCAGCCAGCTGTTCCAGAGGCCTGGATATACAACAGGGGGGAAGGAGGGGGCACTCCTTTGGGACTGCGCCCTCACCCTGTGATGTCTGAGGCTGTCTCTAGGTAGATAGTGTTGGAATTGAATTGGCGGACACCTAGCTGGTGTTGGCTGCAGAATTGATTGCTTGCTTGGTGGTGGGGAGAAATCCCCACATATTTGGTCACAGAAGTCTTCTGTGTTGATTGTTGTGTTGAGTGAGAGAATAGGAAAAAGCATGTTGAGGGTTGTTTTTTTGATACTCATGAGTAAGCATTAGTATCTTCATTTCAGAGATGAAGAAACAGAAAAGAGGGGGTAGGTCACTTGTGCAGGTAGTGGTAGAGCCAGGTTCTGAATGCTGGTCATTGATTGACCATTCCGTAGCCTTGCAGTACTGACTATAAAACATCTAACAGGTACAAAGCAAATGTTCAATAAATGCTCCCTTTTGTTTTTGTTTTTCACTTTTCCCATTCTCTCAGACATGAAGTAGAGAATGAAGCTGAACATACATTTTGTGGGCAGTGCACCTAAGGCGATGATTCCTTTATTCCTGACCCCTAGGGCACAAAGGGCACTTCTTGTTCATTACTGGTTCATTAATGCTGGCTCTGCAGAATAGGCTGCAGTGTCAACATCTTTAATGGAATAAAAGGCAGACTCCCAGCCGGGCGCGGTGGCTCACGCCTGTAATCCCAGCACTTTGGGAGGCCGAGGCAGGCAGATCACTAGGTCAGGAGATCGAGACCATCCTGGCTAATACAGTGAAACCCCGTCTCTACTAAAAATACAAAAAATTAGCTGGGCATGGTGGCGGGCGCCTGTAGTCCCAGCTACTCGGGAGGCTGAGGCAGAGAATAGTGTGAACCCGGGAGGCAGGGCTTGCAGTGAGCCGAGATGGCGCCACTGCATTCCAGCCTAGGTGACAGAGGGAGACTCCATCCCCCCACCCCAAAAAAAAGGCAGACTCCCAAAGACAGATGTGAAGAGGTCCAGTGATTTGAATCGACAAACAGGCAAATATTTTGCTTTCTTTTGAAAAGGAAAAATTGTATGTTTCTGGCGTGGCTATTACTGTGTGCAGTGGGAAAACCGGCATAGTGCAGAGGAAAGGCCCTTTGGTCTAATGCCAACTCTGCCCTAGCTGGGTGTTAGGAGACATAAGCTAGTAGCCATCCTGCTAACCTTAAAGGAAGTTTTAAGGTTGTAAGGCTCAAAGGAGAGAAGGGAGGTGATTCACTTTTTAAAAGCATGTGTTTTCAAGGCTACATAAGATTTTCTCATTATCCTCACTATCACATCACATGGATCCTCCCTTTCCTGGGTTTGAGAAGGGGATTCAGGTCACCCAGTCCCTTACCAAACAAAGGGTGGCAATGATGGTTAAGAAAGGTCAGAACTAATAGTAATTCTCCCTGCTTATACAGCTGCAGCCACTGCATAGCCCTAGGACTTAGATCCCCCACAGGCTTCGAGAGATGACCCCAAGTCAAGCAGAGCACGTATGACAGCAGTGGAGAAAGAGTTTCTGTCTTGAAGAGAGCATACTGCATATTTCCCAGAGACAAAAGGGAGCATCGAATCCAATGCTATTATTCTGAAGTTTGCTAACAGAGCCTTCCATATGCAAGCACCAGAGTTCCATGCTTCACCAGGTTGGTCATTTCTGGAATGGGAACACTGAATTGCAAGATGTTGTTGATTATGACCAGGAGTCTGATTCGTATGCTAATCAGTGAAAACAGTAACAAATACTCCAAATCGATGTACCATACAATTTACCATGGCTTTGGAATGTATTTTGGTACACGGCGTACTACAATGATTCTAAGATGAACACTTTAATTTTAAAGTCTTTGTAGTCATTGATGGCATGTTGTAATTTAATAGTACATAAAACAATGGTGCATTTTTAATCAATGACAGATTTGATGAAATACAGTTCATGTCAATTTTAGTATAACTGACAGCCTGGAAATTCAAATCATTTTGAACCAAATAAAGTATGCATGAATATTGATAATTATTGCCATCACACTCAACTTAGAAGACCCAAGCTAAGAGGATGCTGAAAATACCTCTTTCTCCCTCTGTGCTGTATCTCAGAGGTTTGCAAACTTGGCTGCATGCTGGAATAACCTGGGGAGTTGAAAAAATACTGATGCCAGAGCTCTGTTCCCAGAATTTCTGATTTAGTGATACTGCAGCGCAACCTGGGCAGTGGGATATTTAAGAAGTTCCCCAGGTGATTTGGATGCACTTTAAAGTTTGAGAAGCATTACTTGTTTCTTTGGAAGGCATCACTTTGCAACTGCTCTGGCCAGATACCTGGGAATCATATCAGAATCCTCCTTCTCCATATAGCTCTCGAGTTCCTCCCTTCCTTTTTATTTCCTCTGTTGTCCCCTGGTTTACAGCCCCATATTTCTGCTCCAGATCTCTGTCTTGCCTCTTTATCTCTCTCCTGCCTTCTGGGGTCTTATTTTTTCAATCTGTAGTCACACTGCTGCCAGATGGGTTTCTCAGTTCTTAACCGAATTAGGCCCCAATTTAGGCTCTCTTGGCTAAAATCAACCTCCTCTGAAGGGTGCACAAACATCTTCCTGACTTGGCCTCTGCCCACTTCCCAACCCTGTCTGCTGCTCTTCTCCACAAACATCCAGTGTTCCTGGGGACATGAATGGCTCCAGTTCCTAGAACAACCCCTCTCCTTGGTCCCTTTATGTCTTGGTACCTAGTGTTTCCTCTGTCTCCATCTCTCCTCACTTGGCAGATTCATTCTCAACTTTCCAGGAAGGGCTTTCTTGTGGCCCTTCTCTCAACTGTCTCTGTCCTAGTACGAAGATCCACTCCATCTTCTCACGTCCTTGGCAGTAACACACCTATCCATGACATCACAGAGCAGGACCAACCATAGCTCTAACGATGCTGTGCACTCCTTGGGCGGGGCATCTCTGGCACTTAGAACAGGGCCTGGTTCTGTGTTTGCTTTACATAAGTGAGTGACTGCTTTTGTGACTGCAGGGCGCATGAAATATGTGCTCAGAAAATGCCGTTGTTTAAAATACTCCAAGAAAGGGGGGCTAGATAAAACAAGACTGGCAGCATTTGATGATTATTGAAGAAGGGTGCTGAAGACACGGGGATCCATTATACTATTAGTTCTATGTTCGCTTGACATTTTTCATAATAAAATGTAAAACAAAAGAAAACGTCTTTGCTTGAAAGGCTAATTTGAATAATAAGAGAAATGGAGGTTCTGTTCCCCTCTGCATCTGAGAGGTGACTTCAGTCTGTTTTGGGCTCTGCGGGGAGACTTTGGCACAGTCAATTTGATTGTGGGAATTTTTATATAGAAAGACCCCCCTGACAAATGGGTGAAGTTTGCAATGTACAACCACACCCGGTCCTACCTTCTTTATTTCCTTTTTTGTCATGTTTCTTCAACCATTCAATATTTTTTCTGATGGCTTCCAAATAGGCTTCTGTTTTTCCTGGAAGAGGTAAGAGAACTAAATCAAACACTCAGAAAATATCACGACATCTCATTTTAGAGACCACACTTATATTCAAAACCACAAATATTAGACGTATGCAGCACTTGCAAGGTTGTTTCCCTAACTAGGCAATGTACATATTTGCATGTGCATATGTGTGTTTGTGTGTTGAGGGGTTTAGGTCAAGGAGAGCAGGTGGGGATGAGGTTCCAGGAGGAAGAATCAAGTTGGTAAGTGTCAAGGGGCATGATTCCCACACACAAATAAATCCACCTTGATGTCCTGGCAGAGAAGAGTTTTGATTCGGTTTACTAGACAGATGGGCCCCTAGGTTAGTTCATTTCTGGTTAGGGATGGTTCTTCCAAACTGAGGAGCATCATCAGGCCAAGGACTTGAATGAGAGTGGCAGATACTTAAAGATTCCATCACTTCAGTTAAAAGTCCAAATGTGTGGCTTTATGTAAGCAGCTCTAAGTCTTCTGCCCAATTCTGGCAGGGGGCGGGTAAAAACTTAGACAAAGAGGTTTGGATGGTAAACCTTAGAACCGGTTCTAATCAAACTCCCCAGGATGTAAACACTGTTCGAAGGGCCTCAAGTGTGGCACAAGAACACCAGGCATCTCTCATGCACCTACTCTGTGATGCCCTTTACCTGCACTTATGTCTGCAAGTGGATATTTACCATCCACTGAGAGGTGAGGAATCTGGGGCTCAGAGAGGCGAAGTGAGTAGGCTAAGGCTACACAGGAAATAACAGCCGGCATTTGGACTCTGATCTGCTTAGTTTCCGCTACCTGCATTATCTGCAGGATAAGACCTCACCTTCAGACATGGACAGTAATGTTGCTTTGTTCTGTATCAAAGAAATCAGCCATTCTCTTAACTAGGTGAGGCCCTAAAGCTTGAGAGGTCCTAAAGCTTAGGGAGTCAGCACCAAGAAACCAGGCCTCTAGAAAGTACCAGATGGCCTACAAAAAGAGGCTTTCAAAGTCCAGGGCCTCTGCAGAAGCAATAGCTGCAGAGCTCAGCGTGGTGACCACCCCATTCTGAGCTGCATCTGAGCCCTGTTACCTCTACTCTACCGCACAGTTCTCTTGGTTGAGCTACTTGTATTGTGTGCTTATCATGTGCTGAGGACTGCTTTATGCTCCAAAATGCACTGTCTTATTTATTCTTCATGACAACTTTTTGAGGCAGTCCTATTATCATCCCCATTTCACAGATGAAGAAACTGAAGCACAGAGACATAAAGTCATAATCACATGGCTAAAAAGTAGCAGAGCCAGGCTTGAACCTGGGTACCTCCAACTACTGTCCGTGTACAATAATACTGCCTTAAGAGTTGACCATGTTCCAATTGCCCCCACTGCATTTACCTAAGTGCCTTTCTGAGCATCTTTCTTCCTGATCTTGAAGCCTACTCTTGCCTTACCACTGAAGATCTGTGTCATCTGGTTCCCAAAGAAGCACAGAGACTCCTACGCAAAAAGGGGTAAATGGACACCAGAAGAGATCCACAATTTTTAGTCCTTAGTTGCTTCAATAGTTGCTGTAGAAACTGCCTTGATTTCAGCAGTCTGGGAGGCTGAGGAGGGAGGATTGCTTGAGGCCAGGAGTTCAAGACCAGCCTGCACAACATTGTAAGACCCTATCTCTACTAACAAATAGATACATAAATAATTATTTTTAAAATGCAATGTTTTCTATTTCATATTAATTCAGTTAGATAAGGCATTTTGAGCAAGGAGAGAAATCTTAGTGTAGACCATTTCTAAACAATGCAACTTCATTATTTTAAAGAGTTTAAATCAAATTACTGATCCCCATAGGGCTCGCTTTTTTTTTTTTTTTTTTTTTTTTTTTTTTTTTGAGGCGGAGTCTTGCTCTGTGGCCCGGACTGGAGTGCAGCGGCCGGATCTCAGCTCACTGCAAGCTCCGCCTCCCAGGTTTACGCCATTCTCCTGCCTCAGCCTCCTGGGTAGCTGAGACTACAGGCGCCCGCCACCTCGCCCAGCTAGTTTTTGTATTTTTAGTAGAGACGGGGTTTCACCGTGTTCGCCAGGATGGTCTCGATCTCCTGACCTCATGATCCGCCCGTCTCGGCCTCCCAAAGTGCTGGGATTACAGGCTTGAGCCACCGTGCCCAGCCAGGGCTCGCTTTAATGAATAATTAGTCATTCGCACATTAGGTCGTTAGGACTTCTGAAACTTTTGAGTATGTCTGAAAATAGTCTTGTTCTTTAAATAATTTTAAGCATTTTTTCTACTATCTTCTCTGATATCAATATCATGATGTTAGAGCTTATTTGGGGTAAGGAAAACCACAGCTTGGTCTGTTTAAACACTCCATTAAAAATTCCAAATTAGAAGAGTAAAAACAAACGAAATTTTCACCATAGTGGGGCAAACATTGCCCACTCTCATGCCTCCCTCTTCATAGCTAGCTAATAGAGCAGCCCTCAACTGATGACGGATGAAATGGGTAGATCAATGCATCACCTTTTTTGATCCTCAGGCATGTTCTACTGTTTCCCAGAAGTTTTCAATAGGATTGAGCTCCAGTTGCCGATGTTGAAGTTTGGTCATTATCACACCTTATATTGGCCTCTTTCCCTTCGTGCTCATGTACCTACCCTGCAGTGGTGCTTCCCGGGGTCACTTCCCAATGAAGCTACTTTACCTCAAATCCTTCTCTTAGTACATGCCTTGGAGGGAACTCAACATAAGACAGTTTGAAATAGAGGCCTTGACCAGGCTCTGTGGCTCACACCTGTGATCCCAGCACTTTGGGAAGCCGGGGTGGGTGGATGGCTTGAACTCAAGAGTTTGAGACCAGCCTGGACAACATGGAAAAACCCCATGTCTACCAAAAAAAAAAAAAAAAAATTAGCCAGGCGTGGTGGTGTGCATCTGTAGTCCCAGCTATTAGGAAGCTGAGGTGGGAGGAGCACTGCTTAAGCCCAGGAGGTGGAGGTTGCAGTGAGCCAAGATTGCACCACTGCACTCCAGCCTGGGCAACACAGCCAGATTCTGCCTCAAAAGAAAAATAAATTAAAGGTCTCGGCATTATTGCATTAGGCTGCTTTCTGTTCAGGAACCCACTACCTATAAAAATGGTATGGAATTTTAAATAGTATTTAATATATGAAAAGCTATTTTATTCACTATATTGACATTATCAACTCACAACAGAGAATGCATTTACTATAGCTTAAAGAAAATTGGACTGCAATTCTAGTAAGACTAGTATCTTAGGGATCATAACATATGATTAGGACAGTTTCCCTAATTTATAACAGAACACCCCGTCATTCTCATCCTCTTTCATGCTTTATTTTTATCCATCAGAAGGTGACTACTTATCACCTTCTACTGTAGCATATAATTTATTAAGTTTACTGTCTTCCTCCCTTAGAAATATGTTGTTTGCTGATGTACCCTCTTGCCTAGAACAAGGACTGACAGAGAGTAAGCTCTCAAGAAATGTTTGTCAATGAGTAAATGGATGAAGGCTTTCTATACAGAAGCCAAATTGCAATTAGAAGATTGCCCAGTGAGCACGGAATCCAAACTAGGAAACTACGTCTTAAAAAAACATATAAATGGCATAGATTTATCTCTGGCCCCCCCCTTTTTTTTTAGTGAAAATGAATGATTTATTTGAAAGACTTGAAATGTAATGGATTCTAAACTTAAATGACAGCTATATCAGAACATTTAAAACACAAGTGTGATAGGTATACTATATCCGTATGTCGTTCTTCATAGAATTCTATTAATTAAATATCATTGTTCTCATTTTATTCATGAAGAAACTAAGGCTGAAAAAGGTTTAATGACATGCCCAAGGCGACATAGCTAAGTAAGGGTCTGATATGGTTGGGTCCCATCCAAATCTCATCTTGAATTGTCGTTCCCATAATCCCCATGTGTCATGGGAGGGACCCAGTAGGAGGTAATTGAATCATGGGGGCGGTTACCCTCATGCTGCTGTTCTTGTAATAGTGAGTGAGTTCTCACAAGATCAAATGGTTATGTAAGAGGCTTTTCCCCATTTGCTCAGCACTTCTCCTTCCTACCGTCATGTGAAGGAGGATGTGTTTGTTTCCCCTTCCACCATGATTATAAGTTTCCTGAGGCCTCCTCAGGAACTGTGAGTCAATTAAACCTTTTTCCGTTACAAATTACCCAGTCTCAGGTATGTATTTATTAGCAGCATGAGAGGGAACTAATACAGGGTTAGAGCCTGGTTTTGAACCAAAATAAATATGGAGCCTTTAATGACTGGGGCTGGGTCAAATTCACCTTTTAGACTAGAGAAATTGAGTGCCTGCTGTTGTTGTTAAACTGGCTGACAAGGCAGTGGTTTTCAAACTTTGATGCACATTAAAATCACTTAGCGAAAAATTTTAAAGGCCCAATGTCCAAATTGCTGCTCAGACCAATTAAATCAGAATATCTGGGACTAGGGACCAAACATTTGTACTTTTTAATGATCCCGAGGTGGCTCCAATGTGCAGCAAAGTTTGGGAACCACTGCCACCAGTTTTAAGACCTCCACACGCTTACAAGAGCATTGGCAACAATGGGAATCATATCAGGTACTCTTCTGCTCTTGGAGCAAAGCAGCTGGCTCATATTGACTTTTCTCTTTGCAGGAGCTGTAAAGCAAATCTTCTATTTACACAGTATGCACCGAAAACCTTATGAGAGTCGACTTTGGAAAGCTGGACTATTTTTTTCCTCAATTTATTTCATCTTCCTTTGGAAAAAAAAATAGCTCATGGCTGAGGTAATAGAGCACAAGCCTTAAAACATACGCTGAAGCAGATGGGAAAAGGGCCAGAATCAAGATGCAGCCTTGTTTTTCTGGCTGTTCTGGTTTTTAACACTGTGAAAAAAATATCTTTTCTAAACATGAATTTGTCCTTACTCTGCTATGCTGTCCTGACTGTCTCCCTCTGGGGAAAGTGTATAAATCAATAAGGTTGGCCTATTGCATACTGCATGTACTAAAGTCATTAGGTTTTGTGAAAGAGTGTTTATAAAAATTAACGTTTGATATAATACTTAAAATTATGCCAAGATTACATGACTGCACTTTTGAACTGGATGAAGCAAAGCAACTGATACTGATGCATGGGTGCTGACACAGGCCATAGAGCTGTGAGATTCAAGATTCTGCATAATGATGACATTTTACATGCCCATTAGATGCAGCATGGAAGACTGGAAGAGCACTGGAAGAAGAGTTAGAAAGCATGGGTTCAAGGCCAGCTCTACCACTCTGGCCATGAGATCTGGAGCAAGTCGCTCATCTTCTGCGCCTTGTTTTACTGGTTTGTAAATCAAGGGGTGAATGCTAAAAAGGAGACTCATGATTTGTACATATAGAAAGAAATTCCCTTTTGTTGTCCTTGAAAAATCCATGTTGATATATAGCTCTCCCAAGCCTACTTGGGACTTCCTCACCCACTTGCTGACTCCCAGGGGAGAATATTGGACTCATTATTTTTGGACATTTCTAGCAGAATCCCCGGAGACTTGAAGGGAGGCATGAATTCTCTTATGTTGCTTAAAAAATAAGTGTAGCCACATGAATTAGGCAACTTATTACCAATTTATTAAATAGGCTAACTTTTCTGGCTCCTGTAAAAAAGATATGATGATGATAGGACATTTAAGTGAAAGTTATCTTAGAGATCACCTTTTCCAACCTAATTTTATTGTCCAGCCATAAACTTAAATGATAGCACTGGAGTGACTTTATGGGTGTTATAATGCTTATCTCATCCCTTGGATGATTAAAAAAAAAGACTTTCAGAGACCCACAGAACAGATGTGAATGAGTAAACATCCAACTGGCAAAAAGAGCCACACTTAGGTTATGAAATAAAGTTTGAAAGCAGTTTTCTTTGGTCTTCAGAGAGCAATTTACTTTGAAAAGTAAATTTATAGATTTGGTTGAAGTTAGAATAAATTATAATTTATTAGAATATCCATAAAAATTTAGGAATAATTATTGAATCAGTCAGACAACTAGACCAACATTGAAAAACACTATTCTTTTTTAATTTTTTAAATTTTTTATTTTTTTTGAGACGGAGTCTCGCTCTGTCACCCAGGCTGGAGTGCTGTGGCCGGATCTCAGCTCACTGCAAGCTCCGCCTCCCGGTTTCACGCCATTCTCCTGCCTCAGCCTCCCGGGTAGCTGGGACTACAGGCGCTGCCACCTCGCCCGGCTAGTTTTTTGTATTTTTTAGTAGAGACGGGGTTTCACCGTGTGAGCCAGGATGGTCTCGATCTCCTGACCTCGTGATCCGCCCGTCTCGGCCTCCCAAAGTGCTGGGATTACAGGCTTGCGGCACCGCGCCCGGCCAAAAAACACTATTCTTAATGTGGGTCCCTGTGGAAACCGTAGTTTAAATAGTTTAAACTATTTTCAAAGGTGAATGTATCATTTTTCATTATTGATAATGAAGTTGGATGTTTTTTACATTAAGCTGGAAATGAGATGCATAGAAACATGCTTTGTAAACTGAAGCATGATATAAATGTAGAATATTATTATTACTTATATTCCTCACGGAAACCAGTTCATGCTAGGCATGGTTAATAAACGGTTGCTGTGGTTAGATAGGGCTATCACCTCATACACTGCAAGGCCAAAGCAGACTCCCCACAGATACTACTGCCAATGTGTTCTGCTTATAATTATTTCCGTAAGTGGTTTTAGCTGGACCATTGCCTCATCCTTTATTCTACTCTGTAATGTCCTCCAACTTTCTGTCCTGAAGGGATCCTGTTCTATATATGTCTGGCTCATCAATAAGTGGGATATGTGTGCATGTATGTGGCCTGTGTTGCACTTGCCAGCATATGGGTTAAGGACTATTCTTGGGCCATTTCAAAGCTTGCTTGAGTCCTCAAAGGCAGGAATTCATTCTTATATTCCTTCTGTAGCTGCTTCCTAGGCACAGCGTTAGGCATGCCATTGGAATAAGTGTTTATTTCTTGCTGAATAACTGTCCCAGAAAACCCAGTCAACCCTGCCTCCACTCAGATGGATGATTTTCTTTTTCTACCTAGAGACAATGGGTGTTTTCTCACTGGGTTTCATAACAGAGAAGCAAAATAGCCCTTGAGAAAAATGCAATAAAACAACTATGAACACAAAGATATATGTCAGTATGTCCTTTTGGGGATTAATTACATTTTTTTCTTAGAAATTGTTAGTCCTTGGCTTAAACTTAGTTGGTGTTTTCTAAACTGTATTAGAGTCAGTTGTCCTTATCCCAGAGTAATGGGGTCAAGAGCAACATGAATAAATTACATCTCTGAACAATAGCAGAGGGACTAATTTTAACCCCAAATTCCTGCCTTCTTTTTAATGTTTTAGGAGAGCCATTGCAAAGAATAACCCTAGGCTGGGCATGGTGGCTCACACCTGCAATCCCAGTATTTTGGTAGGCTGAATGGATTGGGTGGATCACCTGACGTCAAGAGTTTGAGACCAGCCTGGCCAACACGGTGAAACCCCATCTCTACTAAAAATACAAAAAGTAGCTGGCGGTGGTGGCACATGCTTGTAATCCCAGCTACTTGGGAGGCTGAGGCAGGAGAATTGCTTGAACCTGGACGGCGGCGGTTGCAGTGAGCAGATATCGCACCATTGCACTCCCCCTGCCTGGGCGACAGAGCAAGACTCTGTCTTAGGAGAAAAACAAAAAAAGTAAATGGATAGAGTTTTAGTCTATTCTGTTCCTCTCTCCCCATTACTATCTGATGGAAATGCTAATGAAGAGGGAAATCCACTCTCATCATTAGTCTCCAAACACTCACATCCTAAATAGGCCATAGTGGACTACTGAGAATCATCTCCTTTATATTCATTTTTTACATAATGTTTTCTTAAAAAGAAGCCAAACAAATCTGTCAGCTCGCTTTCCTATAGCCCTGTGCACAGCGATAGAAGGTGGTATTTAAAGCACTGAGAATGTTACCCCAGCAAGTCAAAGGACGTAGCCTATGGCTTGCTGGGTTCTAGGGAAATACAATTGCTATACGTGGGCCACTTCCAGCGGGAATGATTGAGGCATGCTGGGTTTCTGTTGAGCTGAGCTGTAATGCTCTATGCTGCCCAATTCCTGGTTCTCTGTCTCAGGTCACAGGCCACTCTTTTCTTGGTTAGCTATTTTTTAAAAATTACCGTTTATCCTCCACCTCACATCTGTTAGGATAAAAAAAAAAAAAAAATCCAGAAATAAAAAATCTAGGCAAGGATGTAGAGAAACTGGAACTCTTGCACACTATTGGTAGAAATTTAAAATGGTGCAGCTGCTACAGAAAACAGTATGGTGGTTCCTCAAAAAATTAAAAATAGAATTTGCATATGATCCAGCAATTCCACTTCTGGATATATACCCAAAAGAACTGAAAGAAGGAGCTCAAAGAGACTTTTGTATACTCATATATATATATATATCCGTATTACTCACAGCAGCCAAGAGGTAGAAGCAACTCAAGTGTCCATAGACAAATAAATAGATGAAATATGGCATATACATACAGTGAAGTTTGGTCATTATCACACCTACTCTGTGATGCCCTTTACCTGCACTTATGTCTGCAAGTGGATATTTACCATCCACTGAGAGGTGAGGAATCTGGGGCTCAGAGAGGTGAAGTGAGTAGGCTAAGGCTGCACAGGAAATAACAGCTGGCATTTGGACTCTGATCTGCTTAGTTTCCGCTACCTGCATTATCTGCAGGATAAGACCTCACCTACCTTCAGACATGGACAGTAATGTTGCTTTGTTCTGTATCAAAGAAATCAGCCATTCTCTTAACCAGGTGAGGCCCTAAAGCTTCAGAGGTCCTGCACCCTGCAGTCACAAAAGCAGTCACTCACTTACGTAAAACATCTAACTTCATTATCAATGATGAAAAATGATACATTCACCTTTGAAAATAGTTTAAACTATTTAAACTATGTATTCAGCCTTAAAGAAGGAAGAAAATTCCAACATGGATGAACATGGAGGACATGATGCTGAGTTACATACGCCAGTTGCAAAAGGAAAAATGCTATATGACTCCACTTATATGAGGTCACTAGAGTAGTCAAATCCATACAGACAGGAAATAGAACGGTTATTGCCATGGAGTGAGCAGAGCGGGAATGGAAAAGTGTTGTTTAATTGGTACAGAGTTTCGATTTTGCAAGATGAAAAGAGCTCTGGAGATGGATGGTGGTGACGGTATGAAAACAATGTGAATGTACTTAGTGCCTCAAAACTGTACAGGTAAAAATAGTTAAGGTGGTAAATTTTATGTTATGTACATTTTACCACAACTTCAAAAAGATACATATATATATTTTAAAAAGAGTTTACCACCCATCCAGAGTGACTTAGGGTTAAATGGAAATATCAAAGCAGCCTGATTGGTCTACAGGGTCCCCAAACATAGCACACATATCATCAGTTCTGCCTACTCTTGCTCAGGACAAACATTATTAATTGATCATTACAGCTTTCTTTCTTCCTGAACCCAGATGAAATATCGTAAACTTTCACAACATGGGCCACTACCAAACAATTGGAGTAGACACGTCAGCTATGTCAATGCAGGAAAAAAATATAGGAAAATGTACAATGTAGGAAATGTAAAAGGTAGGAAAATATAAAATGTAGGAAAAAATTGTGATGGTCTATGAAATCCATGCTAGAGAAGAGGAGGATACAAAAATATAAAAATGTATAAGATAGGAAAAATCAACACAAACTTGATACATTAGGGAAAAATTATATTTTTCAGCGCTGTCTCAAAAAAGTCCCAATAGCTGAAATAGAAGCAGCATCTTTCACCACTATTTGAACCCGTATAACCCAGGTTTGGGTGTCCAATTCTACAAGTCTTTTCTATAAAAAGGAACCAGAACTCCTTCAAGGAGAATTGATTTCAAGTCTTGGGAAAGGAAAATTCAGAGTGGGTGTAGAATATCCCATTGTTGCTAGAAAGCAAAGACGATGTACTACAAGGACTAAAGAGAAATTTAGGGAGCTCCCACTGCCCAAGCTACACCAATTAAGGCATAAAGTATTAGCAAAGGTAGTAGTAATATAAAAGGGAAATAGTTTGTAATTTTATTGGTATTATTGAGTTTTAAGGTATTGAATACATAGCTAGTTTGTTTCTCTTCTACTTCATACGCAGACATTAAGCATGGGTCTATTATTAAGGGTGAATAGGAACCTGCTTCTATTTGTGTTAGCAGGAAATACTGGGTGGGGAACCTTTAAGTGGGCCAGTCGCTTCAAAATTAAGAGCTATACCATGAGCAAGATTGGTCTTTGTGATCTCATATCATATCATAACAACGAATAAGAAAAAGTCTACCTATTCATTGCCACTGATGGTTATACATAACCAATGAAAATCCCTTTTCAGAGAGTCCAGTGGTATGTTTTCAGATGACAAATTAGCTGGGTTCCTCCACCACCTCCCCCAAGAGAGCACTGACCCACTCCCTCAGCTCCTAAAGAATAAACTCTGTAGATGAACCTACTAATGAGACATTAATCTTGCTGTGTCACCCAGGCTGAAGTACAGTGGTGCAGCCTCCACCTCCTGAGTTCAAGTGATAAGACATAAATAAGGTTCCAATTATATCAAAGATGTCAATATATCATAATGACAGAAAAATACGGTAGGTTCAAACCATTTGTTCACAACTTCTGGTAAAGACATTGAGTTTCAGAAAAATAATATCTATCTGAGACATAGAGATGTAAATTTCCACGATGTAACTAGCACAACTTTGTAACAAGGGGACTGGAACCATGAACTATACAACTAGATCCCACATTCAGACCTGAAATCAAAGGGATAACAATTTAGAACTTATAACCTCGAGTCTTTTTCTTTGGGGGTATGGTAAAGTTTCTAAAATCCTAGGAAGATGGCCGGGCACGGTGGCTCACACCTGTAATCCCAGCACTTTGGGAGGGCGAGGCGGGGGGATCACTTGAGGTCAGGAGTTCAAGACCAACTTGATGAAACCCCACCTCTACTAAAAATACGAAAAATTAGAGGGCATGGTAGTGTGTGCCTGTAATCTCAGCTACTTGGGAGGCTGAGGCAGAAGAATCACTTGAACCCAGGAGGTGGAGGTTGCAGTGAGCTGAGATCACGTCACTGCACTCTAGCCTGGGCAACAGAGGGAGACTTCATCACAAAAAATAAAATAAAAAATTCTAAGAAGATGTAAATTACATTATATATTTCATAGATATATTTATACTATTTAAGGAAATTTGATATATTCAATTTGTTATTTTTATCAAGTCCTTAAAAGTGTTTAAAGTTACAACCACTGGTTAAATCATTTTAAAATTTTGCTTTGTTAAATTTAATTTTTTTTTTTTGAGACAGGGCCTTGCTGTATCACCTAGGCTGTAGTATAGAGGTACAGCCTCCACGTCCTGAACTCAAGAGATCCTCCCATCTCAGCCCCTGAGCAGCTAAAACTACAGGCATGCACCACCATACCTGGCTAATTTTTGCATTTTTTGTAGAAATGAGGTTTTCCCATGTTGCCCAGGCTGGTCTCAAACCCTCAGCTCAAGCAATCCAAACTGCTGGGATTACTGGCATGAGCCACTGCGCCTGGTCAAATTCATAAATTTTGATGATCTTTTTGAATAAGTAGTATGTGATTATTTAGAGGAGTATTCAGTAAGTTTAAAATATTGCTCAATAAATTCATAAGGTTATAAATTACACATTAAACAATGCACTAATGGTCATACACATTCCTCTCCAAACAGAAAAGTCCATTGAACACTAAAGACTATCAAAAGATGAAATCAGTTTGCCATCCCAGGAGACTCAAGACCATTAAGAAAGATTGCTATTCAAATAAAGATACCACATGCCAAGCCTGTTCTGTACAGATTGTGTCAGTTTCTCAGATGTGATGGAGCTTGCTCTTTGGATCACCCTACCTTGTGTGGTGAAAGCTTTTGTTTCCCAATTTTATTGCTAACCTAGAGCTGTCAATCCCATACCTTTGGGTTCATCTGTTTTTCCTCCTGGGTTGGAGTTATCATCTTTTGTGGAATCCTTCAAGGTTCCATATTCCTTTTCCATCTTAGCTGCTTCTTCCTTGGTACTGTCTGTTTCTTCATGACTCTTCTCTGATGGTGCTGTAATCAGATTGAGCATTGTTGTCATAGGCCTATTTCCTATCTATTAATTGGTTGCTAAAGTAGAAATCAACTTTATTGACAAGGTACAGTTTGAGGTCAGATCATATTTTGAGTTGAATGGGATCTTAGTGCTTATCTAATCCAACCCTCTAACCCCATATCACAGAAGAGCAAATTGAGGCCCAGAAAGGGGAGAGATATGTCTAAAGTCATCCCATGAGTTGACTTTAGACATATCGCCCCTACCCCACTCCAGCTTTCTGAATTCTGATTTGGTAATTTTTCCTTTCTGCCACCCCGTGCCATTAGAGGGCATATATTCTTTGTCTTACTTTAATCAGTGTAGGTGATAAAGCCAGGATATGTCAGGTTCTGAAGTATATTTGGTGGGTCTTGATTCCAAACGATAATAACTCTATAGCTGCCCAATCTCTCCTTGACATTGCATTTTTGAAGGACAGTCTATTACTCAGAGTCACACCTAAGGATCTGGGGCTATGGCAGGACTTCTCTCCTTCTGCTCCTTTCTTCACACTCCTTTACCCCTAGGAACCCTAAATTCGAAGAAGAGACTTGAACTCTTGCCGTCAAAAGAGAATAACTCTTGCTCCCTTCTCACTTTAAAATAACCATATTTCCATGTAGTAATAATCCTTTGTTGAATTAAAAACCATAAAACTTAAAGTAGGTAACCATTTGAAAACAATTGTAATGCATTTCTGTAGCCAATAAAATATTTGGAACCTCAAGCAGTCTAAAAGTAAACTTTTAAAATAAAGTGTTTTTTTATTGTAGAAAAATAGGAAGAAAAGAAAGAAATCAGTTATTGTCTGGTATCAAACATCCGCTAGTGTGCTGCAGTATATAGAGAGATACATATTTTTTTTCACAGTTGTGGTACAATTTTGTTCTTTGCTTGTGTCATTAACATTATTATGGAAGGGTGTTTCCAGGTAATTAAAAACTGCTTGAAAACATATTTTAAAGGGCTGTATACTATGCCATCAAGAATATGTACATGATTTCTGTGATAGGGACAAAGAGTCAAAGTATAACAATTTGCAATTTTTGGTTGTCATTAATAGTTAAACAAATTTAAAAAAGAATCTGCCGTTCGCAAACTTTTCTCTTTTTGTTCCACCCTCCTCCTTGAAAGGAGGCTTCTTTCCATAGCTCAGTTCCCTGGGGTTTGATGGGCAGAGTAGGGTGATGGGTGGAGGTATGGAACTGATGAAATCAAGAGTGGGGGTAAAGCGCACTACCCAGGGGCACAGACCATCCCAGGGGAGAGAGAAGACCTGGGAGGTGAGAGCAGGAGGTGGTGCAGTGGGGAGTGAACAGATGACCAGGGACAGTAGTCTGGAGAAGTGGTTATCTAGCGAGAGAAGATACATAAAGGAGAATTTTAGGACGGATTGCTCAGTTTTGTGATGTAGCCTTTTCCTTTCCACCTAAGATTCCTAGCCACCTCCAAGAATCTTCAGTAAAGATCTACATTATTTTTCAATGTTTTTTGAGGTCAGATTTGTGTGCTGTGGTTGGCCACAAAATAACCAAGGTCACATCTAATTAATCCTATGGCTGCATTTCAGATTTTAACACTTTTCAAAATCTGTAATTTTTTATTAATGTTTATTAAAGTTCATTATTTACTACTCAAAATGGTTACTATTCTAAAGGCTAGAAAAATAGTTAAATAATCGTACCTGGGAAAAGCTTGCTTATATTGTCAGTAGCATTTTTTTCTAGTTTGTTTTTGGTCTGAAGAGCAATCATTTCATCCAAGTTTTCTGGAAGGAGGAAGGAAAGAAATATAATTTTATTCCCTGAGAGATGACATCAAATTTTTACTAAAAATGTTTAAATTGCACCAGAAATATCACAATAGCAACTCCAAAATATTAACACTGCTGGTAAGATGTTTTGACCTGGGCCAGGCGCGGTGGCTCAAGCCTGTAATCCCAGCACTTTGGGAGGCCGAGACGGACGGATCACGAGGTCAGGAGATCAAGACCATCCTGGCTAACACGGTGAAACCCCATCTCTACTGAAAATTACAAAAAACTAGCCAGGCACGGTGGCGGGCACCTGTAGTCCCAGCTACTCGGAAGGCTGAGGCAGGAGAATGGCCTGAACCCGGGAGGCAGAGGTTGCAGTGAGCTGAGATCTGGCCACTGCACTCCAGCCTGGGCGACAGAGCGAGACTCCATCTCAAAAAAAAAAAAAAAAAAAGATGTTTGACCTGGATTTTATTTCTGAGAATCATAGACTCTCAGGATGGAAAGACATATAATTTGAGATCCTCAAGTTCAGCCTCCTACTCAGCTAATTGCAGAAGTTGCTTCTATATCTCTGTGGCCACTGCTAGAACACTTCCAGGATTGGGAATTAGAGTGGATACTTGGAGTTTGACCTACTCAACACCTTGTGGTAACTGCACCTTGATTTTTCTCTGGGGAACCTACCCCTGTCTCACTCTCAGAACATTTGACTGCACTGGTGCTAGAATAACCCTAGAATGACTAAACAGGGTCTTCCATGACCTGGGCTATAATTCAAGTAGGAGCCCAGGACCCTATCCAGGTCAGTGAGACTCAATGGTAGGACCACTGGTAGAAAGAGGCTCTCTTTCCACTGAGATTGATGTGCTATGAGGAGGTGAGACTGGGACTGTCCCAGTCATCTTGTTCCCACAGAGAGCAATCTATCTGGAATAAATGAAGACAAAAAGTCAGAGCTGTGAGATGAGATAAGGTCAGTTCCTCACACTGTTGGTGGAATTCACAAACCTAAAGCCAGACTACCCCATCACTCCACAGATTTTTCCAGTTATACACAGCAATAAATTCCTTTTTTGCTTAAGCCAAACAGTTTGATTTCTGTCTTTCAGGGCTTTCACTCATTCATGAGGAAGAAAGTTCTACTGTCAGGTAATCTTAGGGATCATTTCCCTACTTATATTAAGCTGCACTCTGTATCCTTGTCTTTGTTCTAATTCTGCTCTTTGGAGTAGTATCATATTAAGTGTTGCTAGACAGGAGTCTAGACTGTGACTTCCTCAAGGTAGACAATGAATTAGCAACCACACTTTTTGTACTTAGCTATTCAACCAGCCACATAGCTATCTCACTACACTATTTTAGGACGAGCCTTTTCTACCATTCGCAAACAAGCAAGTCTTTGCAATTAGTTTGTAAGGATCTTATTATTACTTTGTACGTTTTCTCCCCAAGTAAACTCCTCTTGCCCTACCCCTATTTTAAGAACATAATTAATATATTCTAATGTGTAGTGCATTGCTTTCTTCCTGGATATAGTTGCCATACCTGGCAACATTTGTAATCATGATACACTGTTGAGGTCAGAATAGAAAGACAGATCACTGCTTGTCACTAGCTTGGATGGGAGGAGAGGAGGCTGGTCAATCGTCTTCTACCCACGCTGCCCTGAGCCCCTGGGGATATAAGGGTGGCTCTCCACGGCAGCAGAAGTCAAAAGCCTATGTGCTTATACAGAAAAATTCTTAAAGACATAACTCAAGCTCTAATTGTAAAAGCTACACATACACACTTAATACATATATGCATATAAACATGTACATATACATTAATATGTATGTAATACATACGTATTTATAAACAATATTTACTTTGCATATGTAAGGAGCAGATATAATTATTTAAAAACACGAACATTTAGAATAAAATTTAAATAGTCTATCATAAAAATAAATAAGTAATTTACTTTAGATAGTCTTCTCTTGTGGAGTATCTAGCCAATTTTCACTGCTTTGCTCCTACAAGCCAATGTTGTCCAATAGAACTTTCTGCAATGATGAGTGTATTCATTTCTGCACTGTTCAATACGGTAGCTACTAGCTACATGTGGCAACTGGGCACTTGAAGTGGGCCTAGTGCAACTGAGAAACTAGATTTTAAATTCTGTTTAAGTTACTCTTAATTTAAACAGGAACTTGTGGTTAGTGGTTACCATATTGGGCAGCACAGTTATAAGTGACAGTGGGAATATCTGCCTTGCACATAAGCCTTTGAGGCATTTCTGATTTATTTCCACAGAATAATTGCCTAAGCGTGGAATTTCTGACTCACAGAGTATTGATATGAAACAGTTGTTGATATGAAAACAACGTCTTTGATCTACTGTTAAAAAAATAAAGAGGGCCCCAAAGCACTATGTGTAATATGAGCTTATTTTTTGTTGCATAAGAGAAAGAAATGACATAGGTACACACACACACACACACACACACACACACACACACACACACACACACACACAATAACATCTGGAAGAATATAAATCAAGATGTTACCAGAGTGTTGATGTTGTGAGTGATTTTCACTTTCTTTTTAGTACTTTTTGCACTGAATGACTTTTAAAAATAAACATGCTCTTTTATAGTCAAGAAAAAAACCAGTAAAACTACTTTCATTTAGAAAAAAAATGAGGTTCATCCAAAGTAATTCTGGATAACCCTACCTGATATAGTTTTGATATTTGTTCCCCCAACACTAATGTTGAAATACAGTCCCCGATGTTGGAGGTGGGGCCTGGTGGGAGGTGATTGGTTCATGGGGGCAATTTCTCATGAATGGCACCATCTTCTTGGTGCTGTCCTCGAAGAGTGAGTGAATTCTCACGAGATCTGATTGTTTAAAAGTGTGTGGCACCTCCCCCACCCTTGCCTTTGCTTTCACACTGTGACATGCCTGCTCCCACTTTACCTTCTGCCGTGAGTAGTTGCTTCACCAAGCAGATGCTGGTATCATGCTTTCTGTACAGCCTGAAGAACTGTGAGCCAATTAAACCTCTTTTCTTTCCTTTTTATTTTATTTATTTCCTATTTATTTATTTGAGACAGGGTCTTTCTCTGTGGCCCAGGCTGGAGTGCAGTGGCGCTATCTTGACTCACTGCAACCTCAGCCTCCTGGGCCCAAAGCGATTCTCATGCTTCAGCCTCCTGAGTAGCTGGAACTACAGGGGTGCACCACCACACACAGCTAATTTCTGTATTTTTTTGTAGAGATGGCATTTCACCATATTGGCCAAGCTGGTCTCGAACTCTTGGCCTCAGGTGATCCGCCTGCCTCAGCCTCCCAAAGAGCTGGGATTACAGGCGTGAGCCACTGTGCCTGGTGGAGTAAAATTTTTATAAAATTGTCTCCATAAGATTATTAGAAAATGCTAATGAGACAATTAATAAATGTGAAATATTTGTACTCAAGCTGTTTCTATAAAGATAAAAAGTTGAAAACTGGTTAATTTTATTTGCATATATTATCAAACTGGTCGATTCTTGCTACCCAGGTAATCTGGGAAGCTTTGGCATAAATTATCAAATTAATGAGGTCATTACTGCCAAGTCCCTAATTTACTTTGAACAATGAAAACCACCACAGTAGGAAAAAACCACATAGGATCTCACCAAGGTAGGAAACACCTTCTTCTGGAGATATTGTTCCATATTTCACCATCATCTTCACAAAGTCAATCAATGTTTTCATGATAGTAATCAGTGTTTCTTTCTCTTTTGCTTCTTTTTCTATATGAAAGAACAAAATAACTTAAAACTAGTGGGGGATAGCTTCCTCTTTCAATGTCAATTTATAAAGTACAGCATCTTTTTGTTTGTTTGTTTGGGTTTTTTTTTTTTCTCAAAGACTTTGAGGTCTCAGTGTGTGGCCCAGGCTGGAATGCAGTGCTATTTGCAGGTCTCATCATGGCTCACTACAGTCTCAGACTAAACTCCTAGATTCAAGAGATCCTCCCATGAAGTTGGAACTATAGGTAAACACCACCACACCCAGCACTAATTACAGTATTTTACTGAAATATTTTTCTCTACATTTATAGCTAAAACCATATATATTTAACTTACCAAAAAAATCTAAGTTTGATTGGAAATATAGGATAAGATAGATACAGCTATACTGAACTTTTTTCAGAAATAGGCAATTATAACTTCTCCAAAAGAGTTTAATTTCATTTAAAATATTTTGCTGATAGAGTAGATGATAAAGACACAGTTTTCAACCCGAGATAACATGAACTCAAAAGGAAGAGTAGAAGACTGGCAAGCCAACAACATTCCTCTACTCAGGTGGTAAGTCTTTGAGGGCAAGAGCAATCTTTATTCATTAATTAAGCTTAATTTTCTTAATTGAAAATAAGAACATATACAGTTTTAGTTTATAAATACAAAATTGATTTTTGAACAAGATGTTACTTTTTAATCTTTATTTCATTTGAGAGAATATATGCATATAGTAAAAATATTTCAACTGCTCAAAAGTAATTAAAAATGGAAAGTAATATTCCTCATCCCCTCTAACTCTCTTTAAGTAACTATTACTAGCAGTTTCTTGGGAACCTTTTTTCTTTTTCTTTTTTTTTAAGATGGAGTCTCACTCTGTCACCCAGGCTGGAGTGCAGTGGCACCATCTTGGCTCACTGCAACCTCTGCCTCCTGGGTTCAGGAGGTTCTCTTACCTCAGCCTCCCGAGTAGCTGGGATTATAGGCGTGTGCCACCACGCCTGGCTAATTGTTGTATTTTTAGTAGAGATGGGGTTTCACCATGTTGGCCAGGATGGTCTCAATCTCCTGACCTCAGGTGATCCGCCCGCCACGGACTCCCAAATTGTGGGGATTACAGGCATGAGCCACTGTGCCCGGCCTCTTGGGAACCCTTTGTATTTGACATTCTGTTCTGCATCTTGATGGAACAAAATGGATAATTATGCCATAATAGCTGAGAAAAAAATATTAATTCTAAAATCAGAAAAACATCAGTTTCCATTTTTGAAGGAAAGTAAAACGAAGGTGCTAGAGGGGAGCCCATTTTCTCTATTCTTTGAGCTTCCACTGAAAGATTTTCCCTAAATACTCCTAGCCTTTCCCCCTTCCTCTGCATCCTCCCCCACAAATATGGTTGGTAAGCAACAGCCATTAGCCTATGTTTCTCAACTGGTGGGGATTTGGAATCTTTCTTTTTTTCCACTTGCCTGGAACAGTGCAAGGCAAGAACCTGAGAAACGAGCCCGCTCTGCAGACCCAAACCATCCCTGAGACTGGCTGTTGATCTAGACGGAGGAGTAGGGAGCAAACAAAGGCCACAGTTGGCTCTCACATGAAGCTACGTTCTGCAGCCCTGTGTTTATCAGCAACAGAGATGATATTTTGGTTTCCTACCTGCTTTATTCAGTCTTAATTTGTTGAGACCCTGGGCAAGAAAGACAGATGCTAGCAAAGAACTCAGTATAAGTATTTAAATTAAAATTATGGGAAAATAAAGGCAATAAGAAATGAGGTGAGGAAAATGGAAAGATAAAAACGAATAAGGAACATTTTATACAGTAGCATTTTTAAAGATGCCATCAAAGTCATGGGTTGGAAGGGAGGAAAAATGAGAGAAGAGGCAGGGGAAGAGATCTTGGAAAAGAACTGATAAATAGTAACTTCAGCTATCACATTATTTGCTCAAGGGCACATCCGTAGAAGTATTTGGCATCACGCTGGTGCTCTTCACTGATGAGAAGTGACTCACCAGGATGACAGAGGTTCTGAGTTGGGCATCTGCCAACCAATGGGGCAAGATGGCTCAGAATGGACCCTCAAGATGTAAAGCCCTGCAGAGCCAGCAGAGGGGCCGGTGCCATCTGGCCAATGTCTGGAATTGAAGCACAAAGGATGTTCTCCAGAAATGAAAGCTTATTTTAAGGTCACTTCTTGGGAGAAATAGATTACAGTTATAGAAGTCTTTATATAAATGTTCAATCTGGGGCTGAATCCTTGAACAGGGAAAGGAAAAGCCATGAAGGCACTAGAGCATCTGTTTGAACAATAATAACAGAAACATTGCACATTATTATCCTCCTTGCAGATTAACCAAAATAAACATGGACTGAATCCTCAGTTAACTCAGTGCACCTAGGAGCAAAGAGATCAGCATGAATGACTTTGCTTTAAAAAACAAAAACAAAAAATAATTTCCCAAGTGTGTTTTAGGCTCCTGGATTTCTTCAGTCTAATGTTCTCTGTTTTAACTCTGAAGTTAAAATGTTCATAAAGGCTGAAGCTGAAACTGTTCATAAAGAAGTCTTGAATAATCTTTTGAATTAGGTTTCATACACTGTTTCCATTAAGGAAAGTGAGTAAAGCCTTTTAAAGAAAGATATGTTGCTAATGGCAGGATTTCCTTCCTACTTTTGTGTGTGTGTGTGTGTGACAACATGTATGCTAATAAAAAAAGTCAGGCAAAGAAAGAAAAATACTATATGATCTCACTTATATGTAGAATCTCAAATAGTCAAACTCATAGGAGAAGAGAGTAGAATGGTAGTTGCCAAGGGCTAAGGGAAGGGAAAAATGGGGAGGTGTTGGGGTCAAAGGGTGGGAAGTTTCAGTTATGCAAGATGAATACATTCTGGAGAATGTACAGCATGGTGGTGGTAGTTAACAGTATTGTACTGTGTACTTGAAATTAGCTAAGAGGGTAGGTCTTAAGTGTTCTCATCATACACACAAAAAGAATAAAGGAAAAAAAAAGAAAAAAATGTTAACTGTGAGGTGATAGATACACTAGTTAGATTCATTGTGATAATCATTTCACAATGTATAAATGCACCAAAACATCAAATTGTACACCTTAAATATATACAATGTTTGTTTGCCAATTATACCTCAATCAAGCTGAGAAAAAAACAGGTGCAATAAGAGTTGAGGTTGAACTGGGTAAGGGCAGGGACACTGCCTGGTTCACATCCATCTTGGTGCTAGGTCTTTTCCAGTACCTTGTACATAACACATGTCCAGTATTTGTTTGCGGAACAAATAAATGAACCTTCTGTTAACAAGAAGATTAAATTATCCAGAAACATCACCTTTCCTGATTATCCTTTCCTAAATATTTTCATAACTGGTATGCTCCTTTGGAAAAAAAATTGATGTGAACGATTTTCCCCAAGCCCACAGTGTATGTCATTGAAGATTATATTTGGAAACTGAAAACAGGAAGAAAAGAACCCACCCACACATTTCCTGGAATTACTCTTTCTGTTCCACATAATCACAACCACACAGTGGTTACCTGAATCAATACTTTTCAGTAATGCATAGAAATTTGGGAAATATTGGAGTTCCTCAAAGTTGTCTTCACTGTAGGTTTTAGTTCTCCTTTCCAAGCCATTTGTCAAGGTTAAGGTGTTAGATACTGTTTCATCGTTTTCTCCCTTAGTAAGACCATCTTGAATTGCTGCCATTGGAGTCTCCAGTGGGGAAAAATCAATAAAAAATAAACATCTTGTTAGAACTAGTGAAATTCCAGCTTGATTCCTTCCTTTGTGATGCTCTTAAATGTGAAGTGCAAGAATTCCCCCTCCTTTGCAAGCTCCTGCAGGTTCAAACCCATTTCTAGACATGTGTGCTCTTGTCATTTGAAAAAGTCACCGAAGCTTAGGGAAAGGAGCTCTACCTCAAGGGAAATCCCCTGAAGAACCTGGCTCCTGCTCAAGGGAAAAAGGGGAATTTCTGGGCTCCTTCTCTGAGCATGTTTACCTCCATAAATTCTCATGAGTCTCTCCTCGAAAAACTGCCTTTTAATGAAGAGGGAAGCTTTGAGTTCACAGAATCCACTAAGAGGGCTGGTGTCAGGATACAGGAAAGCCTGTTAGAATGTCTATCCCTAGCAGGGCAGTCATACTTGGGAATTTCTGAGTAAAATTTAAGTGCTGTCTGGATGAGTGTACAAAATCCTTTCTCTCAGACCTGATATTTGTTCAATGGCTCCCATCTTAGTAAATGATTCATTCTCCGTTCAGTGAACTAGATAGAAATTTAAGAGCCTTTCTTGACTCTTCTTCCTTTTCCCCCATCCAATCAATCAGTAGCCTTGTTGGCCCCGCTTTCAAAATTTATCCCAAATTTGCACATTTCTCTCTCCACTATGCCACTCTAGTCCAAGCAGCCTTCGTTTCTCACCTGCTAGCTGCAACACCACCCTCCCCAAATCTGTGCCCAACACTGCGTTTCCACATTGTAGCCAGAGTTATCTTTTTAACAGTCTGATCATGTAACTCCTTTGCTTAAAATTCTTCAGGGGACCAGAAAATTCTCATGGTTCTTACAATAAAGATCAGAGTCCATCCATGGCTCATAAGGCACTGCATGGTCTGGCCCGGGTCCACCTTCCCAGTCTCTTCTTTTTTTGCTCTTTCTTTCTGTGCCAGCAACACTGCTTGTTTCAGTTGCTTGGATACTCCACACATCCTTCTCTATGTGCTGCCTCTCATGTTCACAAGTTAACTCCTATTTGACCTTCGGTTCTCAGTTCAAGTTACTTCCTTAGGGAAGCATTACTTGAGCCTAAGTCCAGGTCAGTTTCCTTTTTTGAGGTGTCATAGAACCATGTTTCTTTCTTCAGAGCACTTAATGCAATTGTAATGAAAATACATGATGATTTAAACACGATCTACCTCTTCCACTAGACTTTGAGCTTCATGAGTAAGGGATTATGTCTTTTTAAATGGGCATGGTATTTCCAGTGCTTGGTACAGAGTTGGTATTCAATGAATATTTGTTGAAAGAATATTTTATTTGTATTTTATTTGCATTGATGTATTCAGGAAACATGAGTACACAGGTCAAGCATATGAACATTTTAGAGATGGGTGAATAGGATTATGTAATGGGAGTGAAGAATTATGGAAATAGCTATGTTAGTTGTTAGTTTTAGCTCAGACTGGTAAGCTTGGGTGAAAGTCATAAGGGTTTTTTTTTTTTTTTTTTTTGATAAATCTAGAACTTTTTTTTTTTTTGAGTGGGTGAATCTTCAAAAGCTGCTTAAAAAGATGGCAGCTGGTGAGGATTGGAAGTAAGGAGAGCAGAGGAAAGTTTTTAGGCTACCCAGTTAAAAAAAAAAAATCCAGACCCAATTTCTATTTTCTAGCCTCTCTAAAACAGAATTATCAGCCTCTATAGTCTTTGTATTTGAGACAAGATGTTGGAGGAGAAGAGGAGCCATGGGTGTGGGTTCTTTACGGAAGAAAATCAAAGGACAGATGAGGAATTTGATATCACCCTATGGTCAGTTTCATCTAAAGTTTTAAAGAGAATTCAAGGTGGGGAGAAAGATCTCAGCGGCTTGGTTGGTGCCAAGGAAAAAATAAAGAGGCAAGGAGTCCAATAAAGGGAAGGAAGGATGAAATTAACCTGGGTAAATAGGCATCTAAACCAATGAAAAGGGGAAGGAGCAGGTGGAAGAGCACTGCCAAGAACAGAGAGGCAGCATTAGGCAGCTGGCTCTGGGAAACACAAAAGCTGGTGGAGCAGACGATCTAGTCAACCCACTTCTTTGTAGGGGGATTGGGCACAGATGATGACATCTGCTGTGAACAGATGTTGGATACCAAAGGAACTGTGAGATGTTTGGTTGCAGTTCACTGGGACTGTACCTATAGTTGTTATTATGTGATATTGTTACTTCACATATTATTATGTATTATTTTACTGTGGGGTATAAGATGTAATCTTTACGAAATAATAGAATATAACATAATCTTTACATTATTTTCAAAGTTGAGATCATTTATATTTTTAACTTTTTGGTATTTTATGCATATACATATTTTAAAATTAATTAATTAATTAATTAATTTTTTGAGACAGGGTCTCACTCTGTCACCCAGACCGTTATGTAGTGGTGCCATCATAGTTCACTGCAACCTCAAACACCTGGCCTCAGGCGATCTTCCTCTCTCAGCCTCCTGAGTAGCTGAGACTATAAGCTTGTGCCACTACACCCAGCTAATTATTTTTATTTGTAGAGATGGGGGTCTCACTATGTTGCCAGGACTAGTCTTGAACTCCTGGTCTCAACTCCCGCCTCAGCCTCCCAAAGTGCTGGGATTATAGGTTTGAGCCAACATGACTGACCTGAATATAAATGGGCTAAAAATGCCACATACCTCAAATCTTCCTTGGTATCAAGTAAGGCACTAATTATTATACAGATAGAAGTACACACACACACACACACACATCCATCCATGCAGATACATACACACACATACATACCACTTTCTCTGGTATTTTTCCAGCCTGATTCTCAGTCCTGCTGGTTGGCTTATTGGGATCCTCCTCATAATTGTTGGCTTCCTTTGAGATTAATTTTTGTAAAACCTCCGCTACTTCATCTTCCAGTGTATGTGCTTGGCTTTCTGTGATCTGTCATAAAAAGGGAAAACATATATAACTGCTATATTCTCAGTCCTGTGATTTAAAAAAAAATGCGGACTAAACTGTAGTCAAACATATCTTTTTTAAAGAGGACTCTTCTGAACCATCTTTCAGACAGCCCTAACTTATGCCTGCACCACATACTAGCTGTTATAGCGATTGCTCAGCACTCCTGGAAGAAGTATATTTGGGCCCACCATGCAAGCTGGTAGTCCTATCTCTTGAAACCCACGGACCATGTATTTAGAGAAACACCCAGAGCATTGCTCCACCACAGCTTTAGGTCATAGTCAGATAACCTTTGACATCCCAAAACATTAGCATCTTAATAAAGCCTGCCAGGGCCAGGTCAGGGCAGAGGAGCCAAGCTGAGGTGGATTCAAATGAGATCACCTGGAGTTTCTAAAATATAGATCACATGCCTTTGCTCATGTTATTTCTTTTTTGTCACATACATGTCTTTTACCTCTGCTGGTTATATCCTAACCATCCCTCTAAGCTTCCTTCATGCGCCTCTCCTCTGAAGTCTTTCCTTACTCCAGTTGGATATAAGCTATTCTCTGGCTCTTATGGTTTTTAAGCAGCTGGCATTTTGGGCGTGTGTCTACTTGCCTACTTCTTCTGATGGATGATAAACTCCTAGAAAAAAAGAATGGTGCTTTACTTGTCCTTAAAACCTACGGGTCCTAGTAAAAGGAAGACACATGATAAACACTTGGCTACTTGAGACAAGTGACTTGGCTTCTTGGTATACTCTAAACTGCACTAGGAATTTGGTTTATTTCCATGCACATGACTTACAAGGCCAAGATTCAGTAGTTTAGAAACAATCTTGTCAAACACTGCTCTGTCATTTTCTTCATAAATCCTGGTAGCGATTTTATGGACAATGTCTTCAGCAGTTAAAGGAGTCCCGTCTAGTTGATGAAGACCGTCTGGATCATCTAGACAGAACGACCACAACTTCACACCATAGTGATCATAGATCTGTTTCATGCATCATATTATACTTATAATCTGTACTGCATTTTTGTACACTCAGATATGTTTGCGATGTATTTATGGTGGTTCTTGGTCCATGGAAACCCTTAGTTTGAAATAAAATCGATCTTCATGTTAAAAACTTAGTATGATAATGGACATTCTGAAACTTTCTTAGGTGACTATAAGAGGAAGGAAGAGCTAAAGGCAACACAAAAGCCCTCTCCATTTATTGTTATCACAAATAATACAAACCATATTATACCTTTTATTAACATAGTATGCCATATTTACATAGCATGTCATATTATTCTATGTGCCCTTCTATATATTGTATGATTTGATATTTGAGTTCCATACAGGGAATAGATTGTTTGGTAATATCCCCACATGTACTACCTTTGCAGGCAAATTCCTGGGGTAGGGGCAGGGACCTCTACCTCGCACCCAGAATTAGAGAGTGTGTACTGAAGATTTAACGACTCACCTAAAATAAAGATTTACTTCTAACTGAACCTGTATCAGAGTGTCTTTATGTAAAGAAGGCAGCTTAAGGTAACAAGACTCATTCTTAGAGAACAGGGAACTTACCTTA
Source organism: Piliocolobus tephrosceles (assembly GCF_002776525.5). NCBI lineage: Eukaryota > Metazoa > Chordata > Mammalia > Primates > Cercopithecidae > Piliocolobus > Piliocolobus tephrosceles. The sequence continues at coordinate 75,919,249 of NC_045439.1, forward strand.
TGTGCCTGGAATTTAAACTTTTGAAGTGTGGCAACAGATCTGCACAAAGCAATATGTAAATCTTTGCAGAGAAGCATGCTAATATGTACCCTTGGCTTTCCTAGGAATACATTTGGCAATACGACTTCAGACCAAAGTAAGGGCCCATCCTGAGGGAAAGGGCTAGTGGCAATGAAGCATTGTAGCACATCCATGGAGATCTTCCAGAAATCAATTATTAGTCATCTCCAATCTATACCACATTGAATGGATCAAATTTACAAGATACTTAATTCTCCCTGTTTCCTCTGGGAAGACTGGAAAGATCAGAATTTTAGCCCCAGTGATATCTCTAGTTAGCTATATCCTTGGATCACTGTAAAGGAGTCTAATAAGGTATCTATTTCATGGGATTGTTGTGAAGATCAGATGAAATAAAATGTAAAAGTACTTTTAGATTGAACAGTACTTAAGGTCGGTGCAAAAGTAATCGCGGTTTTTGCCATTACTTTTAATGGCATTACTTTTTAATGGCAAAAACCGCGATTACATTTGCACCAACCTAATATATGAAAGCTAATGTATTATTGTTATTATGCACGGTATATTTGTATTTTGAAATAAAAGAACTGCAATTATATTCTAGAGAAAATGGAAATTGAATCTCTGGCCAGATTCTGCCCAGACAATCCTCATCACACTCACTCAAAGAAAGAAGAACCTAGTATTTCTCTTCTGATTCTGCTCTTTTCTTCCATGGGTTTTGGGGATTTGGACAGAGAATATCTCCTGTGGCTTTTCTTTCAGACTCTATGAAAATAGAGGTATATGCTGCCTCAGGCAGAATATCTTCTTCTTGTTTGGAAAGAAGCTTAGGAAAATGAGTAGGGGTAAGTATACATGGAGGACTGGAAGTTCTGTCAGTACAAAACTGCTGAGCTGTTGGCCAGCCCATGAGCCATGAGCCCTTCAAGCTGAGTACCAGACAGACATAAAAGCAGAAAAGCCCCTAAGAAAAACAAACAAACAAACAAACAACAAACATAAAATCAGTTCTCCTCCTGGCTGACTGAAAATTTGGTTCATCATCTATTTTTCAGGAGCAGAGACTCAGTATTATGTGTCTGATTTTTCCATTTGTGGGTTGCAAGTCAGGCTCTCGGGAATATACAGAGCAGAAACTGCCCCAGTCTATGCAGAGGTGGAAGAATTCATTTCCCTTCCCACTTATCCCTCAGGATCCGTAAAAGGAGGAATATTGGTTGCCTGCTAAACCTGGAAAATAATTGAGATGACTGTTTTTCAGTCCATTTACCTCACAACAGGGAGGATGTTAGTAACCCACTGAAGAGCCTTTGCTCTGCTGCACTGCTGTTCTCTCTTGAGCCAGGAACTTAGGTCTCCCCTAGCAGCGCTTTGCTGGATGGGGTAAACAGTGGAACATGTGACCATTGCTCCTCACCTTTCCCTGATTTCCTTCGCTCTTCTAAAATGGATAGTATGACTCAGAATGGCTTCCCTCCTGCTCATGAAGGGGTATTTCACCGTCCATGTATAGACTCCCAGAGGGGAGCCAAACATGGGTTTAACACATAACTTTTGTTAAGTAGCCACAACATTCTAAGTGAATGTCAAAGGGTCATGTCTCAAGTCATCATCTGCCCTGTTATGTTTTGAATCCCTAACATCTAATATAGCACTTGACTTTCATTTGTTCAATATATCTTAATTGAAGTCTTACTATGTGCCAGACACTGGAAATAGAGTGATGTAAAAGTTAGGCATGCTCCCTGACTACACAGGGTTTATTGTCTAGCTCATAGTCCAATACGTAGCAATTGCTCAATAAATATTTGAATGCATACAGGAGCCCCAAAGCTCTACTTTATAAGAGAAATTTGGAGAGATCCTAAATTGTGCATGCTATAGAAAACAGTGAAAAGGAGAATTGATGGGTCCTGTAGCACAAACCTGTTTGGAAGCTTCCCAAAGGCAAGAGTAGGTAGGTCTGGGAACACATCCGGCAGAAGTTAGCTTCCTTTACCTTCCCCTCTGGGATGAAGTCTACATGCATCTGAGGCTCTATTCAACTTGGTGGCCAAAACCCTCTGGTTTCAGGATTTCCAGAGCACAAGGGGAGACCAGAAGCTTACTCACAAATCATTGTCTCCAAGAACCCTGGCCGGTCTTCTCTGTGATCTCGAGTGGAGTCAATACATCTACAGTAAACCTGAAGTCATTAGGACTAGCGCTTGGTAATTCCAAACATATTTGGGATGGTAATAAAATGTTAACAGTTAAAAAATTAGTTGCTCAAGTTAGCAGTCAGATCAAAAACAGATCTATGTCTCTGCCTGCATGTACAACCAGTTTGACCAATCCAGCCAACTCAATATTAGATTATTCTATTAAATCAAATGATCGCTTCGGTTGAGGTGGTTGAATCTGTTTTGTCTGCAGTTATAATCAGTGTCTATTTGTAGTCCCAATATTTTAGGTAAAAAAGTTGAATTCAAGATTTTAAAAAGTAAATTTCCCTAAGTAGCATGGCATATGATATATGTCAAAATATAAACCCATTGCCTCCATTCCACTTCATAGGTACACAAGACACGTTGGAATACTCCTAGGTTATTAGGTCCTATGAAAGTCCATTATTTAATCGTCATATAAAAGTCAGATATTTAATCGTCAGTTGTTTTTTGGCAGAGATAATCAGCATAAATCTCCTGTAGCCATGGAACAGAATAAGGATGGGGAAGAAACCTGTACTTACTCCTAAGCACTGGTTCTCAAAATGAAAAACATACTTTCCTCCTTAATGCCTAGGTATGGCAGTTCATTTATTCCCTCATCTGTTATTTCACTTGTTCATTCATTCTTTCATAAATTTATTCAATGAATTCATGGGCTTCCAGGCACTGGGGTTACAATGTCTCTATTCTTATGAAGTTTTCAGTTTAGTTTTGGAGAAAGGCATTAATCATAGATAGTCACACTTATGAAGGTAAAATTACAAACTTTATGAAGTGCCATGAAGGGCAAGGACAAGATTTCTATCAGGTTATGTGTGCTGTATGAACCTAGAAATGTAGTCAGGAAGCAGTCCATGCAGGACTGTGCAAGCTTCATTAAGGACTTTGGTTTTCCTGTTTTGTTTGTTTGCTTGAGACGGAGTCTGGCTCTGTCGCCCGGGCTGGAGTGCAGTGGTGTGGTCTTGGCTCACTGTGGCCTTTGTCTCCTGGGTTCAAGTGATTCTCCTGCCTCAGCCTCCTGAGGAGCTGGGACTACAGGTACCCACCACCACTCCCGGCTAATTTTTGTATTTTTAGTAGAGATGGGGTTTCTCCGTGTTGGCCAGGTTGGTCTTGAACTTCTGACTTCGAGTCAGGAAACTATCACATTGGCTGCCAAATGAAGAATGAGTTGGGGAGAGGCAGAGTGGTTGCTGGGAGAACTGTAGATTTTGCAATAGTTTACGTGAGACATAATTGGAGCTTGGACAAGGATTGGAGTTTGCACGAGTATAGAGAAAAACAATTGAGAGATGCATAAGACATAAAATTAGTAAGTTTTGGCAGATTAGAATTTGAGAGGTGAGGGAAAAGATAAGTAGTTTGATCCTAGATTTCTGTCTTTAAAAAACTGAATGGATAGTAGTGTCTTTCCTAAAGAAGCAGTACTCTAAGAGAGCTAGGTTGTGAAGTGGACATAGATTATGAATTTAATCATGGGCATGCTAAATTTGAGGTGCTTCTGAGACTGCCAAGGGAAACTGTCAAATAGGTAAACAGATAAATAAGTGTACAGGAAAGAGAAGCCTGGCCTAGTGATATAGGATATCAGGATACAGATGTAATTGAAGCCATGTAAAGGTTAGGATGACCTAAGGAGAAAGGATATGACTAGGAGGAAACATTGAAAAGGAAATAGCGGATATTTCACCTTTTTTGTGTAGGGTGGGAGGGTACTTTATTGATCTAATTATTTGAAAATTATGTTATTTTTTAAAAAATATGTTAATTTAAAAGTTATGTTAATTTTTAAAGTAAATTTGAAGTTCAAATGAATTTAATAAAATAAAACATAAATACTAGATTAAAAATGTTTCCAGAGAATTGCTAAAGGAATTTTTAAAGGAAAAATAAAATTTGGCACTCTGTGGAGCTGGGGCTTTACACATTATTGTAAATAGATGCTTTATCTCAATTTCAGACTTGACTAATAAAGGATTATGAATGTTCAAAAGATATTTTTAAAATATTGGACTTTCTCTTAACCCACTATAGGGAACTCCACGTTAACAGAAAGTTCTTTTTTCTCATTTACCTTGAAATTTATGATCCAATCCACTCTTAGTAGAATCATAATCATCTATCAGTTTTCGATTCTTGGTTGAATCACCATCTTCCACATTCAACTTATTATCAAGTGGGGAGCTTCTTATAGATTGTCTTTCTTTCTCCATTTTTTCCTTTTCTGTTATTGCCTTTAGCAGGTTCAAGTTATCAACAAAAGAATAGTTGCTCTGACCTGGCTTGTTTTCTGGAAGAAAAGCCCCAAACCAACACAGCCATTTTAGTTCAGATTCTCATAGCCTACATTATTTAAATTAACATCAACATGATTTCTTTTTACCTGGAGGATATGTTTTTTTAATCTTGTCTGCTTCTGCTTCAGCAATCTGTGAACAAACAGGAGATAGACCTGGTTTAAAATCATTGCTCCACCACTTACCAAGTATGAGAGCCAAATGATTTAATCTCCATGGGATTTAATTCTCTTGTTTGTAAAATGTGGATAATTCCTATTTCAGAGCACTGTTATAATTATTAAATGAGATAAAATTAAGGGCAGATGCTCAGTAAGTGTTAATTCCTTTCTCCTATAATATTGGTGAAAGAGAAATCTAGTAAATCAGGCAATCTTACAACAGAGTGGATGTGATGCTGAGCTTACTGGGTTATTATATAGCTACTCTATGTATTCAATATACAGAACTCAATATAAATAACTGCTAGGGCACAGAATTTACCAAAACTAGATTTCCCATCCCTAATTTCTGTCAATTAACTATTAAGTTCCTGATGTTTGTAAATTCAAAATGACCAAAATGTCACAGCATAATTACATTAAATGATAATAACTAAATCAAAATGAAATAGCATTCACAATGTTACTTTTGACCTACCTGTTCATTCAAAGGTCTTTCTGCACTTAATTCTCTATTATGTAGAGATTTGTCTAGAATAAACACAAGTGAATATAAATTTAATTGTGTGTTGAAAGACAAAATATGCCTCTTATTAAATAAAATCTTTATAAAAAGGAAAAACAAAGATTAGGAGAAATAATTTTTGGATGACTATGAAACAAATACATACTAACAAAGATTATTAAGATTATACAATAACAGTAATTATCAATATTGCCTTGTTTATTATTTTGGTGTATCTCCTGAGCTGACAGAATCACATTTTTTTTTTCTGACCAGAAATTTAACATATAGTTCTAACACTAGAATTACCAGCTCTTCTCAACTAGAGAGAGCATAATTTGGATTGGTATTATTGGCACACTAAAAGCTCTTTCATCATATACTGCCTATGTAATGAACAGACTATCTGAGAAAGGTTGTAAGGCAACTAGGAAAAAATCCGAGCCACTTTAGGTGAAAAAGATTCTCTTCCCTTTTCAAAATAAGATCTTTAAAAACAATCCATATTACTGCTCTATCATTTTTAAAGTGAAGAAAAAAATCTATATTCTGTCTCTAAATTCGAACTGATTTCTCTGTCCGTATTCATGGATATGATTTGATCAGAATGTGAGGCAGAGTGATTTACAGCTCACGTTATTATACCAAACTTTACCTTTTGGTGGCGAAATAAAAGGAAGGTAGGAAGAAGAAAAGTGCTCACATACCTTGACTGCCTCCAGGTTTGGGGAAAGCTTGAATCGGGAGCGCTAACACCAGAATCCAAGTGCCGGTCCCGAGGAACCCCATTCTTCCACGCTCGGCTTGGGTCACAGCCCGGCGCTGGGCTCCTGGAGCTGTAGCTTTTGTTATGAATGAAAAGGAGGAGTAAAAACAGGAAGAGCCAGAAGGGCGGGTGTGGGGCGGGAGAGGGGTCGGGTCTGGGCGTCCGCGGGATCTCTGACACTCGGGGGTCAATGGATTAGCAGGGTTGGGGCACGCGGGAGTCAAGTCTCCAGGTAGAGGGGAGCGCTGTCCGCCCCGTAGGTGCTGAAGTTCCTGTGACGCCGAGACGGCCGCGCCAGGGCGTAGCTTTACTCTCGCTCCCTCCTGGAGAGGAAGTGAGGGAGGAAGCGCATGCTCCATGAACGCCAGAGGCGGGAGGGGATGGCGTCAGTGACTCTAACGCTACTCCAATCCCCCGGGAATGGAACAAAGGAGGAGCGACCGGCCAGCTGGCGTATTTTCTGTGCTGCAGTCCTAGGGTGCTCCTGGGCTCAGGGTCAGCTGGCTTGCCCTAAGCGTGACACAATTGTCCTAACCTCCCAAGTAAACGTTACCTCAAGGGCCAAATGCCTTCTTTGCGTGTGCACCTGTCAAGGAGATTTAGATAACCTTGTGCGAGGAGTTCTGCTTTGCGATTCTTCTTTCGGGATATCTGTTCCAGAATCCTTTCCTTCCATTCACCTCCTGTACCCAAAAGGTAGATACAATTCTAATCTCTTTAGAAAAGTCCTGCCTTTTGTGGTCTGTGTTGACGTATCGAGCATCCCTCAGCTCTACCGAGTCTTTTGGATTGGGAAATTCAAGGAGCAGTCTTCCAAGTAGTCAGATTGCTGCAACACACTCTCACTCTCTGATGCTGAAACACAACAACAACAAAAACAAATCTTTGCCTATTCCCCTAAGAATGAGTGTCTCCATCAGTCCTGAGTAGACGAGCAGCAATGGCAAATTCTCCTTTCCCCACCAAGTGGAACCTCCCCCACTTTACACACACACCACAAAACTAAATTAGAAAAAAAGAAGCTGCATTTCTGTAAAATCTTGCCCAGAATTTAATTATGCCCAAAGACCTGGCTTTTTCAGGGGTCCTTCAAGAAAGGGGATAGTCATGAAAAGCACTTTTCATCTTTACTAAGTTAGGGAGGTGCTTCCTATGTTCTAAGAATATTCCCAGAAGCCTAAGGTTATTGCATACAAGGAATTGTCAAAAGACTTTAAATAATGAAAACAAGCAACATTAATGTGAGCAGGGTGCTGAGTAAGCTCTTTAGTCTCTGATTTTTAAACAGAACTTGGACCTTTTCCTCTGGACTGCGGCATGCTGGGAACCAGTCTGAATAATGACCAAAGAGAAGGATTCAGCACAATCAGGCCTTTGATTTCTGCACCCTCCTTTTCAAGGAGGAAGTTATTCAAGTACCTAAAAACAAACAAACAACCAAGCTGACAAACAAATCTCCCTCGCTCTGGAGGTTTTTCAGTTTGGAAGTCACTCAAATACTTCCTTTGAGGATCTAAAGAGTACTTCTAAATCTAACAGCTCCTTCAAAACAAAAAAGCTCTTTCTTGGCAGTGATAACTTAGCATTATTATCCCAGTATACTGCATTAAAAAATTAAGTCATATTTTTAAATCCCAGCTGAATGAAGGGTACATTTCCTTAGTTTCCTTTTCTTTAAGATGGAAATGACAGGCTCTGTTTACCTCACACTCTTATTCTGAAGATCAAATGGGTACATGTTTTCAACTAGTCATTTTGATACCAAGAATATTTTGATACAGCCTAAGAAAATAAGTCATGAAACGTTTTCAACTTTTACGAAACATTACCCAATGTTATCTGAAATAGCCATTCACTGATCCTGAGACTCACTGACCTAATCCTAGTTTCACTTTGTCCTTTGTCCCATTCCTGACTCACTTATCTCCTCAATATATGTTTGCAATTGGGAGACACTCAGGATGGAATGAAGGTCAGGGATATCTGTTGAGTACATTGCATTGCTTGCCCAAAAGAAAAAGGGTATTTTATATCTCTCTGCCATTTGGATTTAAAGTGATTATGTTAAATGGACACTAAATCTAGGATCATTTTATGTTTCTGATCAAATGAGTGGTGGAGCATTGAGTAAACCATAGGCATGAATTAGTTTACATTATTCAGCCTTACGGATGATCCCACTGGACTTGGTATAGGTCTGTGAATGGAGTAATCCTAAATTGTATTTATTCATCAATTCGCTTAACAGGTGTTTATTGAGCATGTGACATGTACCAGGTATTGAGATAGTTGCTGGGTGTACAAAGACAAGCAAGACGCTAGTCACTGCTATATCACTATAGCCTAGTAGAGAGAAAGGATTGTGAATATAACAACAACTAGTTGGTGAACAGGTTTCACATGCAACACACTATTCTTATTTAAATATAAGTGAATGAATAAACACAAAAGTGTGATAAGTATCCTTTTTGTACGTGCAAAGTTCAAGTAGAGTCTGTCCAAATAATGGAATGAATGGTCAGGAGAGATTTCAAAGAGAAGACAGCCCTTTTATTAATAATAAAAAGATTAAAATATTTGATTCTTATGTGTAAGCACACTATAAACATGGAATATGAAAACATATGTTGAAATTACAAGACAAATAGCATTGACACAGATCAGATAATTATTAAATCGACAATATACAATGCACAGTGAGTTTCTCAATGCTGCTTGTTCATTTGTCCACACAAATGGAACTATTGTGGTGTGCTCATTCACTAGTGGAGAATATGATTTTTGGGCTGAGTCTTGAAGATATAGACATTTGTAGGATGTTTTCATTTATTACAGAAACAATATATTAATTATTATTGTATTTTTATAGAAAATTTCAAGCACAAAAGTAGAGGAAATAGTGAAATAAGCATGCATGAATCCACTACCCAACCTAAATTATCATTAACTCATGACCATTATTTTTATTCTATATTTCCATCTACTTCATACCCCCAATGAATTATTTACTTATTTAAAAACCCCAGACATCATCACAAGGTCAAGAGATCAACACCATCCTGGCCAACATGGTGAAACCCCGTCTCTACTAAAAATACAAAAATTAGCTGGGTGTGGTGGCAGGCGCCTGCAGTCTCAGCTACTCGGGAAGCTGAGGCAGGAAAATCACTTGAACCTGGGAGGCGGAGATTGCAGTGAGCCGAGATCACACCACTGCACTCCAGTCTGGCAACAGAGAGAGACTCCGTCAAACAAACAAACAAACAAACAAACAAACAAACAGAAAACCCCAGACTTCATATCATTTCGTCCAAAAGTATGTCAAAGTATGTCAGTATATTTATGTAAAAGACAAGGATTTTTTTTCTAACATTACTGCAATGCTTTTAACATACCTCCTCCTCATTACAATAATACCATAGTATCATCAAATATCCAGTCAGATTCAAATTTCCCCCACTTGCCTCATACTGTAAATATTTTTACAGTTGGTTTACTTGGACCAGGATCCAAAGATCATGCTTTGCATTTGGTTGACATGTGAGAGACCCATATGAGTAAGAATGGAAAGGCAGATGTTGCAAGGTTTTCTTTGACTTCCTAGATGAGATCATTGCTTCCTCAGGATACCATGCACACTCCCAGTTGGGCATATATCCCATCATGCTACTTTGTGTAGACGCTTTGTTTCTCCTCAGTTCCAGAATGATAAATACATATTGAAGGAAAAACTTCTGAAAATACAGATAAGAAAAAAGGGGAAATATCTGATAGTGATAACCAATGCAAACTTCAGGGGCATGTCCTATTGTTGCACATTTTTTCTAAGAAAACACTTTATACATATATTTATAAAATTATATCTCTCACTGTAATTACATGCTTACATATCTGCCTTTCTACCACACTAGACTGTGAATTTTTCAAGGAAAGGATCTTGTTTCACTCATCTTTGATTTCTCAGCCCTTCTTACAGGGTCTAGGTATCCATCTGCTTAAATAAATGAAGGGATGGAGGGTTTCCTGTTTACCTTTGGTCTTCAAATGCATATCCTTCAAATGCTGATGGCTATCCCACATTGGAGGATCATGACACTGTCAGTACAATTCTCCACTCAACACTTTCATTACAAAGGCGTAGTCTCACAGAAGAGATGTTCATAAAAGGGCTAAGAATAGAGAGCCTGAGCTGGCAAGGCCCTCGCAGTTACAGAGTTATAGGAATGGATCTGTTGCTGTGAAAGAGACCGACACAGGATGCCAGCACTAGAGGTGGCTGCTGATATAGACGAAAGGAGAAATAAATGTGAAATCTAGAAATTCACCATCACAGGAAAGTTGAAATGACAAAGAATAATGGAAATGAGCAAATAACAAGACTTAAGGAAAGTGAAGGCATGGGAATGAAAAGAAAAGGGCATATGAATAAGGAAAGTAGGCCCAAATGACAAGATCATATAGGCCACCTACAGAGTGAAAAGGGCCAGAAATAAACCTGAGAGTGGGTAGGAGGAGAAAGTAGTAAACTTTTCTTGTTCACTTATCTTGCTTGTACCATAGTTGAACCAGGTTGGGTCAGTCACCTACCCCGGGTGCCATAGGAGGAAGATGTAAGAACTATGATTGAGGGTTCACTCCAGAATCATAAGGGTAGAATGACTTGCCAGAAAGAATCAGGGTGAGGCTATAGAGTAAACAAAAAACAACAGATGCTCACTACATCATTAAATACAGTATTTAAAATGAATTAGCATTACTGAGTGAAAATATCAGGTTGCCTATCAGCAATGTGATTCCTATTATAGAAAGAGTGTGTGGCTGGGCACAGTGGCTCAGGCCTGCAATCCCAACACTTACAGAGGCTGAGGCAGGAGAATCTCTTGAATCCAGGAGTTTGAGACTGGCCTGGGCAACACAGGGAGACCCCATCTCTCCCACCCCCACAAAATAAATAAATAGATAGATAAATAAATAAGCTGGGCATGGTGGTGCATGACAGTAGTCCTAGCTACTCGGGAGGCTGAGGTGAGCGGGTGGCTTGAGCCCTGAGGCTGTAGTGAGCCATGATTGCAACACAGCATTCCAGCCTGGTTGATAGAGTGAGACCCTGCCTCAAAAACAGAACAACAACAAAAAAGTGTGTGTGTGTGTGTGTGTGTGCACATGCTCACACCTAGAAATTTATCTGGAAGTCTATTTCCCGTAATACTTACAATGGTTATCTGGTTAGGATTTTTCTTTGTTCATTACGCAGTTCTGAGCTCCTTAACTTTTCAACATGAGTAAGTATTACGCTGTTTTATAATCAGAAAAGAACAATGAAACAACATAGTCTATGTAAATCGTTTTATATACTATACTGTTTCATATTCCATTATGTTTCAGACAATCGTAATAAACTGTTTTCATTTGGGATGTGAGAATACATTGTGATAAGGTCAGTGGAAGGGAAATTAAAATTTGGTGGGAGGGTTTTTTGTCTTCTCTGACACTCTGCTACTACTTGAGTGCCATTCTAAACAGTTTTTCACAGTGTACTGTCATTACTTATGTATCCTTTTCATTGTGATCTCCTAGGGAGGAGGGGCTTGTCAGTACTCATCTATCTACCTCAGTGCCTAGCATATATAGTAAAGAGGTCATAAATGTTTGTTGAATGGAATCTTATCATCTTATGAATCTATAGCAGTTCTCTTACATGAGCCTTGGTACCTTTTTTCCAAGTGTATTCCACAAGTGTATTTCAAGTGGCCATACTGCACAAATTCCTCATCAGCCCCGCCCATTCCCTCATTTTCCAGGGACAATGCTGCCAGGTAGACACGGGCATGCTTGAGGTGGGCTAAGACTTCCCAAATGCTCCTCAGGTGAGCACCCACCCTCTGCCCTATGAGGCTCTGGAGCTGAGATTTGTGGTACTAGGAATTTGGAATAGGAAACTATTCTAGTTCTTCTCCCTGTTCAGTGATGCAGGTATGGGGGTTATCAGGCAGGGAGATAAAAGGTACAAAGTGGTGTTTCTTTCTATAGGGTTCAGTCTTGGGGAATATGCTAAAATACAGAGGGGATGTGCTCCCTTGTGAATCTTCACAAGGTACTAGCCATGCAGTGTGTGTTCAGCTTGCATAAAGTTAAGGCCGTTCTTGACCCTCTTCATTAGTGTGGTGGTCAGGCTGACCCTGAGTGAGCTACTTCAAACTCTTAGAAGTGTTGGTCAAGATCATCTGGATTTCTGAGGAGGAGACAGTAAGCATCAGAAGCTTGGCCTCTGGCTGCTGGAAGGCACCTTTCTCTGGGTTGTGCAGAGGTGACAGAGCAGTAGGTGCACCAGAGTCATCCTTCTTGGGCCTCTGAGGTCAGGTAGAGGACAAGGTGGAGATGGGCACCCGCCCCGACTCACTCCTGTGCTGGAGGTCATGCAGATGCTCATTAGTAGCACAGGAATGTGGCAGGGCTAAAGGAATTAGAGACTTTGCCAAGGTAAGGGGCTCCACGAAATCACTGCTCTCTAGGCCTACTGTGACTATTATAGGGTGTCAGGAATTGGGATTCCTCTGTCATTAGATGTGGTGGGCTTGGAGCATGAGTTGTTTCTGCTCCATGGTTATAGTGAGTGAAGATGATGGACAAGTACCAAGAATTGGTACTTTAAGTACCAATTTAAGACAATCATGTCTTAAAGGAAGGCATGATTGGAGTTGTGATCAATAGCATAAACTGTGTCACCAAGGCAAGAGATCCAAAAGCAAGAACCAGAGCTCACTGCTTAAAGGGGCAGGGAAACTCAGCGAATTGATGAACCAGAGTACTAGGAAGAAGGCCGCTCTGGAAGAATTTTTGACTTGGTGTTTAGGCACCTACAGTAGCTTTTTATGCAGGTCATTTCCTGCTTTGCCTGGTTGTGGCAGATCCGTTAAAGGAACTGAAATGGATTGGCTGGGGATATGTAGAAATGGGTACAGTCTAAGCATCACCCCAGCACTCATGGCAGACCTTAGCTCTCCATTTCTCTTCCTCATGAACACAGTAAGAGGGCTCCACAGGGCAGGATTCCCATTTTAAGTTCTGGATTTATTTTTTAATGTTATAAAAAGGATTTGTTTGTTTGTTTGTTTGAGACTGGATCTCGCTCCATCACCCAGGATGGAGTACAGTGGCATGATCTTGGCTCACTTGAGTCTCAACCTCCTGGGCTCAAGCAATCCTACTGCCTCAGCCTCCTGTGTAGCTGGGACCACAGGTATGCACCACCAAACTTGGCTAATTTTTTTTTTTATAGAGATGGAATTTTGCCATGTTGTTCATGCTGGTCTCAAACTCCTGGGCTCAAGCGATCCACCCGCCTCAGCCTCCCAAAGTGCTGGGACTACAGGTGTGAGCCACCACACCTGGCCCCTTTTAAGGTTCTTATCTATAGATTTTAAGAGAGTTTCTAAATTTCTAAATCTAAGTTCCTAAATTTCAGATTCCATGAAGTAGCATTTCCTCTACATCAGTATCCGGGGCCTGGATGTGATAACTCAAAGAGAATTTCTCCCTAGAGGTTAACCCAACCATGGATAGTGGGAAGCAGCTTCTATCTAGTTGTACCAGATCCTATTTGGTAAAAGATGATACCCAGGGTCTGAGGAATCAATGTCCAGATGCAGGCAGTCTCCAATGGACCAAGGTGACAGTTCTTGTTCCTTGTGTTGGCTCCATGTTAGATTCTCTGGAGGGAGCTTCTAAAGTCTTCCCAAAGAAAAACAATGACCTAGAGACTGATGAAACTCTGGCCCAGTAGCATTAGAGCATCGTCCAAATCTGGGCTCTCAAGTGCCTGGTAACGGTGGCTTAGGAGCCCCTCTTATATGTGGCATGAGGGCTTCCTTGCTCCATGTGGGTTTAATCTGCCTACCTGATTCATGGTTCTGGAAGATTAAAAATATGTGGAAATCTTGCCTAGAAAGTTGAAGCAGCTCTGAGAAAAAGCCAGGTTCTTAAATGGTGCATATGTCTCTATACTTTTTGGCTCCCTGCATTAACTCTCATTTCATCTTTTATTGCTGTCCCCCTTGCTTTCTTTAATTCATCCATGTTAGGTTCCTTGCTCTTGCTCACACACAGCAGGCCTGCTTCTTCTGCCTCAGGACGTTTGCAGTTGCTATTTTCTCTTCCTGGAATGCTCTTCCTCTAGAAATTTCCTTGACTCAATCCCCTACGTACATCATTTCTCTGCTCAAAAGTCATGTTCTTAGGAAGTCCTACTGTCTCAAGTTGGGTTTCCTGAAAAGCCAACTCCGAAGTGAAAATTAGTATGCAGGAAGCTTGTTAGGGAGTGCTCTTGAACCAACTCCTATGGAAGAGAAGGAATGGGAAGGAAGTAGGATTTGGCAGAGGGACAAATTGAGCTGCAATGCAGTCTCAATAGAAGAACTTGCCAAACCTACAAGGAATTCTAAAGATGAGAGGACTCTTTAAAGCTGTCCTGAGCTGGGGTGGGAGGGCTCAGCTTTTATATTTCTGTGTAGATCAGTCACTGGGTGTGAGCCTTCCCAGCATGACCTTGGATGAAGAGGTTCTTTTCAGCAGCTGGAGGAACAAGTCTTTGTGTCCTGAAGGGGGATCTGAGGAGTGTATCTCACTGCTTACCACACATACTCTGGCCCCCTATTTAAAATTGTAACCCCTTCCCCTGCACTCCCCATTCCCATCCATTGCTTGCTATTTCTCCATTGCACTTATCACCATCCAGTGTATTGCACTTTCACTTATTGATTTTATTTGTTATCTCTCCCCCACATCTAGAATGTGAGATTTATATGGACTGAGATTTTTGTCTATGTACTTTTTTTCATGGCTGTATTCCTAGCATCTAGAATAGCATAGCATCTGACTTACAGTAAGTGCTCAACAGATATTGATGCCTGGAATTTGCTTTAAAATACCCAAGAAAAAAATATACAGTTAGATAAATAGATACAGAGAAAAAATAAGAGTGGCTATTAGTTGATAATTATTGTTTCTTGGCAATGAATACACAGGGGTTCAATATACTATCCTCTCAAAATTTTTCACAATAAAAAGCTTTGTATAAAAGGTTTATTTTAAATTTACTCCTCACTGAGGGAGGGAGTAGTAAGACAGATTATTTTTCTTTCCTCTTCCTTCTCCCAGTGGTATTCTGAAAATGCAATTTAACATCTTCCTCAGTGGAGCAGAAAATAAACAGCGTTGCTCTGGTGCTCTAAAGTCCATCCTCCAGTCAGTCGTCCTCCGGCGACCCAAAGCGACTTAGCTGCCAACTCCTCTGCAAGATTAGTGGTGCAATTAACAGTCCTTGAAGAATTAGGCCAGCATTTCTTGTCAGACACTACATAGGTATACTTTGAATGAATGTATTCTGAGAAACTAACAGAGATTGGTGATTCCCCCCCACCCCACCTCCCACCCCACTTTCAATAAGGCGTGAAACAGTGGCCAGGAGGAGCCGGTGTGAAAATCCTCAGCTCTTCTCAAACGAGAGGGTGGGTTGTGGACTCATGGTGGGTGGGGAGGGGGCAGGGAAGAGAAATCAGCAGTTCCTTCTCTGCTGCTCCTGTGGCCTGTCTGACCTTCTTTCTTTCCACTCTCCCTAAGCCCTGAGCTCCAGCCACACTGGCCTCTGCTGCTGCTGACGTGGCCAGACACACCCTTACGTTGCAACCTTTACTGCGACCCCCTTGTCTACATGGTTTATTTCCTCACCTTCCCCCAAGCCTTAGCTCAAATGTCACCTTCTCAGTGATGGGCTATTTAAAATTGCACCCTCTCTCTCCACTCCTGTACTCCCAACCCCATGACCTTGTTCTACTTTTTCATTATTCCTTGCCACTTGTCTCTTTCAAGCATGCTATATAATTTATTTATCCATCTATTTATTATTATATAATTTATTTATCTAATCATATAATGTATTGATTCATCTATTCTGAGTGCCTATAGTAGTGCCTGGCATGTAAATATGGAAAAAGTTGAAAGAATAAATAGAGCTGAGTCCTGTGTTTCTCAGTGTCCATACATTCAAGATTTTTTTCAAGTCAGTCCTGGTTTTAATTACGTTACTATCAGTCTCTGTCTGCTTCCCTTCCTCTTGTCCTATACCTCCATCCCTCCAGTTCACACTTTAAAGCAACCAGGGTGATCTTTAAAAAATGAGTCTGATCAGCCGGGCGCGGTGGCTCAAGCCTGTAATCCCAGCACTTTGGGAGGCCGAGACGGGCGGATCACGAGATCAGGAGATTGAGACCATCCTGGCTAACACGGTGAAACCCCGTCTCTACTAAAAAATACAAAAAAACTAGCTGGGCGAGGTGGCAGGCGCCTGTAGTCCCAGCTACTTGGGAGGCCGAGGCAGGAGAATGGCGTAAACTCGGGAGGCGGAGCTTGCAGTGAGCTGAGATCTGGCCACTGCACTCCAGCCCGGGCGACAGAGCGAGACTCCGTCTCAAAAAAAAAAATGAGTCTGATCAAAGATAAGTGTGGAGTTTAGGCAAAGCAACATGGGAAATTGTACCCCCCATGCCCAGTCACAGCAGAGAGCCATTACCATCCAAAGCCTGAGCCTGGTGTGAGAACTGACAGGACCTGCAGCCTTCAGTAGAGGATGCAGCCAGCAGGAGACAACCCATCAGAAAGGCAGCCAAGGAAATAAATCTCTCGACTCCACTCTCCTTCCTTCCTCTCATCTCGTACAAGTGCCCCCCAGTGACTGAACTCAGCCAGAAACCAGAGGGCAGGGGTGCCATTGATGCAATCCTTAGAAGTCAGCCTTCTTGGGTGCAGGGCCAGGTGGACAGTGGAAGTTAGGAAAGGGAGAACATGGAAGATACCCACTTTTTCTCTTCTATCATGTTGCTCCAGTCCCAAGGCCCTTCATATCACTCCCAACATACAAGCTTTGCCCCAGCTAAGGACTTGTGCACCTGATCTTCTTTCTGCTTGTAGTTTGTCTTTACAAAGTTAGCTCCTTCTCATCCTGTCCTTACTCAATTATCTTCTATTACATCATCCTCTTTCTTTCTTTCTTAGTATTTGTGACAACCTTTAATAAATTTGCTTCATGGTCCATCTCCTCCTCTAACCTATGCAACCTCTCTTAGGCCAGGAAACTTGTGTATCTCATATTCCAACACTTGGAACAGAGTCTGGCATGGAGTAGGTGCTCAATAAACATTTTTTGAGTGAATGAACACATACGTGAATAAGCAAGAAAGTTTTAAAAGAAAATGAAGGTGAGTTGGCTGACCAGATATTAAATTATAAAGCTATAGTAACTAAAACACTTTGGCCCCAGCACAGGGATAGAAAAAAATAGTCAAGAAATAGACCCACTGTCATAGCTTTCTAACTAGTTTCCCTGCAATATGGTGGTTTAGTATACGATCCAAGTGGCATTTAAAATCAATCTGTTTTGTGTTGCTATAACAGAATACCTGAGACTGGATAAGCCATAAACAATAGGAGCTTATTTGCCTCATGGTTCTGGAGGCTGGGAAGTCCAAGATCAAGGGGTCACATCTGGTGAGGACCTTCTTGTTGTGTCATAACATGGTGGAAGGCATCACATGCAAGAGAGTGTGCAAGAGAGCTGAACTCAATTTTACAACAAACCCACTCCCACGATAACGACATTAATCCATTAATCCCATTAATCCTAGGGTTAGGCTCTGTCCTCATGACATAATCACTTCTCAAAGGTCCCACTTCACAACACTGTTGCACTGGTGATTACGTTTTCAACACACGAACATTGGAGGGCACATTTAAACTATGGCAATAATTAATCCCTAAATGATGTTTGTATGATTAGCTAACAATTTTTAATAAAAATGTTTGGGAGACCAAGGTGGGTGGATTGCTTGAGCCCAGGATTTTGACACCAGCCTGGACAACACAGTGAAACTCCATCTCTACAAAAAAATACAAACATTAGCCAGGTGTGATGGCATGCACCTGTAATCCCAGCTACTCGGGAGACTGAGGTGATAGGATCACCTGAGCCTAGGGAGATCAAGGTTGCAGTGAGCCATGATTGTGTCACTGCATTCCAGCCTGGGTGGCAGAGTGAGACCTTGTCTAAAAGAAAAGAAAAAAGAAAAAAAAATGAATGCATTCCTTACACCTTCATTGAACTAAATCATATACAGATCAAATATGTAAAGTGAAAACATGAAAAAAAATGTGTGAATACTTTTACAGTTTTTTTGTTTGCTTTTTTTTGAGACAGGGTCTCACTCTGTTGCCCAGGCTGGAGTGCAGTGACACGATTATGGCTCACTGTAGCCTTGACGTCTCAGGCTCAAGCAATCCTCCCACCTAAGCCTCTTGAGTAGCTGGGAATACAGGTGTGAGCTAACATGCCCAGCTAATTTTTTAACTTTTTGCAGAGACAGGGTGTCCCTACATTAACCAGGCTTGTCTCAAACTCGTGGGCTCAAGAGATCTTCCTGCCTTGGTCTCCCAAAGTGCTAGGATTACAGGCATGAGCCACTATGCTCAGCCTACTTTCATAATCTTGAGAAGATAAATACTATCCTAAACATTACAGATAGAAAACATAAAGGGCTGGGTGCTGTGACTCATACCTGTAATCCCAGAACTTTGAAGGCCAAGGTGGGAGGATCACTCAAGGACAGGACAATATGGCCTGGACAATATAGCCAGACCCTGTCTCTACAAAAAATAAATATATTAACTGGGCATGGTACTGCATGCCTGTAGTCCTAGCTACTCCAAGAAGGTAAGGAGGGAGGATCCCTTGAGCTCAGAAATTTGAAACTGCAGTGAACTGTGATTATGTCACTGTGCTCCTGTCTGGGTGATAGAGTAAGACCTTGTCTTAAAAAAAAAAAAAAAAAGAAAGAAAGAAAATAAAACATAAAGAAAAAGAATGAGTAGATATCTACTTTTCATGTTTTACAAAATTACAAAAGTGTTATAAGAAGTTTGAAACACTAGGCAAAATAACTGCAAAACTTAATTTCCATAATATATAAAAAGCTCATATAAATCAACGATAAAATAGAAACACTCTAAAAGAAAAATAGGCAAAGGACACAAACAGAAATTCAAAAATAGGAAGAAAATTCATTACATATATAAAGTGTTCATTTTACAATGAATATAAAATATCATTTTTGAATTTTCAAATTAGCAAAGATTGAAAATATTGACAATACTAAATGTCGACCAGTATAGTAGTTTCTTACTGCTGCTGAAACAAACCACCCCCAACTTAGTGGCTTAAGATGACACAAATTTATTATCTTATGGTTTTGTAGGTCAGAGTTCCAACACCTGTTTCACTGGGCTGAAACCAAGGTGTCAGAAAGGTTGCCTTCCTTCTGGAGACAGTAGGGGAGACTTTCTAAGGAAACTCCATTTCCTTGCCTTTCCCAGCTCCCGGCAGCTGCCATATTCATTGGCTCACAGCCCCTTCCTCCATCTTCAAGGCCAGCGAGTTTGCTTCTCTTCCTGACTTTTCTTCAGTAGTCACATCTCCCTCTGACAACAGCCTGAAAAGGTTTTCTCCTTTAAGGACCCATGTGATTAGGCTGGGCCCACCCAGATAATCCAGGATAATCTCCCCATCATGAGGTCGTTGACTTAATCACATCTGGAAAGTCCCTTTAGCCGTAGAAGGTAACATACAGATTCCATGTGTTAAGATAAGAACACCTTAGGGGGTGGGATGAGGTGGAAGAAGATGTATAATTTGGCTTACCACAGCCAAGGTGAGGGAAAAAAAGGACATTTCATTTAGTTTTCCCGATAAATCTTACTTTAAGAATGTACTCTAAGGCAGAATAACCCAAATTGTCTTCTTTAGAACTTCATATAAATTTTCTCTTAGGAAGAGAAAGGAATGTCAGAAGATTCACACTACACATTAGCGTCATAAAGTTTATGAGGTCCACAATTTAAAAAACAAAAACAAAAATCGTTTTTAACATTTCCTAAACTTCTTTAGCCATGGAATCTACTTTCTTGCATAACTTTGGTTAACATTCAATTACTAAAAGTTATAATATAATTGAACTTTACATTCATACATATAAATACAATATGTACTATACATATATAATTGTAACAAAGGGTTGTGTTCCTATTTTGTCTCCACAACTAGCTCTGTCTTTAAAAAGAACACACAGAAAGAAATATTGCAAATAATAAACATGTGAGAGGTCAAAAGCATGAAAGATAACCACACAATAAGTAATAAGAGAGGTAAAATGTTTCAAAGAAAGAAACCATTAGTTTTTTTCAAATTTAGGACAGATTTTTGAAAAGATAAATGCTAGAATTGGCAAGGATATGGAAGAACGTGTCCTTAAGTATATCGTTCTGGTGAGAGAGCAATTGGCATAAGCCTTTTGGAAAGCAGGTGGGTTATATAAATCAAAAGCCTAAAAATACATATGCCAGATGCCTGAGATGAAAAGATATGTACCCCTTGGTTTAACAATTTCACTTCTGAAGTGATCAGTGGTAGAAGAGAATGAACTACTGCCACATGCAACAACAGGAATACATCTTGCCCACATAATGATGAGTGAAAGAAGCCAGACACAAAAGAACACATGTGTTTGTTTATATGAAGTTCAAGAATGAGCTAATTTATCTATGGTGGTAGAAGTCAGAATGGTGATTATTCTGGGTCTGGGGGTAAGTATTGGTAGGGAAGGGACATGAAGGAGCCTTCTAGGGTACTGGAAATAGTAAATATCTTGATCTGAATGTGGTTACATGGCTGTATATATATTTAAAAATTCCTCAAGCTGTAATTAGTTCCTTTATTGTGTGTATATTATACTTGAATTAAAAAAAACTAACATACATATAGACACAAGGCCCTGTTTAAAGTGATCCTCAATTACCAAAGTCAAGACAATTTTAGCATTAAAATAATGACTGTAGTGACTGAGGATAGCTGAGAGTAATATTTTGGACAAATAAAAATCCATGAACCCATAATGGATACTCAAAAAAAAAAAAAGAAAAAAAAGGTAGGGGCTGGGAAGTAATCCTTCTTCTTTACAGAAGAATGCAAGTTAACAAATCAGAAAAGAATTCTAGAATTAGAAAATCACCACTTTACAACCTCATATTACAAGAATCATCAATGACCACTTAAACCATTAGGTGAAAAATGATTAGGCAACAGAGTAGTCACAAGATTTCAAAATATCACTTCATAGATTACTTGCTAATTGCAAGCAGAAAATATGCCTTTACAATGGAGTGACTTAGTAGGCACCATTTTAATTTGGTGACCAAATTCAGCGTCAGTCACTGGCGTCAACTCAACATTATGTGCCTCTTGATGTGTTGTAATATTAAGTACACAAGCATCACTATCAGCTGTTATATGCTGCCAAAGATGCTAATTTCCCTGGTATGGAATAGAACCTGGACACTGACGTTGAAAGTCTTCACGAACTCCCCAGAAGATCTTAATACGCAGTTAAATTAGAGACAGAACCATTAATTTAAATATTTGCAAGGTATATATTGAGTACCTCTATAAATTATTTCATAATTGCATACTAGAGTCCCATTAAAATGAGCTGAAGGAGGAAACACAAGTGCAATGGAAAACTATCTTCCTGATTTTGTTAAACAGCCAAGTAATCTTTTTCAAAGACCCTTTCCCTTCTCTTTGCACTATCATAAATTTTTAAAGAATATGTATCTTTAAAATATGCCATGGTAAGGAATTACAAGTCAATGGGACAAGACGTTTCTACAGATCAAAGATTGTTAACTGCTACTTAAGGATATTTGGGCTGAGTGCAGTGGCTCCCACCTGTAATCCCAGCACTTTGGGAGCCCAAGGTAGGCGGATTACTTGAGGCCAAGAGTTCAAGACCAACCTGGCTAACATGGCAAAACTCTCTCTCTACTAAAAATACAAAAAATTAGCTGGGCGTGGTCACGGGCCCCTGTAATTCCAGCTACTGGGTAGGCTGAGGCAGGATAATCACTTGAACCCAGGAGGCGGAGGTTGCAGTGAGCAGAGATCATGCCACTGCACTCCAGCCTGGGCAACAGAGTACAATTCTGTCTCAAAAAAAAAAAAAACACAAAGAAACAAAAAAGATATTCGATATAATATTTTAATTTTGAAAGTAGAATGGTGTTTGCCAGGGGATGATGGGAGGAGAAAATGGGGAGTTATTGTTTAATGGGTATGGAGTTTCAGTTTTACAAGATGAAAAGAGTTATGGAGATGGTCGGTAGTTATGGTTGCACAACATTATGAATGTATTTGATGCCACTGACCAGTACACTTAAAAATTGGTTAAGATGATAAATTTTTTGTTATATGTACTTTACCACAATTTTTAAAATTGGAAAAAAATATGTATTTTTCTTCTCACTGCCCAAAACAAACACTATCAGAAAAGAAGGTTTTCACTATTTAAATAATATTTGCCCTGACAGATTACTGCTAGTCATGAGGCAATGAATGGGAGGGCGCAATTTTACAATGCAAAAGTCAGGCTGTTACCACGTATTGTATAATTTTGTTTATATAAAATGTCCAGAATGGATAAATCTTATAATAATAAAGAGTAGATTAGCGGTTGCTCAAGGCTGGGGTGGTGGTGGTGGTAGTTGGGAAGTGGAGGTTTCTTTCTGGGGTGTTGAAGATGTTCTGAAAATATTTACAGTGATGGTTATGCAGCTCTGTGAATATACTAGAAATCACCGAGTTATATCCTTTAAATAGGTGAATTGCATGGTATATGAATTGTATTTGAATAAGGCTGTTATTTTTTTAAAAAATCAGTCTGTCACTCCCTGAATCTAGGGTTCAATCTTTAACGTCACAAATAGTGGAACAACCAGACATATGGGCATCCTGCTATCATGCAATTTAAAGTACCACTAAAATAGTCTTGCCAGAAAAAGTTTACTTGAATCTAATAAATCATTTAGATCTAAATTTCCGGGGCTAGAGGAATAAATCCTACCTCCATGAGGAAGCAATGAGACAACTCCAGAAGGTGGAAAATTCTACCAGACTGTTAGTAGAAGAGACTACTTTTCTAGCCTCCTCAACAAGTCACTGTCATGGGAGGATACGTGTGGACTGAAACTGTTCCAGATTGCACAAGACTTAAGAGATGTAACAAATTCAACGTGTGGGCTTTGATTGGATGCCATTTTGAACAAACCTCTAGAAAGAATATTTTTGTACAATTGGAAAATTCAGATATAGAATGGGTATGTTATGATATAAAGGAGTTATTGTTAATTTCATTAGGGATTGTTGTTATATGTTCTTGACTTTTAGAGATGCCTACTGAAATCTTTAGAGGGTGAAAAACCATGATGTTTATGATTTACCTTAAGAAACGTAGAAAAAATATAGAGGACGCAATTATGGCAAAATGTTAATCATTGTCAAATCTAGGTGAGTATATGGGGGTTAATTTTACTATTTCCTCTCCTTTCCATTGGAAAATTCTCATAAAAACAAAACAAAACAAAACAAAACTGTAAGGCCAGGAAATTGTAAAATCTGTAATAATAATCCAAAAGAATTATCCAAAGATTTCTCTAAGAGATGTTTGATTAAATACAGGAGTAGAAGTACTTTTTAACAAAAATGAGGTCTATATAAAAGTACAGGTTGGCCAGACATGGTGGCTCACGCCTGTAATCCCAGCATTTGGGGAGGCCGAGGAGGGCAGATCACTTGAGGCCAGGAGTCTAAGACCAGCCTCGCCAACATGGGGAAACCCTGTCTCTTCTAAAAATGTAAAAATTTGCTGGGTGCGGTGGCACGTGCCTGTAATCCCAGTTACTCAGAAGGCTGAGGCACAAGAATCACTTGAATCTAGGAGGCAAAGTTTGCAGTGAGCAGAGATCGTGCCACTGTACTTCAGCCTGGGTGACAGAGCAAGACAAAAAAGAAAGAAAGAAAAGACAACTCAAATATTATAGAATTTCATATTGCATTTCATTTCATAGAACATTATTCTTTCTAAAATGAAGGGAATTATATATATATATATATAACTAAATAATTTTTATACTAATGTATGTAAAGCTTTTTATGCACATAAATTCACAAATCAGGAAAAACCTGTTGTTACATTGTCATTTCCACATTGAGATTACAAAATAAGGCAATTTTAGCCATATATAAAATTTAGAAGTATTATATTCATGAAATCCCGACAGAGGTCAACAGACAACAATAGGGAAAAAGGAACTTGTTCTGAATTTTCTGATATACTAATCTAGGGTTCCACAGTTCAGTTGCCTCTCTTGTCTTGTCCAATCAAAGATCTCTGTCTCATTTATAATATTTCTTATCGTTAAGATAATCTGGGGAAGCAGAGGTCCATAGTCAGATTCTCTCAACAGGGTCAGCAGCAAATCATAACTGAATGGCTATTCGACCCTACTTCTGCTCAAGCCATTATTAGCTACACTCAAAAAAGGTTTACTGTGAAGCTAGTGAAAATTACTTAAAGTTGTGCAAGCCCCTTCGAAGGCCCAGGGAAAAGCCCTAGCTAGTTCACATAGCCATATACTTTCATAAAATTTTAAAAAGTAAATCTTTAAAATTCAATTAGCTCAGAACTTTGTACTCTAACTTCCCAGCAAATTTCTCCCCATGTTGGATGTTGGGCGAATAGCCATAGGCATTTCTGGAAGTTAGATAAAGGAAAGTTAAGTTGGGATATATTGAGTTTAGTAGGATAATTTAGGTGTCTCATAGTCACTTCCATGTAGATTTAGATTATTGCAGTCTGGCTGATAAAAGAATCGATTCCTGGAACACGCCTACTGCCAACTGTGCCAACTCATCTGGTGTCCAGGCACGAAAGTACATGGCTAGAGGTCCCATCACAACGTGAATGTGTCCTATAGCTTCTGGCACCAAAGTAGTATGTCGACAGTGGAGGAGAAACAACACCCAAAGTGCGATGGAGTAACTGGGATGATGGACATTGCTGCAGGGAACAATATGAAGAACATGCAAGTGGACTAAGTACTCCAACCTGAAGACAAACAGTCAGACCAGGTAAAACCATAACCCAGCTGTATGCTGTTCACCGCACATACTTTAAAAATAAGGACATGGAAAGGTTGAAAGTAGAAAGAGAACCATATTGAGCCCAAACTACCATGTGGAGAATTCTTCTAATCATCAGAACTATAAAAAATTATAAATAGCAGATTTAGTTCCTTGTCAAAATGAAGTTTTTTTTTTTCAAGTATATACTTGATAATGCTGGGTAAATAGTTTTAAATACATGGTTTTTTCTGATGGGCATCTCACATTATAGACTTTATCATAATTCCTGTGTTTGTGGATCATAAATAGTAGCAGTGTTACAAACAGAAAGTATGTTCGTGTGTAACACTGTGTTTTAAGCATCCCAACAAACAAAAATTTTAAAAAAAGCAAATTTTGATCAGCATGCTATAGGAAAGATTGAATTTTTTTCTATTCTCTCCATGTAAATTGATACTATAAAATCAATGTCATACGAAAAAATTTGCAGCCAAAAATGGGGAAGATGGGTGGTGTAAAGATGTGTTAGGCAGTTAATGAAAATTTTATGCTTTTTAAGGATTTTGTGATGTTTTGCTGTTTGTCAGCTTTTCAAAATCTGTATTTTGTTATCATTTCTTTTCTTATCAAACGAAATACTCAACCTTTCCAAAGAAGACATACATGGCCGGGCACGGTGGCTCACGCTTGTAATCCCAGCACTTTTGGAGGCCGAAACAGGCGGATCACTTGAGGTCAGGAGTTCGAGACCAGCCTGGACAACATGGTGAAAGCCTGTCTCTACTAAAAATACAAAAATTAGCCTGGCGTGGTGGCGTGTGCCTGTAATCCCAGCTACCGAGGAGGCTGAGGCAGGAAAATTGCTTGAACCCAGGAGGTGGAGGTTGCAGTTAGCTGTGATCATGCCATTGCACTATAGCCTGGGTGAAGAAGTAAGACTCCATCACACACACGCACACACACACAAAGAAGACATACAAATGGCCAACAGGTATATGAAAAGGTGCTCAACATCACTAATTATCAGGGAAGCCAAATCAAAACCACAATGAGATATCACCTCATACCTTATAGGATGGCTATTATTAAAAAATCAAAAGATAACAAGTGTTGTTGTAGATATGGAGAAAAGGGAACTCTGATACATTGTTGATAGGGATGTGAATTGGCACAACCACTATGGAAAACTGTATGAAGTTTCCTAAAAAAATTAAAAATAGAACTACTGTACAATCCAGGAATCCCATTCTAGGGATATGCCCAAAGAAAATAAAACCACTATATCAGTCTGGACATTGTGGCTCACACTTGTAATTCCAGCACTTTGGGAGGCCGAGGCAGGCAGATCACCTGAGGTCAGGAGTTTGAGATCAGCCTGGCCAACATGGTGAATCCCTGTCTCTACTAAAAATACAGGGCTGGGTGTGGTGGCTCACAACCTGCAATCCCAGCACTTTGGGAGGCCGAGGTGGGTGTATCATGAGGTCAGGAATTCGAGACCAGCCTGGCCAATATAGTGAAAGTTCACCTCTACTAAAAATACAAAAAATCATCTGGGCATGGTGGCGGGTGCCTATAATCCCAGCTACTTGGGAGGCTGAGGCAGGAGAATCGCTTAAACCCAGGAAGTGGAAGTTGCAGTGAGCTGACATCGTGCCACTGCACTCCAGCCTGGGTGACAGTGTGAAATTTTGTCTCAAAAAAAAAAAAAAAAAAAAAATTAGCTGGGTGTGGTGGTGCACACCTGTAATCTCGGCTACTTGGGAGGCTGAGGTAGGGGAATTGCTTGAACCTGGGAGGCTGAGATTACAGGGAGCCAAGATCGTGCCACTGTACTCCAGCCTGGGCGACAGAGCAAGACTCTGTCTCAAACAAACAAACAAATCACGATATCAAAGAGATATCTGCACTCCAACACTCATTGCAGTACTATTCATAATTGCCAAGATATGGAAACGAGCTAAGTGTCCATCAATGGATGAATGGATAGATAAGGGAAATGTGGCATATTTGCACAATGGAATACTATTTACCCTTAAAAAAGCAAAAACTTCTGTCATTTATGACAACACAGATGAACCTAGAGAATGTTGTGTTTCCCACCTTCGGAATCTTTGCACAAGCTCTTCCCTCTGACTGGAAATCTCTTTCATAGACTCTTTGCCCAACTGGTATCTCTACCTTCAGGTCTCAGCTAAAATGATGCCTCTGAAAAAGACCTTCCCTATTCCCACTTGAAAGTCATTTTTTTCTAGTCTCTATCACATCACCCTATTTTCTTCACTTATCATGATCTATAGTTATATTTTATATCTAAGCACTTCAGTAAGCATCTCTAAGGTATAAAGACATTTTCTTATTCTGTCAAAGAACAAGACCACTATTCAACATCTGAAACACGAAGCACAAAGCACAAAGCACTTACTTAAGTAAATGAGTGGGATGCTGGTCAGGGACAATCTATCTATGTAGAACTGATTGACGACCTTGTATTGGGTTTTTAAAAAGAGTATAGTTCTGAGATTGGTGCATTTTTAGAAGTGGCATTAGGTTTTCATCAGCTGTAGAAGCAAGGTTACTCAGATGAGCCTGTTTCTGATGGCTTGGCATTCAGAAACATGTTCATTGGAATCAGTCTCAAAGAACTGACTTTCAGAAGCAAGAGATTCACAAATGGATTAAATTGCCAATAGGACCAAGGCAAATTGTCATTGATTGATTAAATGGATTTAAAACCAATTCTGTGTAAATTAGTGCAACCTCTATGAAAACAGTATGCAGATTTCTCAAAGAACTGAAAACAGAACCACTATTTGACCCAGCAATCTCACTGTTGGGTATCTATCCAAAGGAAAATATCATTATATCAAAAAGATACCTGCGCTCGTATATTTATCACAGCACTATTCACAATAGCAAAGACATTAAATCGACCTGGGTGCTCGTCAATAGAGGATTGGATAAAGAAAATGTGGTATACATACACAATGGAATACTATTCCCTCATAAAAAAAGAATGAAATTCTATCATTTGCAGTGATGTGGATGGAACTGGAGGCCTTTATCTTAAGTGAAACAACTCAGACACAGAAAGACAAATATCGCATATTTTCACCTGTAAGTGGGAGTTAAGTAATGTGTACATATAAAAGCAGAATGTGGAATGATGGACAATGGGGATTTGGGGGTCTGGGAAGGTGGGAAGACAGGTGGGAGGTTGCTTGGTAGGTACAATGTGTGTTGCTCCAGTGATGGATGCACTGAAGGCCTTGACTTCACCACAATACAATATATCGATGTAGAAAATTGCATGTATACCTTATGAATATATACTATATATATGCACACACGTAGATACACAGATATATATATATATATGCTTATATATGTGTATATGTATATATAAACAGTAGTTTTTCGGTAGTTATTTGTTACCATGATTACAGAACTGTAATTTATTGACTAAGCAGGTTAAAAAGCAGTTGCAGTGGCCTCTGTTACAATAGCTTCAGTCCAATCAGTCTTTTCCTAGAACTGTCAGGACTGTTTCTATTCTCTACCATTATCATACAACACAATTAATAATTCCTTCATATCATCTAATACAGTACTATATAAAATGTAATCCATTCAGCGGTTCTGAATTTTACATTTTTTTGTAGAGATGGGGTTTTGCCATGTTTCCCAGGCTGGTTCCGAACTCCTGGCCTTAAGTGATCTGCCTGCCTCAGCCTCCCAAAGTGCTGAGATTAGAGGGGTGAGCCACCCCACCCAGACTCCTCTTGTCTTTTTGTTATGTGAAGACATTATTTAAACTTTAAGCCACTTTTAGGCGGGTGTACAACACTCATCTGTAAGCATCTTAACAGTCATGTTTTTATAATCTCATTTTTAATGTCTACGAATAGCTCACTGAGTGGGTGTATCATACTTGTTTTTAAGAAAAGAAAAAGAATCATTTTCCTTCGTAGACTTCTAGGAGGGACTTTACTGAATCAAAGAGTATAATACTTTTATGATTTCTTGTTTGCATTGCCAAATTCCTTTCCAAAGAGTTTGTATCAAAAACTGCCCACTCTCTTGATATGAAACATAAATTAATTTAGGCTAAAATATCTAATTAAAAAGGAAAATAAAACCATTTATTCATAAATAACATGTGTGGGAGACTAGAATACACCACCACAAATATGCCTCTAGCATAAGAATTGTTGAACTAAAGGTAATTAAGAAACAGTAGGTGCAGGAAAGCTTTCTATCGTCCCTGTATTTCTGTAGAAGCAGAACACACGTTGATAAAGACAAAAAGTATCACTCCATGCTCCACACACATACGCTTTCTCCCAGAGAGAACGAAAGTTAACCATTGAAAACAACTGTAAGGCTGGGCGCGGTGGCTCAAGCCTGTAATCCCAGCACTTTGGGAGGCCGAGACGGGCGGATCACGAGGTCAGGAGATCGAGACCATCCTGGCTAACACGGTGAAACCCCGTCTCCACTAAAAAAAATACAAAAAACTAGCCGGGCGAGGTGGCGGGCGCCTGTAGTCCCAGCTACTCCGGAGGCTGAGGCAGGAGAATGGCGTAAACCCGGGAGGCGGAGCTTGCAGTGAGCTGAGCTCTGGCCACTGCACTCCAGCCCGGGCGACAGAGCGAGACTCCGTCTCAAAAAAAAAAAAAAAAAGAGAGAGAAAACAACTGCAGACCCTTATGGGTCTGGAGACAGCATCAGAGAGCTCTACATTAACAAGCTTTACTAACTGGCCTTTTTATTTGCCTTCCCACAAGTTGCCTCCCCTAGAGACTCAAAGTCCTTTCCCTATGTCTTGTCACTTCTTCAAAAATTTGCCATTCTTTGTTGAAAATGGTGTATAGGCTGGAATTCAAAGTTAGTTCTCTGAGAACCACTCATTCCCTGGGTCTCTCCCAAGTATATATGAAATGTACGTGTTAATAAACATCTGTTTGCTTTTCTCTTGTTATTTATTTATTTATTTATTTTGACATGAAGTCGTGCTCTTTTGCCCAGGCAGGCTGGAGTGCTGTAGCGTGATCTGCGTTCACTGCAACCTCCGCCTCCTGGGTTGAAGTGGTTCTCCTGCCTCAGCTTCCCAAGTAGCTGGGATTACAGGCACACGCCACCACGTCTGGCTAATTTTTGTATTTTTAGTAGAGATGGGGTTTCACCATGTTGGTCAGGCTGGTCTCGAACTCCTGATCTCAGGTGATCCACCTGCCCCAGCCTCCCGAAATGCTGGGATTACAGGCGTGATCCACTGCATCCGGCCATAATTAATCTGTCTTTTGTTACAGGGGTCCATTCCATTTATGAGAGTTGAGAAAAAAATTATTTTTCTTCTCCTACACATGATTGTGTATGTAGAAAAGCCAACAGAGTCTAGTTGGTTTTTTTTGTTTGTTTTGTTTTGTTTTGTTTTGAGACGGAGTCTCACTCTGTCTCCCAGGCTGGAATGCAGTGGTGTGATCTCGGCTCACTGCACGCTCTGCCTCCCAGGTTCAAGCAATTCTCCTGCTTCAGCCTCCCAAGCAGCTGGGACTACAGGCGCCCACCACTATGCCTGGCTACTTTTTTGTATTTTTAGTGGAGACGGGGTTTCACCATGTTGGTTAGGATGGTCTTGAGCTCCTGACCTCGTGATCTACCCGCCTCAGTCTCCCAAAGTGCTGGGATTACAGGCGTGAGCCACCGCGCCTGGCCTAGAGTCTAGTTTTTTAATGGAATAAGTGAATTTAGCAAAATTGCAGAATACAAAATAAATACCTAAAACTTTCCTATATTTCTATAGACAGTCAGCCATTCGTATCCATGGAATCTGCACGCACAGATTAAACCATGCATAGATTGAAAATCTTCAGAAACAAAATTCTACAACGTTCCAAAAGCAAAACTGGAATTTGCCATGTGCTGAGTACTACGCTGAATCACGCAAATGAAGTGATTTATAGGCATTGTATTCTGTATTATAAGTAACCTAGAGATGATTTAAAGTATACAGGAGGATGTGAGTTGGTTATATGCAAATACTATGTCATTTTATATAAAGGACTTTAACATCCATGAATTTTGGTATCTGTAGGGGATGGGGGTGGTCTGGAACCAATCTCAAATGGATACTGAAGTATGACTATACTTGTAACAATTAGAAGATAAAGAATTTTAAAAATATAATTTATAGGTGCCTTAAAAAACATCAAATGGGCCGGGCACAGTGGTTGGTGCCTGTAATCCCAGCACTTTGGGAGGCTAAGGTGGGTGGATCACTTGAGGTCAGGAGCTTGAGACCAGCCTGGCCAACATGGTGAAAAACCCATCTCTACTAAAAATACAAAAATTAGCCAGGTGTGGTGGTGCATGCCTGTAATTCCAGCTACTTGGGAGGCTGAGGCTGGGGAATCACTTGAACCCAGGAGGCTGAGGTTGCAGGAGCCGAGATAGTGCCAATGCACTCCAGCCTGGGCGACAGAGTGAGGTTCTGTCTCAAAACAAAACAAAACAAAAACCCAAAACCAACCAACCAAACAAAAAAAATTCAAATGTCCAGGGATATATCTAACAAAATGTGCAAGATCCTTATGCTGAAACTGTAATGTATTGTTGAAATTTTAAAAGACTTTAATAAATGGAGAGAAAGGGAATGTTCATGTATTGGAAGACTCAACATTGTTAAGATTTCCATTCTCACATTGACCTATGGATTCCACACAACCCTAATCAAAATCCCCGCAAGGTCTTCTGAAGAAATTGACAAGCTGATTCTTAAATTTGCATATGAAAATGCAAAGGAATTCAAGAGCCAAAACCATTTTGGAAAAGAATAGGGTTGGATTTCTTATACCACTTGAGTCTGAAAGTTACTGTGAAGTTATGTAAAGTATGTAATCAACTAGATGAATATCAATGGAGCAGAATAAAGAATCCAGCAATAGGCCCAAGGTGCCAAGTCCATTCAATAGAGAAGGAAAGTCATTTTTGTTTGTTTGTTTGTTTGTTTTTTTGTTTTGTTTGTTTGTTTGAGACGGAGTTTCACTCCTCACCCAGGCTGGAGTGCAATGGTGCAGTCTCAGCTCACTGCAGCCTCCACCTCCCAGGTTCAAGTGATTCTCCTGCCTCAGCCTCCTGAGTAGCTGGGACTACAGGTGCACACCGCTACGCCCGGCTAATTTTTTGTATTTTAGTAGAGACGGGGTTTCACTGTGTTGCCCAGGCTGGTCACAAACACCTGAGCTCGGGCAATCTACCCCTCTCGGCCTCCCAAAGTGCTGGAATTACAGGTGTGAACCATCGTGCCTGGCCAGGAAAGTCATTTTAACAAATGGTACTGAAGATTTAATTTTTTGATACTGAATATAAACAAATTTTGATAGTCACTCATTCCATATACAAAAAATAATTCAAGATGGATAATAGGCCACATAGCAAAAGCTGAAATCATAAAGCTTTTAGAATTTCACTATTCCTATAGTAGCTGCCAGCCACATGTGGGCTGTGGAGCACTTGAAATGTGGTTAATCCAAATTGAGACCGGTTGAATTTCAAAGATTCAATATGAAAGAAAAATAATGCAAAAATGTGATTAATCTTTTTTTTTGAGATGGAGTGCAGTGGTACGATCTCGGCTCACTGTAAGCTCTGCCTCCCGGGTTCACACCATTCTCCTGCCTCAGCCTCCCGAGTAGCTGGGACTACAGGTGCCCGCCACCACACCTAGCTAATTTTTTGTATTTTTCGTAGAGACAGTGTTTCACTGTGTTAGCCAGGATGGTCTCGATCTCCTGACCTCGTGATCCACCCACCTCAGCCTCCCAAAGTGCTGGGATTACAGGCATGAGCCACCGTGCCTGGCCTGATTAATCATTTTTTGTATTGATTATATATTGAAATGATAATATGTTGGAAACACTTGGTTTAATTCAAGTCAATTTCAGTCTTTTTTTTTTTTTTAAATAATAGGGCTACTAGGACATTTTAAATTATGTATGTTGAATCTATAGGCAATGACACCTCAACAGCAATGAGCATGTCTAAGGCAGAAATCTTGGTTTCTAACACCATCCTTCAATAAAAGGAATCAAGGCTCCTTGGAGAAGCAGGTGATTGTAAGACTGGGGCAGAAGATATATAAGACAACCCTGCAACATCTTGTAGTACCTGAAAGTAAGAAAGTGTTCAAAACAAATCTACATTGATTGAGGCATGAAAGCCAACTGAAAGAACTCCCAATGGTCAAAATTGGAAAGATTCGAGGGAGA
Organism: Piliocolobus tephrosceles; assembly: GCF_002776525.5. NCBI lineage: Eukaryota > Metazoa > Chordata > Mammalia > Primates > Cercopithecidae > Piliocolobus > Piliocolobus tephrosceles. The sequence goes on from NC_045439.1 coordinate 75,952,539, forward strand.
AATGACTGCCATAAGGTAACCAGCAGTGTTTGCCACACTGGGTAATAATGTGGATTATGTTTCAGATAGAACTTCTCCTTTCACCTGCCCTCCCCTGGCCACTTGCTATCTGAACATTTATTGAGTACCCATATGTGTTAGTGCTGAGAATATGATGGTGAACAAAATATGGTTCTTGGCCTCAGGAGTCATGGTGCTCTGATTAGGTGCTCTGGTGGAGAGAGGTGTTGCTAACGTAAGGAGGCAAGAAAAATTCAAGAAGTGAGGGAGTCAGGGGTAAGTATGTCCAAGACGGTGAAAAAGGGATTATTTGGGTATTAATGAGGCTTTAGGGCCTTCAAAATCAGAAACCGAACCACCTTTCCCCAGCATGCACATATATACATATAAGATAGTCCTGAGGTGGTAATGATACTGATGGGCTGGAGTAGGTCCACAAACACTAGTGAGACCTTGACTTCAACCAGTATCCAGGCTCTTGACACCATCGCAAGAAGAAATTCAGGGAAGAGTCAGAATATAGTGAAAGGATGAAGATTTATTGCAAAGAGAAAAGTATACATTCAAGAAAGGGGAGTACAGGTGTACTCAAGAGAGAGTTGCATGCAAGGTTTAGGGGTGCTGTTTTTATGGGTTTCTGTAACCAACAGGTGAAATATTAATGAAGATTCCTGGAAAAAGTTGAAGATTTCTCAAAACTGTGGTGCCACCCACTTTTACACTGAATTATGGGTGTTCACGAACTGTCATGGTGCTGGTGGGCATGTGATTGAGTATGTTAGTAAGCATATAATGAGGTTCTAGGAGAAACCTACGTCAAATCAGTGCCACGTTGGGTTCAGTCCGTCTTAGCCATCTTGGTCCACACCCTGTTTCTCAGGGTCTTATCAGCCCATGGCCTCTGCAGCTATTTCAACAGTTTCCTTTTGCTAGTCATGTGATTGTTGCCTGGAATTTTCTCATCTCCTACGACCACCTTATATTATTCCTCTCTCAATAGTATAACTCTGACTACAAAATTAAGATCTAATCATCTATGGTACTCATAGACACTATCTTTAAACTAATTCCATAGGCAAAAGGCTAATTACAGGAGTTTTGTAACCTTTTGTTGGTATATGGAACTCTATATGCTGTATGTTTTTATGGAGGCTGGCTGGAATTTACCGTATTGTTTCTGAGGCTGTCCTTTACACTTGAAAAATTTGTTATGACCATTTATATCAAGATTAAGGAAGCCAAGGTAATGGAAATAGGCCAACACTTGGTGAATTATTGGAAAGTTTGTATAGGCAGCTACATACATAAGATCAGCCATCCTTGGAAATCTCACTGATTGAACTCATTTCATTTACTCTCTGCCCAATAATAATGAAGATTCTACAATTGAAACAGGAGTAAATATGTAATGTATTGTTTATTGATATTAAAATACATGAGATAATATTATTTGTATTTCCAGACTTTAAGGCCATCCTCTGTATCTCCACCCCCGACCACTCCCTTGACCACATACATATCCAGTTACCTAGTGCACTGGATGACCGGCAAGCATCTCAAGTCTCAAATGCAACTACTGAAGCTCCTCCTTCCCTCGCTTCATGCTGCATCTCAAGAAGATGTAAGCCAATTATCCATGAGGCAGTGAGGGTCCTATGTGACTGCACCTTCATATCCCACAACCTATTCACTGATATTCTCCTTGTCCAATCCATCTCCCTCCTCTCAGTCTCCCCTCTGCCCTAGTTCAGGCTGCCATCATTTATTCATTTATTTGTTCAGTAAGTATTTCCTGAGCACATATCATGTGCCATTCATATTCTATGCTTCAAATAGAATAAACAGTGAACAAAACACTCAGTGAGCATCACTGAACAAAACTGACACAAAACCTGCCTTCACAGAGTTTGCATTCAGGTGGAAAGGGAAATAAAACAGATAAGCAAAATATATATTACTAGAAAGTTATGGGTGTGTAGGAGAAAAAATAAAGCAGAGAGGGATATGACATTTAGGGTGGGGTGGAAAGGTCTCAATAAGGAGGTGACTTTAGTGTAAAGACTTGAGAAGGAAATGAGGGGGCTAGCCTTGTGTATCTGGGGCAAAGCCTCCAGAGGAAAGAGTATGGTAAAAGGCCCTGGGGTGAGATTGTGCCTGGCCTGTTTTAGGCATGGCAAAGGGGCCAGTGGGAATGGAGTAAAGCAAGCAAGAAGGAAAGGAGTAGAGAGAGATGGAATGAAGTCAGAGAGCTAATAAAGACAAGATGGCCTACATCATTTTCTTGGTGAATGGGAAGCAAAGCCATCAACTGAGAATTGAATAATGTTCCTGTAAACCATTTAGTACCTTTGCCTTTTTTGTTTGTTTTGTTTTCTTAGTACCTTTGCCTTTTGAGGCACATTTTTATGCCTATTTGTTGGAGATTCACCTAGGGATAGAAATGTTGGGTTGTATAGCATGTAAATGGAATCAAATAGATTTTTTAAGATTAAATTTTTTCTGATTTTAGAAGTAGGAAACACAAAAATGTTTAAAGAAGTAAATATCACCTGTAACCCTCCTCCCAGAAATAAGTACATTTTATAAGTATACTTTAATATATTTTATTTAAATATATTAATTTTTCAATGTGATTAATGCCAAGAGGAGAGTATAAGCCAATTTTATGTATAGCTTGATTACAATGATAAAAATGTGCTCAGAGAAAAAAAGATCAGAAAGGAGCCTAACAATAAGCTAACAGGTTATGTTAGTAAAAACACATGTGACTTCTTTTCTCTATTTCTAAAAATGTCTGCAATCTTATAATATTCTTAATGAGAAAAATTAATTTTACAAGCTTTTTAAAAATAGCTTTTTTTTGTTTGTTTTTAAACAAAGATACTTGTTTCGGAAATCCTCGAAGGAAACTTCTAGAATTACCATACAACTGCATTGATCTAGCTTTTGCCAGAATAATAATTCTTTTTGTCATTCATTGTGGCATTGTACACCACTTTATAGGACTGGATTTACATAGAAAATACTATTGAAATAACAGAAGTTACCTATTACCGCCTGGATATTCTGCCAACATTTAGGAAATACTGCCACCAGGTGGATGGTAGGAATATAGCTTTTGTCCCTTGATTTCATGTATCCTTCCTGTTGCCTTAATTCTGTACAGAAGGTCAGAACAGACAAAATTGACTCTGTGTGTGTGTGTGTGTGTGTGTGTGTGTGTGTAAACACTGGGGGCTTCGGTTGAACCAGGAGGGTAAGCTCAGACAGTTGCTTATGTATGTGTGAACCAAGGAGGAAAGATGAAATCCCAACTAAGAGGACAGCTGAAGTGGAAATCTTGGACAGACTGGATTTCATATACAGCAGACTGAGTAATGCATCCTGATTCTAATTTTAGGGTCTATCTTAAAGAAATAATTATGAATACTCTAAGATTTAACACTGATGCTGCAAAGATTTAACATTGGTGTTTACTGTAGTGTTTTTTTTTTTAACAAGTGAAAAGAGAATCTAAATATCTTGTGATTGAGGATTAATTGAAAAAATAATGATACATCTCTGCAATTAACTACTCTTTGACCATTAAAATGAGGTTTAAAAATATGTAATGACAATGAATGATGTTTATGATCTACTTTTGAGTGAAAAATGGAGATAACAAAGTAGTATATGCCACACACAGCTAAAAAACTACAAAGGTATACATAAAAATATTAGCAATGACATTAGTAACTAACATATATTCAGTGCTTACTATGTGTCTGAGAAATTAAAACACATAACTTGGACCGGCCTTGTCCTCCCTTCTCTAATTTAGTCCTTCTAGTGCTTCCCACTGCTTTTATATCTAGTTTCTCTTGGGCTCTAGACCCTTTGGAAAATCTTGTTGAGCATATGGGCCCCAAAGGGACTTTTAAAAATACATAATATGAAATATAAAGCATTAAACAGGAAACCAATTACATTGTAATATAGTTATTAAAATATCAAAAAATCAAATTTGTGATATCGCTTTATATATACATATACATACTTTTTAAATTATTATTATACTTTAAGTTCTAGGGTGGATGTGCACGATGTGCAGATGTATTTACATGTGCCAGGTTGGTTTGCCGCACCCATCAACTCATCATTTACATTGGGTATTTCTAATGGTGTCCCTCCCTCAAACCCCCAGCCCCCAACAGGCCCTGGTGTGTGATGTTCCCCGCCCTGTGTCCAAGTGTTCTTATTGTTTGATTCCCACCTATGAGTGAGAATATGCAGTCTTTGGTTTTCTGTCCTTGTGATATTTTGCTAAGAATGATGGTTTCCAGCTTCATCCATGTCCCTGCAAAGGACATGAACTCGTCCTTTTTTTATGGCCGCATAGTATTCCATGGTGTATATGTGCCACATTTTCTTAATCCAGTCTATCATTGATGGACATCTGGGTTAGTTCCAAGTCTTTGCTATTGTGAATAGTGCCACAATAAACATACATGTGCACGTGTCTTTATAGTAGCATGATAGTAGTATAGTCCTTTGGGTATATACCCCGTAATGGGATTGCTGGGTCAAATGGTATTTCTGGTTCTAGATCCTTCAGGAATTGCCACACTCTTCCACAATGGATGAACTAATTTACACTCCCACCAGCAGTGTAAAAGCGTTCCTATTTCTCCACATCCTCTCCAGCACCTGTTGTTTCCTGACTTTTTAATGATTGCCATTCTAACAGGTGTGAGATGATATCTCATTGTGGTTTTGATTTGCATTCCTCTGATGACCAGTGATGATGAGCATTTTTCCATGTGTCTGTTGGCTGCATAAATGTCTTCTTTTGAGACGTGTCTGTTCATATCCTTTGCCTACTTTTTGATGGGGTTGTTTGGTTTTTTTTTTCTTGTAAATTTGTTTAAGTTCTTTGTAGATTCTGGATATTAGTCCTTTGTCAGATGAATAGATTGCAAAAATTTTCTCCCATCCTGTAGGTTACCTGTTCACTCTGAATACACATACATACTTCTTCATTAATTCATTAAATAACAAGCTATAGTACAAGGTCTAATAATTTCTGAATATATTCATAAATGATATTTGTAGATAATTGCAATAATCATTATATATAAAAACATGTGCACAGGCTCACGTCTGTAATCCCAACACTTTGGGAGGCCAAAGCAGGCAGTTCACTTAAGGTCAGGAGTTTGAGACCAGTCTGTCCAACATGGGAGAACCCCATCTCTACTAAAAATACAAAAAAATTTGGCGGGTGCCTGTAATCCCAGCTACTCCGGAGGCTGAGGCATGAAAATCGCTTGAATCCAGGAAGTAGAGGTTGCAGTGAGCCGAGATCGCGCCACTGCACTTTCGCCTGGGCAACAGAGCAAGACTCCATCTCGAAAAAAAAAACAGTGATATTCATTGGTGACAAAGTCACAGGTACTGCTAAATACAACAGTGTTTTATTGTCTATATTCATGACTGAAATGTTAAATTGCAGCTAATGCTTAGAGAAAATAAAGATGTACTTTTTTTCCCCATCCACTGGATGGAGTTTAAGAACCTATGCTTTCCAGTGCATGCTCCAGCCAGCTGTCACACTATGTCATTCCTTTTTCAAATCCCTTAAATGCCTTTCTGTGTCACTTAAGTCAAAATCCTTACCCCAAGCAGATTTGGTCTGAAGTTCCCTTTCTGATTTCACTTCCTGCCATTTCCCACTAGTCTCGCCCTCTCTCCCTGCCATCCAGTCACACTGGCTTCCTTCCAATGTTCCAGCTTGAACACAAGCCAACCACAGGCCTGACTCAGGGCCTTTACTCTTGCCATGATCTGTGCCAGGACGTTTTCCCCTTAGATACTGGTAGGGCTTGCTCCCTTATATCAGGGGTCAACAATCATTTTGCATAAAGAGCCAGATGGTAAGTATTTTAGGCTTTGTGGGCCATATGGTCTCAAATCTACTGTGATAATGCAAGAGCAGCCATGGAGAACAAATAAATAATTAAGTGCCGATGTGTCCCAATAAAACTTTATTTTTGGATGCTGAAATTTGAATTGCACATAATTTTCACATGTCAAAAAGTATTATTCTCTAAAAAATTTTTTTGTTAACTATTTTTAAAATATAAAAACCATTCGTAGCTCTTAAGCCGTACAAAAACAGGTGTGCAGTCACATTTGGCCACTGTTCAGAGTTTGCTGAACCCCGCCTTACATTGTTCAGGTCTTTGTTCAAATGTCATCTGTTTGGAGAGGTCTGCTTTGGCCACTTCCTCCCAAAAGCCATTCCCTTCTCTTCTATTAATTTACGTGGCTTTATTTTTCCTTACTGAACTTCTCGGGCCCTATTATATTATATTTTTATTTGTTCATTTTCTGTATTCTTTCTAGAATATAAGTACCATGAGGCAGGGCCTTAGTCATTTTCCTTGCTGCTGTACCTCCATCAGCATGATGGTGCCCAGCACAAAGTAAATGCTCAAATACATGTTGAATGAATGATTTAGTACTGGTCATCTCTCTATGAATATACTTACCAGAATTATAATTTTTCTTAAATGGTGGTGGCCAGAATTGAAAATTATTTCACAGTTACAGTCTGAATCAATGCAGAGTAGGATTTTAAAAAATGCTTCTTTTAATGCAGTCATTTTTATAAACCTGTGTATTCAAATTGAAATTTTGGCAAACCAGATTACTCCAAAACTGTATTTGTGAGTGATGTTTTCTGAACCTTTATCTAATTCTCAATGTCTGTATTGTTGGTTTGATTTTGTGCTTCAGTCTGCTTTAAATTCTTATAAAGTTTGATTCTGTTAGCTTTCACATCAGCAATTCTGGCCATCTATAGATCTGACAATTATACTGTTAGTGTCTTCAACCACACCTTTCAGACTAAGGCAGAGAGGAGGACTGACTCTTGTAACTCCTCCAGTGGCCAGAGCACCATTAATCCAGATGCATGGGATAAATCCTGCAGGTGACCCTTTAGGCCAGGGTAACATCGAAGTCGTTCATGTAAGAACTGGAAATGGAGGCACAGGGGGATTTCAGATAATTCAACTAAAAATCAAAAGCTGTGATATGCAAAGCATATCCTTAAAAAGGGAAACGCCTAAAATTAATATTATCATGTCTAAATGGAGGATGTGTTGATCACAAGTGTGTGGGATCAGCTGTGGAGAAACAAAGTTAAGAGAGAATCCCTGAGGCAAATGTTAGCCTTATTCATCCAACCTTATGTCAAGCCCCTTGATGGACTCTGTTGAGAGTTGAATAGTTGAATTATCTAGCAAACTCCTATTGTTCTGTCTGATTCTATACTTATACAGACACTTTCTGAAGATTCAATTTCTCATATAATGAACCAACAGGGACCATTGTTGGGGCCACCAACCTATTACATTTCTCATTGACAATAAATAAAATGAGGCCGGGCACGGTGGCTCAAGCCTGTAATTCCAGCACTTTGGGAGGCCGAGACGGGTGGATCACGAGGTCAGGAGATCGAGACCATCCTGGCTAACACGGTGAAACCCCGTCTCTACTAAAAAATACAAAAATCTAGCCGGGTGAGGTGGCAGGCGCCTGTAGTCCCAGCTACTCGGGAGGCTGAGGCAGGAGAATGGCGTAAACCCGGGAGGCGGAGCTTGCAGTGGGCTGAGATCCGGCCACTGCACCCCAGCCTGCGCGACAGAGCGAGACTCCGTCTCAAAAAAAAAAAAAAAAAAAAAAAGAAAATAAATAAAATGGTGCTTTGTTCCAATGTCTATCAACCAAATTTACAAGCTATATTCATACAATGGAGTACTGCTTAGCAGTAAAAGAAAAAAAAAAAGAACAAACTGCTGATACATGTAACAATGTAAATGATTTCAAAAATATAGTGTAGAGTATAAGAAACTAGACACAAAAGAATGCATAGTGTAAAATTCCCTGTATGTAAAGCTCAAGATCAGGTAAAACTAATCCCTGGTGGTAGAAACGAGAAAGCTATTGAGGTGGAGGCACTGGCCGGAAAGGGGGACGAGGAACTTTTCTAGAATGATGGAAAAATCTGTATCTTAATTTGATTGATGGTTATACCAGATATATATATATACACACACACACATACACACACACACACACACACACATATATAGTATACTATATATTAGTATTACTTTTCAATAGTATTACTTTTCAATAAAAAGTGGCTGGTTTTAGTCATTAGTTTCTTGTGGGCTTTGTAAGCATGAGGAAATCAAATTTCTGAGTTGGTTAGGCTTAAGTCAGAGCCTCATCAATGGTAAATTTACCAAGGGATCTGCCATTTTGTTTTTTTGTTTTTTGTTTTTTTTTTTTTGAGGTGGAGTCTTGCTCTGTCGCCCGGACTGGAGTGCAGTAGCGGGATCTCAGCTCACCGCAAGCTCCGCCTCCCGGGTTTACGCCATTCTCCTGCCTCAGCCTCCCGAGTAGCTGAGACTACAGGCGCCCGCCACCTCGCCCAGCTAGTTTTTGTATTTTTAGTAGAGACTGGGTTTCACCGTTTAGCCAGGATGGTCTCGATCTCCTGACCTCGTGATCCGCCGTCTCGGCCTCCCAAAGTGCTGGGATTACAGGCTTGAGCCACCGCGCCCGGCCGGGATCTGCCATTTTAAAAAGGCCTTTGGGGACCTTGGTCAGCATAATATTTTGGTGTGATAACCAGTAGGGATTTTATTAAATTTCTCATGGAAAGAAAATAAAAGATGTCTATGGCATTAGTTTTGCTATTGAAAACTAGACTTTAAATAAATTTGACATGACTTGCGCTTGGTGAATCCTTGTTAAATATATCCTTGATAAATATATTCCTTTTTAAAATTCCCACAAATTGTGTTTCATTCTCTGTTAAAGATTTTTCAGGGTTTACTAGTTTGTAGTTTTTGGTACCCACAACATTCTCTTTAGAAAATTAATACAATATTTTCCTGAATTAAACTTTCTGGCATTTCTCATTAAGAGGCAAGTTGGAGTCATAAAATGTATTTACTTTTTCATGGAATTGGAAGGCAATGTCCTAGGGAAGTTCATTAAGAATCCAAAGACCATCTCTTCTTTTGAGGTAAGCAATCAAAACAGTGATCAAGTAGTTTTGCTTCCAAATTAGACCTGGTTTGAATCTTAGCTCACAGATATGTCACCTTAGGCATTACTTAACCTTTCTAAACCCCATTTTTTCTAATCTGTGAAAGGGATTGCTATGGCAATTACACAGGGAAATTTTTGTAAAGCACTTAACACAGCACCTGACACGTAGTAGCTATCATCATCAACATTATCGGTAGCCTCATCCTCACCATCTTCATTAACAGGAGCCAGCCCCTCTTGGATAGATCTTCCAGGGCAGTATTTTGTGAACCTCAGTAGAGGGCTCTACGGGCCAAAAGCTTGATTTCTTTCTGCCAACTGACTGACTGAGTTCAGAAGGATCAATTCACACATCAAATACACAAGAAACTGCTTATTTATTCATTTATAATGACAAAAGATAGCTGCCTCAATATATTCTTTCCTTACACATATAATAGGGAAGCCAAATTATCTATGAAGGTGGTTTAATTAGTACAGGCTCATTGTTCCTTCCACTGGAAACACCCCTTTCCTCTTAGGCACCAAACTAGGTTATAGCTATAGACACGCCAGTAGAATTGCACTCACTGGAGATGACACACAGGCACCCATTTAGACCTTACTGCTGAGTGTAAATGATCTTAGTGGGTAGATAATTGATCTTACCCATTACATGTTCATTTTTATAATTTCATTTTTGGAATCTTTATCTTGTGGGCTTTCGGGGGTACATCACTATCTTTAATTGTTCTTACTTCATCTTTGACTAACTTCAACAATTTCTTCCTTAAAGACTAGCTCTGAAATACCAGGCTTTATACTTGGATAAGAAGGTAGTGAAGGGTGAGAAGTGGGGGGGTCAAAGGATATAACTGTACTATCTTTCTGTTCAAAATGTCTTTGTGTGGCTGGGCACAGTGGCTCACGCCTATAATCCCAGCACTTTGGGAGGCCAAGGCAGGCGGATCACCTGACATAAGGAAGTCAAGACCAGCCTGGCCAACCTGGTGAAACCCCCTCTCTACTAAAAATACAAAAATTAGCTGGGCGTGGTGGTGCATACCTGTAATGCCAGCTACTCAGGAGGCTGAGGCAGGAGGATCACTTGAACCCAGGAGGCTGAGGTTGCAGTGAGCCGAGATCATGCAACTGCATGGTAACAGAGCAAGACTCCATCTAAAAAACAAACAAAAAAACCCCCATAAAACAAAAACAAAAAAGCCCAAAATATTATTTATATTATTTAAAAAGTCATTAAAAATGTCCCAACTACTTTATAGAGGTAATGTTAGTAAATAGGTAATCGCTGGGCACAGTGGTTCACGCCTGTAATCCCAGCACTTTGGGAGACGGAGGCAGGTGGATCACAAGGTCAGGAGTTCGAGACCATCCTGACCAACATGGTGAAACCCTGTCTCTACTAAAAATACAAAAATTAGCTGGGCATGGTGGAATGCACCTGTAATCCCAGCTACTGGGGGAGGCTGAGGTAGGAGAATTGCTTAAGCCCAGGAGGCAAAGGTTGCAGTGAGCCAAGATCACACCATTGCACTCTAGCCTGGGCAACAAGAGCAAGACTCTGTCTCAAAAAAAAAAAAAAAAAAAAAAAA
>NC_045439.1:75963338-76113968 GCF_002776525.5 Piliocolobus tephrosceles
AAAAAAAAAAAAAAAAAAAAAAAAAAAGTAAATAGCTAATAATGGCTACTTTTTTTTTTTTTTTCTTTTTGACACGGCATCTCGCTCTGTCGCCCAGGCTGGACTGCAGTGGTGCGATCTTGGCTCACTGCAAGCTCCGCCTCCCGGGTTCATGCCATTCTCCTGCCTCAGCCTCCTGAGTAGCTGGGACTACAGGTGCCCGCCACCACGCCCAGCTAATTTTTGTATTTTTAGTAGAGACAGGGTTTCACCATGTTGGTCAGGCTGGTCTTGAACTCCCGACCTCAGGTGATCCGCCTGCCTCGGTCTCCCAAAATGCTGAGATTACAGGCATGAGCCACCGCGCCTGGCTATAATGGCTACTTTTATTGAGCAACCATTGTGTGCCAGATCTTAAGAATAGCCATATATTACTACATTTAGTCCTTACACTCAGAAATGTAGTTTTATTCTAGTTATTCAGATGAAAACACTGAAGATCAGAGAAATAAACTGCCTAAGGTTACACAGTGAGTAGCTGGCAGAAGCATCGTCTGAACAGCCTTCTGATTCTGCAGACTGTGGTCTTTCCTCCACATTACATTCAGGAAACAAGTCTTGTCCTGTTTTTAAGATCATTGGTTCTTCAACATCTTAGTTTTGAATCACAGAAAAGTAGAGCATTAGGTAGTCAGGATTTAATAAGAAAAACAATTTAATAAGAGAAACAAATTATTGGAATCATAGTACAGGATAAGATCTGATCTTGCTTTGGTAACTTTGAGAACAGTCATTTCACTACCTATGGTGACTGGGTTCAAGCCCAGAGATGTCTTAAATAAGTGAGTAAGTCAATGTCATTGATGTCCCAAATGCCTATGGATCTCACTCTCTGATAATAGTTTCCAGACTTTTGAATTTCAGACACATAAATAAATAACAAAGTAGGAAAAGGAATAAAAACAATCTTGCAAACTTTTTTATTTTGCCCAGTAAGGATGCTTTTTAAAAAGTCACACTACTCCATACTATGACCTTTGTTTCCATAAAGATTAAACATTTTAGCACTCCTCTCCTCCAAAACTGGAAAAATATAATTTGAAAACAAAGGATTGTTCCTCCAAAGAAATAATAGTTTGTAACCTTACTCTCCATATATATTCCCCATTGTCATTATTTTTGTCATATTTGCAGTAAAGGGGAGAACTCTGTCTTTTAGTGATTCTGGTATCGGATAAATGGCTGAACTTATTTCCTAGTTCCCACAAATAATCTTTCTGTAAATTACAACTAAATGAGGAAAATGGAACAAGATAAAGATAATATAGAAAGCTAATTGATCTTGCTTTGCATATAGGCCTTCAAGTTTAATTTTTAAAAGTTATTGAGTGACATTTCCATTTCTGGTATTTATTAAAAATTTGCAGGGTAAAGCATAAAGTTTTAATCTGTTAATCATTTGTTTAAGGTGGTAACTGATCTTTGAGATCTTGAGTCCCAGTGTATTTGTATTTTGACATTAGCCTGAGCCAGGGGTAAGTCAAGAACTAGCAGGAACTTCTCAATTTACAAATCCTAAGAGAAGAAAACAAGGAAGTTTCATTGCTTCAACCAGAAATGTTTACCAAGTGCTTATTTTAGTTTTGGGCATAGGCACTAATAATATAGTTTATGGAGCCACTAGACCCTGAGCTCTTTAAGAGCAGAGACTCTGTGTAGTCCCAGCTGCTAACAGAGGTCCCAAACCAAGTGAGGAGCACAAATAAAGTTTGTTGAATGAATGGGAGAATAAATGACAAGCACCTCTAAAAATCACAACAAAGACAGGATGAAAGGGAGCTTGTTTACCTAAACATGACTAACCTAAACAAGGCATATCAAGGGATATGCCTTGACATTTATGAGGCAAATTTAGGAGAAATAAAGGAAACACAGGATAAAGTAAAAATAAAGTAAAAGTGGACAAAACCAAAATAATCCTAAACCAAAGCCAAAAACAAAGTCTTTGCCTCCCAGCAGCTCTGGATCCAATATTGGAGATGGACCCTTATTTAAGAAAACTGGAATTATGCATTCTGATCATAAAATATATTAAGTGAAATTTTGTCATTATAAAAAAAGATACTTAGTGTTTGCCAGAGAAGGCTCAGTGAGAGAAGTATTTTTTCAACTTCTACTGATTTTACTAGAAGATAGGACCTGGATTTTTATATATATATATATATATATATATTTTTTTTTTTTTCCTCTCTCTCTTCCTTTTTTTTTTTTTTTTTGAGACAGGGTCTCGCTCTGTCGCCTAGGCTGGAGTGCACTGGCACCACCTCGGCTCACTGCAACCTCTGCCTCCCGGGTTCAAGTGATTCTGTCATGCCTCAGCCTCCCCAGTAGCTGGGATTACAGGCCTGCATCACCACACCCAGCTAATTTTTGTATTTTTAGTAGAGATTGGGTTTCACCATGTTGGCTAGGCTAGTCTTGAACTCCCTGCCTCAAGTGATCATCCACTTTGGCCTCTCAAACTGTTGGAATTACAGGCATGAGCCACTGCACTTGGCTGGACTATAGCTTTATTATAAACTTCTATTCAATTCTCCAAATATATAAGGCAAAAGAAAGGTGCTATTTTTTGAGCAGTTGGTTCACAGTAGATATTAAATAATTTGTCTTTTGATTATTTCCACCAGTACTCTCCCTAGGCTTTCATGGTGTCTCCATAGTGATACAGATTTGTTTACTAGGTGAAATTTAATAATAATAATAACTTCTATTATTAAATTTGACCTGAAACACTTGTATAGCATTTATTCTGTGCCAGGCAGTGTCCTAACTGCTTTATAGGTGTTAATTTATTTAATTCTTATAACAGTCAATGAGGCAAGTGCTATTATCACTCTCATTTTACAGATTAGAAAGCTAGAGTATGGCATTGTTAATTAGCCCAAAATCACATAATTAGCAAGTGGTAGATCTAGGATTTGAACTTAGCATGTTTCTCTAGTCTTTGTGCTAGATTGCCTCCCACTTAGGATTTTGTTCATTTGAAATACCAAAGGAATCCTACACCAGCCTACAAAATCAGAATCTCTGGGAGTAGGAGTCCACCATCTTGAATTTTTTTTTTAATTAATTAATTTTTTTTTGAGATGGAGTCTCCATCTGTAGCCAGGCTGGAGTGCAGTGGCGTGATCTTGGCTCACTGCAACCTCCGCCTCCTGGGTTCAAGCAATTCTCCTGCCTCAGCCTCCTGAGTAGCTGGGACTACAGGTGCTCACCACCACCAGCAGATAATTTTTGTATTTTTAGTAGAGATGGGGTTTCACCATGTTGGCCAGGATGGTCTCGATCTCTTGACCTCCTGATCTGCCCACCTCAGCCTCCCAAAATGCTGGTATTACAAGCGTGAGCCACCATGCCTGGCCCACCATCTTGAATTTTAACAGGCTTTCCAGGTGTTATTTGGGAACCAGAACCCTAGGTTCCTCTTCCTTTGTCTTGCCACTGTTAGTCAAGCAATCACCATGACATAGTGGTTGTTGTCTGTGCATCTGCATCAACTTTTTAGAACAGGTATCAACAGCTTTTTGAAAATCTCTAAATAATACTGAAACACTCACAGAAATTCTGCAACACTAATGCTTTTGATGGCATGGAGAATGATGTGTGGAAAAACCTGACACTGACAATTCTGAGTTGAAAAGTAACTCAGTAGGGTTAAAGTCTGAATGAGAGAGGGTTTTGGGAAGTTTTGACCAATTTATTTTGCATATATATATATATATATATATATATATATTTTCTTTTTGGTGTAGGCTCAAGAGAGTTAAATATAATAAAAAATAAAGAGATCTTTTGATAAGTTTGAAATAAATATCCCAAGTAATAAGAAAGCAATGTGTCACAGTTTAATTTTTTTGTTGTTTTTGTTCTTTTTTTGTTTTGTGGTATATAAAATAATGGTGTGTCTTAGAATCAGTGACATCTTAGATTAGATGAAATGCAAGAGATGAGGGTGGGTGCGGTACTACACGTCTGTAATCCCAGCACTTTGGGAGGTCGAGGTGGGTGGATCACCTGAGGTCAGGAGTTTGAGACCAGCCTGGCCAACATGGTGAAACCCTATCTCTGCTAAAAATACAAAAAGTTAGCCGGGCATGGTGGTGGGTGCTTGTAATGCCAGCTACTCAGGAGGCTGAGGCAGGAGCATCACTTGAACCTGGGAGGCGGAGGTTACAGTGAGCCCAGATCACGCCACTGCATTCCAGCCTGGGCAACAGAGCAAGACATCATCTCAAAAAAAAGAAAAAAGAAAACACAAGAGAGGTTATCTTAGTCTTTAAGAATTACCCTTTGGGGCTGATTGTGGTGGTTCGTATATGTAATCCTAGCACTTTGGGAGGTCAAGGTGGGAGGATTGCTTGAAGCCAAGAGTTCAAGACCGACCTGGTAAACATAGTGAGACTCCATCTCTTAAAAAAGAAAAAAGTACCCTTTGGTTCCTGATAAGTGAATGTGATATCAAAATTCCTTCCCAGTAAACCTGGATTCTCATTTAGAAAGAAAACAGAACAGTGAATTAAAAGGTGAAAAAAAATCTTGTGAACCCAAAAGACTAGATGGTAGAGTCTAGAATGTTCCTTCTAACCTGGCCAACAAAGTGAAACCCTATCTCTACAAAAAAAAATTAAAAAAAAAAAAATTAGCTGGTTGTGGTGGTTTGCACTTTTAGTTTCAGCTACTCAGGAGGTTGAGGTTGGAGGATCGCTTGAGCCTGGGACGTGGAGGCTACAGTGAGCTGTGATCACACCACTGCACTCCAACCTGGTTAAGAACCTATCTCAACTACAGGCCGGGCGCGGTGGCTCAAGCCTGTAATCCCAGCACTTTGGGAGGCCGAGACGGGCGGATCACGAGGTCAGGAGATCGAGACCATCCTGGCTAACACTGTGAAACCCCGTCTCTACTAAAAAATACAAAAAAAAAAAAAAAAACTACCCGGGTGAGGTGGCGGGCGCCTGTAGTCCCAGCTCCTCGGGAGGCTGAGGCAGGAGAATGGCATAAACCCGGGAGGCGGAGCTTGCAGTGAGCTGAGATCCGGCCACTGCACTCCAGCCTGGGCGACAGAGCAAGACTCCGTCTCAAAAAAAAAAAAAAAAAAAAAAAAAAGAACCTGTCTCAAATACAAAGAAAAAAGAAAAAAAGAATGCTCCCCCATCTCCACACCTTTCTTTCACATGCTTTCAACCTGGTAGAGATGTTTGAGGTAGGGTGTGGTGGGGGAAGTCAAGGACAGAAATAATAACCAGTTGAGCTGAAAGGTTTTGCGCTAGAGGTGTAAATAATTTATTATAAGGATGACGTAATTATCCCAGAGTGTTTAGCTTGTCAGGCTGGCTCCTCTTAGGGTTCAAGCAGGAGCCTATTACATTATTATCATATAATGAGATAATCTCAAAATAACATGACTTTGCTTCTATATGTACAATTAATTTGTAAGCCACTGCCAATTTATTAACTAAACTCTAAGAGAAAGCTATTAAAAAAGAAGACAAAACAAAAGCAAGGGTTCTAAAGCTAGCCGATAATCAATTATTACACAGGGTGATTCAAAATATTTTTTTAAAAAGTAAAAAATTACGGCTGCTCTGCCTATGGAGTAGCCATTCTTTATTCTTTTACTTTTTAAGTAAACTTGCTTTCACTTTACTTTATAGATTCACCACAAATTCTTTCTTGTGTGAGATCCAAGAACCCTCTCTTTGGATGTAGATCCAGACCCCCTTCTGGTAACATCTTCCTGGTGAACCATGAAGGGATGATACTAAGGAGGCCACGACCCAAAGGAAATAGACTACAGCACCAATAGGCTGACTTTGGGTAAGTGGTGGAGTACCCAGGTAAAGGATGGGATTGGGTTAGAGGCCCAACTTAGGGGAGTTAGAGTCCCTCCTAAGACAGAGAGGGTTAAAGGCCCCTCTTAATAAAAGGCAAGAATGCTTGACCAAACTTGGATTTGAAGCCCAACTTAGGAATGTTAGAGTCCTTCCTAAGATTTATGGGGTTAGAGGCCCCTCTCAGTAAAGTCCCTCTTGGTTAAAAATGGATTTGACACTATAGGATGTTAACTGCTATTCTCTTTGAATTAATCTGCCTTGCACTCTATGCTGAAGGCTGTGGGTGACAGGATTAGGTATGTACAGGATCATGGGACATAGGGAGCTTTTTTTTCCTCCCCAAAAGGGGAAACTAGAGAGCTGATGGGACTGCTGGAAAAACATCCCTTCACTACCAAGAAGCAGCTGCCTGAACTTTTGATTCAGTGTTGCTGCAATGGGCGGGTCTCTCTCTGGCCTCTCTGAGCTCCTCGCCTTTCCTACACTGCCACAGACAATGGTTTTCTCCTTTTCTCTCCTTTCCCTTTCCTATCTTTCCTGTTACTCAGGGCGACCATCTTGCCCAGAGACCACATATTGAAAGTCCTGGGCGGAGGTTGGATTAAAGATGACAGGGTTCATCCAGGGGCAAGCTTGACCCTTGTCAGTTCAATATTGGATGCTAAGGGGAGTGGCTAATGTCTGTTTGGTCACACTTATTTTACCCTGGCTGGAGCAAAAGGGAATAGAAAATGTTAATTCAGGTTCCCCATGCAGCTAGTTGGGTGGCATCCTACAATATTGAGAGGGTTTTGCCTATGATTCCATGAAGCAAAAAAAGCTGATTTTCCTTTGAGTTGCTGGCCCCCAGGGCTTTCATGCAGTGAGCAAGGGCTGCTCAGGGAAAGAAAACCCAGAAACCTGGCATGCCTGCAAAAGGGTAAGGAGTTCTTACCGGTCAGACTTCTCGTCTCTCTCCCTGTGCAAACTGGTTGAGTGAATGGTAAAAATCACTGTTTGTCTTCTCTGCAAAGTTCTGATTAATGGAAAAAAGGATGTGTGAGGCCAGTCTTAAGATATAGTGAATATGGCGTAGTTTGTGCTATAAATTTGTCTTTCTGCATTGTTCTGTCAAAAAGAGGAGTACCTTAGGATAGAACATTGGCTTGGGACCCCTGTAAACCTGCTGCTCAAGACGCTCCAGGAAACTGGTCAGTTACAAACTTTGCTGCAGGTCTCTGAAACAAAAAAAATTAGATGAAGTTTCCCTCTCGTTGTGTTTTATGTCCTTGGGAGCTTGACTTTGTAACCATGTGGCAGTACTTCCTCTTGGTCTCCACCATCCAGGGAACAGGAATTTTGGGGTTCATGTTATACTTAGCCCTAAATATAATCTTGAGCAGTTAAAAGCTTTTGCGAGCTCAAAATGGACTGCTTTTGGCTCCTTCTGGGAAGGGCAATGGAAACTGCCCAGTGCTATAGCTTAGTTGCAATTTAGACTAACCCTGCTTATTCCTGTGAACCAATCAGTGATCTCTGACTGCAGTTCAGAAGAAACAAGAGGGATGGGTAGTATAAAAATCTGGTTCAGTATTTTAATTCTGGACACTTATTGGAATCAGCTGGCAACCCCATATCAGCTTGGTTCCAACATTGCACGGTTCATGGAAAGCCTTCTAATTTAGTTTACTTGGGATAATTTTATGTATTTTGCTTTACTGTTGTGGAATATATTGCGGTTGTACTGTTTGTATAGGAATGCAGGATAAGCTTACTGAATGTTTTCTTAAATTGAACACTTATTAATCTTCCAGAAACTCAAGATTTATGAATGGCCTTGCCATACCAACACTTTCTGACTGAGCTCCTCTTTGCCCTGGATGCAAAATACCTTAATAGTTAGGCAGGAATATCATTGCCCCTATTCAGGGGCAGAAGATGGATCCATTACAGAAGATGGATCTTTACCCCTTTATAACCCTTAGAATTAAGGGTTCCCTTGTAAAAGAAAGGGGGGAAATATGTAGAGGTGTTCAATCCAGAGCAACTGCATCTTGAACAGGGGTTGGGAAAATTGGCTGAGACCTACTGGGCTGCATTCACAGGAGGTTAGGGATTCTGAGTTATAGGATGAGATAGGAGGTCAGCACAAGATGCAGGTCATAAAGGCCTTGCTGATAAAACAGGTTGTGGTTAAGAAGCCAGCCAAAACACACCAAAACGAATATGGTGATGACAGTGACCTCTGGTCGTCCTCACTGCTCATTATATGCTAATTATAATGCATTAGCATGCTAAAAGACACCCCTACCAGTGCCATGACAGTTTACAAATGCCATGGCAACATCAGGAAGTTATGTCATATGGTCTAAAAAGGGGAAGAATCCTCAGTTCTGGGAATCGCCCACTCCTTTCCTAGAAAACTCATGAATAATTCACCCCTTGTTTAGCATATAATCAAGAAGTAACAATAAGTATAAGCAGCTGAGAAGCCCATGCCGCTGTTCTCCCTATGAAGTAGCCATTCTTTATTCTCTTACTTTCTTAATAAACTCGCTTTGACTTTAAAAAAAATTATTAGAGGCTGATAAGGCAGAAAAAGCATCTTATTGGGGGTGTTAAGTGAAGAGAATTGGAAACCCAGCTTGATTTTGTAGCCTTAGAATAGGCAGAAAGCGTCCTACAGGAATCATTGTTCACAGATCAATAGCCAAAAACTCTAATAACTATTTTAGTTCCATAAAAGCAAATATGACTTTTTTTCTTTAACTCTGAAAGAGTTGTAGGGAATTATGGTTTTCTTAAGTTAGACTTCTTTCTGCAAGTAGCCAGTGTTTTTTAAAAACTATCCAACTTTTGACCAGGTGCGGTGGCTCACACCTGTAGTCTTAGCATTTTGGGTGGCTGAGGTGGGAGGATCGCTTGAGCCCAGGGGTTTGATACCAACAACATACGGAGACCCTGTCTCTACAAAACATTTAAAAATTATCCAGGTGTAGGCCAGGCATGGTGGCTCACACTTGTAATCCCAGCACTTTGGGAGGCCAAGGTGGGTGGAGCACCTGAGGTCGGGAGTTCGAGACCAGCCTGACCAACATGGAGAAACCCCATCTCTACTAACAATACAAAATTAGCTGCGTGTGGTGGTACGTGCCTCTAATCCCAGCTATTCGGGAGGCTGAGACAGGAGAATGGCTTGAACCTGGGAGGTGGAGGTTGCGGTGAGCTGAGATCGATTGCACTATTGCACTCCAGCCTGGGCAACAAGGGTGAGACTCTATCTCAATAAAATAAAAAAATAAAATAAAATAAAATAAAATAAATAAAAAAATAAAATAAAGTAAAGTAAAGTAAAAATTATCCAGGTGTAACAGCAGGTGTCTGTAGTCCCAGCTACTCAGGACGCTGAGGTGAGAGGATCACTCAAGTCCTGGAGGTTGAGGTTGCAGTAAGCTGTGATGGATCCACTATATTACAGTCTGGGTGACAGAGCAAGACCTTGTCTCAAAAACAAACAAACAAAAAACTATCCAATTTTTGTTAGAAAAAATGATTAGAAAAATTATAATTCATAAGAAGTCTAAACAAAAATTAAGTGTGGTCTGCTAGCTTTGCACTTGGTACTCATCATGACTCCAACTCAAATCAATAAGAAAGTCACTCATCCAACTTGACATAAAGGAATATAGGGGTGCAGAGGCACACTCCTACTGCCACAGATGGAGAGATAGGAAGAAAAGCCACCATGTGAGAAGTAGTACAGGGAGCAGGCTTGGGAGGAAGGAGCCAATTCAGGTAAATGAATACTAATTGATCAGAGCATCAGTCTGGATGCCTACAGAAATCACAATGTAACGTGCTGTTCAGTCACTATAAGGTGATTAGCTTTCTCTGAGCGTACTGTGTAACTTGTTGCCTCTATTTTTACATACGCTTTTTATACCTCTTTCTCTAATGAATGCTTCAGGACCTGGGCGAGTTAGGGCTGATCAAGTAAAAGGAAGGGCAACAAAAAAGTTTAATAAAAAGGATGCAGCAGGCATTTCGTGGACTTCAGAAAAGAAAAGGCAATCGGGCCGCAGAGGATGTGCACTTAGAAAGACAGGGTCAGAGTCTGTAATTCCATTGCTGTGCCCTGTGATCTCCACTTCTTGCTGTGCTCTACCTTGTGTGCTGCTTCTCTCTGCAGCACAGCCTTTTCTGCTCATTTAGGGTTCATTGGCTTCACACTTTGGCCTGTCCTTGTGCTCCCTTCAATCCCAACTTTGCAAGTTCTTTTAAGTCCTACATCCACTATTGTTCAAGTGAGGATCTCTGTGTCCCAATTTCACATTCCCAGCTCAGAAAATCTGGTTGGTTCAGCCCAGCCTGTAAGTTACTTTTCACTTGAATAGATGTAGAACCCCAATTCAATCAGCTGATCCAGGACTTTGTGGAGATCAGATGGGACAAACATGGTCAGTTAGGTTCCCCCTTTTAGCAGAGATGATAGATGGAGGAAATTTCAAAGGGCGCATGATTTGGATTGGCATCTCAAAACGTGTCCACTATATTTGGCATAATTATTACACTGTACTCCTTAATACCATTATTACATTGTATGGGATTATATCATTTTTGTATTTCTCCTACTTCATTAGACTTTCAGTTCTTAGAGGGCAAGCTCTTTACTGAAGGTACATCTGACAATTTATTTTGCCTATTCCCATGAATTTCTTGACAATTCATAGCTTATATTTCTGTCTACAGAGTCTTGCATTGTATGACCTTAGTGTGCTTCTGTTTCCTCATCTATAAAAAGGGGTTCATAAAAGTGCCTATGTTATTAGGTAATCATAAGCATTAAAGATAATGTGCTCCATAAATATCACCTACCATATTATTATCTTTTTTTCTTTATAGCCTCTTTCCTCACATGCCAAAATTTTTGTGTGTGGTTGAACTGAATTTTCAGTAGGGAAGTCACGAATGAGTTTTTGCATTGGGAGTATGTGTATTGATTTCCTGAAAATAATCGTAATTGTGCTGTCTCACGATTCCATTTTGTACATGCCACAGATTTATCTTAAGGTATAGCTCTTTCATATTGTATATAAATTATTTGTTTCTATGCTTAATATGTACTAAATAAGGCCCTGAAGCCAGGGGAAGAAGTTTTTCTGCCTTTGCATCATTTTTGTATCCCTAGAGTATTTGTTGCTGCCTGAAATGAAGACGCTCTCAGTATTTAATTTAACCAATATCTGAAGATACAGTTTTGAGCTCATACTCTAGCAGACAGACTCTGTAGACAGAGGTCTAAGCTATGAATTGCCAAGAAAAATTATTCAAGACTTGGAAATAGGCAAAATAAATTGTCAAGTGTACCTTCAGTGAAGAGCTGGGCATTGCCTCGGATAATTTTAAGGATTCTTTGATGTTAATTGATTGATTTGCTATTTACCAGGCTATTTAAAAACACTGAGAATAAAAGCTAAATTTTTGGAAAACTAATAGCAATATAACTCACTCATTTTCATAAGCAATGCAAATGAACTGTCAGGTAGAAAATATACATCTCTGTAAGTCGGATTCTTATTTGAACTACTTTAACATCTTAACTGGTTTCTTAAGGAATGAGTTGAATAAAATATTTGGCATAATTTAATTTTATATTTGCATGGGAGTTGTGCTGCTAACTCACTGAAAAAGTGTACTGTAATAGAAGTAATACGATAAATCTCATAGTGAAGACACAAATATTTAGGGGAACAGAGGGTGGGATAAATTTATTTAACATCATTGGGAAGAAACATTTTACCTAGGTGATTTGAAAGCTGGGCTTTGAAGACAATGTTGAATTGGGGTGGAGCTGTGGTTGGAGAGGGTAAGGGAGAAAGACCTCTAGGCAAAAGAAACTGTTGACATGGTGGATCTTTTGGACTTTGTTTACCAGAAATACTACTGGCTCCTTACCAACCACTTTTCAAAGGTGGTGAGATTTCGGGGTTGTAGGCCTACTGACACTGTTGTAGAGCTATGGAAGTCATCATCCACTCCAAGATCAAAGGCCCAGTAGGCCCATAGACTTGTTCAGGAACCCTCTGCAATGCCTGTCTTTTAAACAAATTTAAACATGTCTTTTGCATTCACATTTGAAATTTTACATATAAGTGTGCACAAATTATTGTGTTTTAAAAATAGTGAAATATACTCCACAAAACTTTATATCCTCATTTAAAATTTAATTTTGCAACTGATATGGAATACATAATGTTAATCTGAACATGATTTCCTAGTTTCTTAATTAAACTTCTTCATAGACTTAAAGAAAGGCCATCTTTTGTTTAAAAAGTTAAAATCATTATATTTTCCCAATATAAAAGCAACTCATATATATTCATTGTAGAAAAATTGGAAACAAATGTGGAAAGAGATTGAAATTAAACTTGTTTATAATTCTATCAACTAGACATGAGAGCTGTTAATCGACTTTCTAGAACTTTTTCTTTGTACACACACGGAGTTTGTTTCTGTTAATTAACAAAAAGTGACTGTTTCTTTTTATTGAAGTAAAATTCATATAACATAAAATTAACCATTTGAAAGTCAACAATTCAGGGGCACTTAATACATTCAGTGTTGTACAACCATTGACTCTAGTTCCAAAACATTTTTATCATCACACAAGGAGACCCTGTACCCCTATTCATTTCTTCCCCTGGCTCCCAGCAATACCAATGTGCTTTCTAAGATCTCTATGGATTTACCTATTCTGGAAATTTCATATAAATGTGTAGTCAATGGGACCTTTGTGTCTGGCTTCCTTTATTGAGCATAAATGTTTTCAAGGTCATCCACATTATGGCATATGTCAGTACTTCATTCCTCACTATGAGTAATATTCTATTGTATGTAGATAGCACAATTTATCCGTTCATATGTTGGTGGATAGTTTTTTCTTTTTACAATCTTCTTTTTGAAAAATGCAATAAAAACCTTAATCTATCCTGAACATTTTTCATAATCTTGCTTCATATGTAGAAGGGTTAATGGTCACAGGAATATGCCTATACAAATATGCTTGCAGTATATAGAACTAGATTAAAAGGACAGTCAATTGATAACGTCTGGTTTTTTTGGTTAACACCTGACCCATGTAGGCACACCCACATGCAGGGAAATACAAACCACCACCACCACCACACAACAACAAAAAACAAACACTGGACCCAGACCCTCTGAAACATGCTTGTTTCTGCTGCCCCCAGATACAAATTCTTTTCTGCAGGCAGGGAGGCCATCTCTTCACCATGAGGAAGTGCTGATTCCTCTCCCCTCTCACTTCCCTTTAGGGGTGTGGTGTTGGGAGGCTCAGTTCCCTGACCATCCTGGCCCACCCCTAAGAGTACTGTATAATACTTGGTGATTTCAACACCACAATGCCTGGTTGTTAGCTTGACTGATTTTTCTCTCAGCAACCAGAACAACACAAGTTCATTTTGCTCTCTAAGTCTAGCACGAAATGAACTTGTTTCTCTCTCTCTTTAAAATTGTATTTTGCTCAAGTACCACGCCAGCAAAATTAATTCATTTCTCCAGATGCACAAAATGGTCTGTTGATTACCTAGCAGACCATGCCTGATTTAGTAACTAACTTCAACTTTTGTTCAGTCCTTATCCTTTATCTCAATACTACTGGCCTTCTCTCCCCACAACTACCATCTGCCCTATCGACAGGATGTAGTATTTTGTTTTCCGAGGCCTTGAAAATGTATGTAAGTTCTAAAATATTTGCAACATTTTCACTAAATTTACATAATGTACCCCAATACAGTTAATAACTACTTGGCTTAATTAACATTTCTTGAGTTCCTACTATGTTCCAGGTACTTTGCCAGGCTTCAGCAAATAAACATACACACACACACACACACACACAGCTAAAAGTTAGAATGAGCAACACCTGTAACAGAGACACAAAACATAGTGGCTTAAATAATATAGAAGTTTATTTCTTTCTGATGTAAAAATCCAGATGGAGAAACCCAAGGCTGGTGAGAAGGCTCCATAGTTGCCTGGAAATTCAGTGACAAGTGACAAGCTTCCAGTTTTTTTTCTCTTTTCTTTTTTTCTTTCTGTATTTCTTTTTTTTTTTTTTTTTAGAATCTCATTCTGTTGCTCAGGCTGGATGTAGTGCAGTGGTGCAATTTCAGCTCACTGAAATTGGACCTTCTACCACAGGTGAACTTTCAGTTCACTGCAGTTCTATAAGTGAAACCGGCAGAAGAACTTCCCAACCAATTTACAGAACATACGAAATAATAATAATTGTTGTTTTAAGCCACTATGTTTCAGAGTGGTTTATTAAAGTGATAACTGATATAGGTTCACATCTATGATATTTTAGATGAAAATGCATCATTGCTATAGTTTATGACTGAAAAGCAATAAAGGTATTGCTACGACATCAATTTCAGACTTTCACACAATAGACTGCAAAATGAACTGGTAACAGAAAGTCAGGGCTTCCATTGCTATACAACTGAAGAAACCAGCAGCTTAAAGTGTTAGACATCCCTAGGAAAACTGTAAGGTCCCCACAACTAGAAGACATATTTTCAAAAAATGGATATTAGATCCTCAAACAAATGGAATCACTTGAGAAATTTAATATTTAAATTATATAGATAGCTCAACAAGAACTAATAACAGATATATCAAAGATCAACATTATGATACTGTAGATTTATGAGTAGAAATTCCAGTTACCGCTGTAGGTAAGAGTAATAAAGACACAAATCATGCCCCTTGACTCTTGAAGATAAAGTCCTTGAGTTCCATGGTGTAGTGGATAACCTACAAAATGGCTGCTCACGACTCTCCCTTCTTGGCACTCACTTTCTTGGGAAATAGTCTCCCACAGTAAGTTACAGCTGGCCTTTGCACCCATAAAATATGGTGGAAATGATGGTGTGTGACTTCCAAGGCTAGGTTATAAAAGACATTGCAGTTTCTACCTTGGTCTCTTTCTTGGATCACTTGCTGTTGGAGAAGCCAGCTGCCGTGTCTTGAGGACACTCGCCCAGCACTGTGGAGAGGAACACATAGGAACTGAGGCCTCCATCTGTCTGTTAGGATCAACTTGCTAGCCATGAGAGCCTGCTATCTTGGAAGCAGGGCCTTTAGCTTCAGTCAGGACTTCAGATGACTGTATCCCTAGCTGATATTTCTTTTTTAGATAGCTTAATTGAAAGTATAATTTAATTACCATAAAATTCACTAATTTCAAGTATACAATTCAGTGATTTCTAGTAATTTTACAGAACTGCCCAACCATGACCACAATCTAATTTTAGAATATTTATATCGTGCCAAAAAGAAACCTCATATCCATTAGCAGTCACTCTCACTTCTACCTTCCACCCCAGGCAACCACTAACCTATTTTCTGTGACTGTAGACTTGTCTTTTCAGAAAATTTCATACAAATGATTTCATACAAATGAATTATGTGGTCTTATGTGTCCAGATTCTTTTATTTAGCATGTAGCTGACATTTTGATTGCCATATCATGAAAGACTCTGAACCAGAACTTTCCTGCTAAGCTACTACTAAATTATTGATTCACAGAAACTGTGAGATAAAGAGTCTCTATTGTTATTTTTAGCTAATAAATTTTGGGGTAATTTTGGGGTAATTTATTGCACAGTAATTGATAACTAGTACACATAGGTAAGTGATACTGCTGGGAAACTAAGTCCCACATTTAATGGCACACATTCAATGGGCCATTAAACCCAACCCAAAGGTACTATTAAGAGTTGTGTTGGGATCGCAAATCCAAGCAAAAAGAAAAAAAAGAGTTGTAGATATGAGAAATTATATCTTATAATTCGATTAGCATATTTTGTTAATGATACACAACTGCTACTTTTTCTAAGTTTTAAAAGAAAGTCGTTTCCAAAATTTAGAAGAAAGAATTTCCAATTTGTTTTTAGGTCCATGAAAAAATTTGGATGAACAAGGAAGAGATGAAATTGTGGACAGTCAAAAGTGTGGTCTAGCTGCCCTGGTGGGCTACCAAGGAAACTTGCCATATTAGTCTGGAGTGAGTTTTGATTGATCAGAGTGGACAATAAAAGGCTCAGCTGTAATTCCAGGAGACTTAATTAGCCATTTGCAACCTTCAGATAAGGCTATCAAGAATCCATTTAAAGGATTCATGAGGGAAGAGAACAGGTGGACGAAGGCTTCAGATTTTGAGTATGATACTGAGAGGAAGAAAGAGGCTCACAACGTCACAACTGTGAATGGGCCAAAACTCCATGGAATGCTGTAAAACAAAAGCCAAATGTGAAATGGTTTAAATAATGTGAATTAGTAACACTCTTGGAAACCTGCATACAATTGTACAATTTGTTGTTTGATGATAGTTTTGACTTGGTTTCTAATGCAGGTAAGGTCAAAGATTAAGAGATTCATTTAGAATCCAGTAGTAACAATGGTTATCAGGCTTTAAAAATGAATTTGAGGGTAAAGATAAAAACTTTATGACACTTAGAAACAGCCTTCATTTCTTATGTGGCCATAATTCTCAAAACTAGCTTCTATAACACATATTTAATTTTTCTCCTGCAATTTAATATATATGAACATTTGGTAACATATTTGCCTTTTTTCTATGTATGAACATAACATTGGAATTTCTTCAAATTTATTACTTTGTTGTAAGAGTTGTTCCAGTTTTTTTACTGAAATACTTGTTTACATGAATTAAACCTTCATGTAAAGTTTAAATATATTGTACTAACTTGTTGCTTTATACACAATTTTACTGCTACATGCTGTGTTTGCATATACAGTATAGGAATTTTCTCAGATGTATTTGATACTGTGACATGTTTTTTAGTTGCTAGTACCAACTTACATCTCCAATATTTGCCTCCATGGTTCATTTTTCTTTTGTTTTGTTGTCTGCTATAATGTTGTCAGTGTATTTCTTTTTAGCTATGTAGCTGAGTATCTTTATTCATGGCCAGTAGTATATAATTAAATATGCAGAGTCAGTAATTTCCTAGAACTCAGTATACTGAATATAGAATACTGTATTTGTACGAACATGTAATACCTCCCTCTATAAAACCACTATAATATCATTTGAACACTTTTACAAATAATGAAAGGTACTTTTTTACCCCATAACATTTTCTCGCAAAACTGGGTGCTCTTATTTACATTCAAATCTTATACGTCAGCTTATTTGTATCATAATTCAGGTACTGGAGAAACAGGGAAAATCAGATACAGATCCTGATTTGAAAGATCTAAGACTCTGCTAGAGGAAACAGACACACAAACAATGCTTACATTGCTTTGAGATATGTGATACGGTGTTTTACAGTGAAGGAAGCCTCGAAGTGTTTGGGGTGGTCAAGGAGGGTTTTACTGAATAGGTGCCTTGAGCTAACCTGCTGTTTGTCAGGTTAACAAGGGGAGGTAGGGCATTCCAGATAGAGCAAAGATCGTGAATAAAGGAAGGAAGCATAAAAGAACACAGTATACTCTGGAAACAGCATTAGCTCAGTGGGGCTGGAACCTAAGGGCTTTTGAGATAAGACAAGAAGATAAGGCAGAAACCAGATTGGATGGGATTCTCAGCCAAGCTAAGGAGTTTGAACTTCAACCTATATGGAGTGGGGAGCTACTACAGGATTTTAAGCGGAGGAATTTTTCCTTTAAAAAGGATTCTCTGAACCTGTGGGTTGGCAGGCACCTGAAGTTCCAGCTATTCAGGAGGCTGAGGCTGGAGAATTAAGTATAGTCTGGGCAACAATGGGAGATGCCTCTTTTTTTTTTTTTTTAAAGATGTCTTTTTTAAAAAGTATTTTAGAAAGGTTTCCCTGGCTGCAGTGTGGTGGATGGATTGGAGAGGCAAGAGGTGGAGGACAGTTTAACCATTTAGAAGGCTATGAGGGCAGTTAAATGAGAAATAATGTTTGGAATGAACGTAATGGCAGTGGAGATGATGAGGGACATGAATTTGGGATATCAAAAAGGAACCCTTGGATATGGCGCGGGGGAAGGGAGGAAGAGGGAGAAAGGGAGGGAGAGGGATGGCGGGGGAGGGAGGAGGAGGGAGAGAGAGAGTGGAGGGGGGAGAGAGGGGGGGGGAGAGTGGGGCGGGGAGGGGGAGAGAGAGAGAGAGAATGCCCTAGATCATTAAGAATTATTTTTCATTCCTCCTCCAACTTTCTACTGAAAAGATTACCAAGGACTGACAGATCTTTGCCTCCAATCTTCCCCACCCTTCCCTTTATGTTTCAGAGTGCTACAAAGTCATCTCCCCAAAGCAGCTCTGATTATATAAACTTTTGCTCAGAAACATCTGATATACCCCCACTGCATGCAGAGTGAAATCTGGGCTTCTTGGCGCATTCAAGACTCTCCATAACATGTTTTGGTACGCCAAGAGACAGATCACTTGGATACCTTGATCTCTTGCTAAGTATTATTTACTTTCCCCACCCTATAAATCATCTGTCTCAAACATTAATCTTTGTACCTTCAACACTCCCCCTCCATTTTCTGTACTGTATTTGCAGCATTTCTTGTCTATCTCAGCCTGTCAAAATTAAACTCAGCGTTTATGTCAGGTTATGTCTCCATGACGCCTTATCCAGGCCCTTAGTCAACATCCTTCTTCCTCTTCTGTGGTGCATAGACTTTTATATCTCAATCACAACACTTCTGGCGTTCTGCCTGGTTTCACACACAGTTGTGTCTTGGTGTCCCCTGCTGCCTTACCCTGTGACTTAAGCATAGTATGGGTTAAAAAATTTGCCATGAATTGGCCTGCGGCAGGGATCTGATCCTTGTTATCAACCACTCAACGTTTACCAGACAGTATGGAAAATCAGGTGATTCTTCTAATTCATGAAATTAACCATGAAAAAAGTCTAAAGGAGTCACCCGTCTCTAAGCGGGCTTTTTGCTATCTAGAATAACCGTGACAAAAAGTGGGAGCAAAATAATTAGCTGTCAGGGGAGTACAGCTTCTCTAAATAGTTGCAAGATGCCTAAATTGTTTACGTAAAATAAATTATCTTAGGTACTGCACTTTCGAAAAGACCGAAGAGATCTAAGATATCTCCAGGTGGAAATTCCCGGTGACGGGTGTCCTTCTTCTGAGGTCAACTGCACTGACCATTGCACACTGTATTCAGGACTAAGTTCAACACAGCAAAACAGGATCGTGGCTCGTCCCCGGCGTCCGACTGCTGCGTGGTCGCGTGCGACCTACACCCCACTCCGCCCCCGCCCCCGTTCCCGCCTCCGGCCCCGCCCCCGTTCCCGCCTCCGTCCTCCGTCCTCCGTCCGCAGCGGCTGCAGCCCTGGAGGCTCCAAGGGAACTCCCGCACGTCTGCGCGCGCAATCCCGGGACCGAGGGTCGGCGCGGCGCGCGCAATTGCCCTGGAAACCACGGCGCGCGCACGCGCAAACGCGGGGCGTGGGGAAAAAGACTGAACTGAGAGCTTTGCCGCCGGAGGGTGGGGGCTCTACCTCCCATCGACCGTCGCTCCCCCGCGGTGGGCGCGCGCGCCGGCCCGCTCCTTCGGGCGGAGCGTCCCTTGCTGCACGCTCCCAGCTGGCGCGTTCCTCCTAGTGCCCTCCCCCGCCTCACACGCACCCTTGCCCTCCTCCCGCATTTGTGCGCCGGTGCAGCAGGCAGTGGGAACATCCGGGCATTTCCGCAGCTGAGCGGCGACCCGGGCGGCGGCGGCGGTCGAGGAGCTCCCCCATGGCAGGGACGAGGCGGAGGGAAGGCGAAAGGGGGGCGAGGAGTTAAGCCGGAGCCTCCGCGGGGCGGGTTTCCGAGGGAGGCACAGAGGGAAGCGGCTCTCGCGGCCGGAGGAGGGCCGGACGCGGGGCTCGTCGCCCCTCTCGCGCATTCTGTACAGCCCGGGCTCCGGAGATGCATCTGCATCAGGTCCTCACTGGGGCTGTCAACCCTGGAGACAACTGCTACTCCGTGGGCAGCGTCGGGGATGTCCCCTTCACGGTGAGCGGCGGCCGGGAGCCCGAGGGGAAGATACCAGGATCCAGACGCGGGGGCAGGGACCTCCTGTCCAGGGCGCACGCCTCCTCAGGAGGCTGTGAGGTGTTGGTGGGCCCCACCCGTGGCCCCTTTGCAGCCTTGGGGTTGAGTTCCCCGTGGGACCGTGGGTGCTGCCTCTGGTGTAGGAAATCACCCGTTAGGGGAAAGGCTTAGGAATCCACCGCACTCTCCACCCCCAGCAAACGGGCCCGAGGTGGCTGGGCTAGAAGGTTCCTCCTAGGGCGGCTCTTGGGTCTGCAAGCGGTGGAGGAAGGTGGTGGTGCCGCTGAAACCCCAGAGCGTCCGTTTCGCACCTGCTCTCGGCGTGGAGGCGAAGAGACTTGGTGTTGGTTTCGGAGCGTGGAGGCGATGCTGCGCCTTGGCTCCCCCTGCCCGCTGTGCTAGGGCAGCTTGGATCTGCTGGAGTCTGTGGCTTTAAGCCTAACCCTGTGTATCTCCTGATAATGCAGGATCTTAATTCCAACAAGAAGATAGAAAAATTCATCCTCTGCGCCCGAAAGATTTAGCATGGAAGGGTTAGAGTGACAGTGACTTGGAGAGCTAGCTCATTTATCAGGAGGTCGTAGTTTGGTAACCCTCCTAGGTAATACTTTAATTTGTAAGGTAGCCTTTTTTTTTTTTTTTTTAATATAGTAAGGCAATGTGAAAAATTTACGACAGTGCTTGTTTGTTTGAGAAAAGTGTGTGTATACATAACGTTTTAGAATCTCCTTAAAAGCTGGGTGAAATAGACATGTTTCTCAAGGAGATTGGATTCATCAATCCTTTTTGAAAATGAAAATGTTCAAACCAAGCCCTGGAGCTTTGTTTACTCATAGTCTCCCATAGATTAATATGAGTTCTTTTCTAATAATGAAATTTATACGTGGTCTTCCTTAAAAGGAACTGTAGGCAGCCAGACCTTTATTAAATACATTTTGTTATTGATAACCATTCTTCTCGATAAAATTGGAAATAGCGTAATAGTATGCTTTTTAGACAAGGAAAACCCTTTGATCTGATGTCTGCTTTCCAACAGTGTTTTTAAAACTGCAGAAAATAAAGCTTCAGCAAAACTGCAGAATCATTATGTAGCAGTGCATTCTGGAACAATTTATTTTTTTGACGTTTTGTGATACATTAACCCCAGAAGATTGCTTTTTAGCCACTTTAATTTTTTAGTGTAATCAACTTGGCCTAGCTCCAGTTTAGGACGAGCCCTTTAAAAATAGGGTTTGCCTGCTTTATATTGTTACGCCTATCACTATCACTGGTGTCATCTGTGTTTTATGTACATGTGACTTAAAAGATCCATATAGAACTGAGCTTGGTCTTCAAGTGTGTGGAGAATCTTTTGGGGATAGAGAGAAGAAATTTCCCTGTTCCCCAGTAGTGCAGATAGGTAGTTCCTCCGGGTTAGAAGAGTGGGCCTCTTTCATCAAGAAACAAAGCTGGAATCTTTGGTTATGGATATTTTCCTGCTAGAATGATGGTGGTAGTTTTCTGCTTCCATCTGAAGTGGAGTGCTGTCTCACTGCAGGTCTGGTATGTAGAACTAAATAAACGGGTGCGGATGCAGCCTGGAAAAGCCTGTGTAAGAACTGTTAGTGCTGTGCAGGTGTGGTTATGCTGTAGGCCCCTTGTGACCAGATGCTTAGAGTCATTTTCAAATCTTTTTGCACCTCCCTAATTCAACCTTTCACAAAGTCTAGTTGACTCTCTGCACTGTCTACCAGATTTACTCCTTTTCATGTCCTTAACCACCACCTTATTTTACAGTCTTTGAAAGCTTTCAAAACTGAATTTTCTGACACTCATGTCTGATAACTTCTTCATCCTCCACACCGCTGCTAGGATAATTTTCTTCAAGTATCATTTTACCATATCACTCTTGGCTTAAGAATATGTAGTTGTTTCTAATAGCTGTGTTACGAAATACAAACTTGTCAAATATTCTCCATCTTTGACTTTATATTTAATTATATGTACTCCTCACTTTGGCCCCTCTGTTATATACTGATCTTCTTACTCTAACCTGCATTTTTATGTTGCAACAAGACAGTCCTTTTGGTCTTCCAAATTCGACTCAAAATTTGCCTGTTTTAGGATGCCTGCCTGTGACACTGTTATTTTGGTCTTTTGACAAATACAAATACAAACCCATTTTGCACACCACCTTATTTTAATACCTTAGTTTTGAGTGTACTGATCCAGTTATAATTTTGTCATGAACTGGAGATGACCTCTTGGGCTTTGTGAAAAACAGATTGGCAAAAAAAAAAAAAAAAAAAAAACCAAAAAAAAAACAAGCTGCTTTCAAGCACTGTACAATCAACTAACAAATACCTGAATTCCTATATTTGTATAGTAAAAAGAAAAAGCAAGCTCCTTTTCATGGAGCATGTCACTTGATTTTAGAGCAATCAGATGAAGAAGCTTTAGTTCTGGATCAGATGATTAAAAGGGCGACCAGCCAGGATTTGGAATGAAGGTCTTGTGACTTCTCATGGTGTGGGCTTTTCTTTGTAGTATTTCCTTCTTAATATCAGAGTGCCTGCTTTGGAGAGGGCGTGTGGGTGCGTAGGTGGGTTAGTGGATGGATGGAAGGCCTCCCAGCTAGACATAGTGTAGAATACTGTCTTGCAACTAACTGATGATTCTTAGCTGATGTTGTGTTTCCTGGTAATCTGAGAACCTTTTCAAAATACAATACATACTTTATTTCAGAATCTAAAATTGATACATCTTTGAAGAACAGAATTGTTCTAAAAGGATTTTGAGTTTATAACATTGTAATAATTGAAAGAAAGGGTGTGTTACATATTTTCCTGTGCATGGTGGGTGGCGTGATTGGTTGGCTGTGAATGACTGCTTGATGTCATGATGTCCCAGTTTGTGCAATATTGACATGGTAGTGCAGTCTGTAGTAGACAATCTCAGCTGATGTCTGTGGTTTTAGTGGTAT
The DNA here is from genome assembly GCF_002776525.5 of Piliocolobus tephrosceles. Classification (NCBI taxonomy): domain Eukaryota; kingdom Metazoa; phylum Chordata; class Mammalia; order Primates; family Cercopithecidae; genus Piliocolobus; species Piliocolobus tephrosceles. The sequence continues at coordinate 75,986,233 of NC_045439.1, forward strand.
CATGTAAGCAGTGATGCTTTTCACTTGTGTTTAGGCAGTGTACAGCTGTTTTCTTAAACATTCAATTGTGATTTCATAAATGTAGCTGTAGATACCACATTTTAAAACATCACCTTTTGAACAATTTTGTGCTTTTCAGTGTAAAATCTAGGTTTTGGAAATGTTATCCTGCAATGAGTCAAATCTCTGGTAGTTCAAAGAGATGATCTTCTCCTGTGTATGTGCTTTATTATACTTTATTTTGCCTTAAGACATTTCTAACTACTCTTCAGTGAATGTTTTGAGGGTTTATGCAACAGATATTGTAAATTTCTCATTATTTATCTTATTACTTTTCTGAAAGATAGGCCTTGGCTATTTTTAAACTTTACTGCACATATTAAAATATTAATTGAAATAATGATCATACATGATGATTTTCAAATTAAAAATTAATTTGGCCTTAAGGTTTGCAGACTATTTTCAGATGTGGGCAGTGACTATTATTCTAGTCTGACATGATTTCAACACATTGATGAACATTTACAAAAATTAGTAAGTCATTTGCACTCTTAGGGAATTTATACTGGCAGAGATTAAAATTATTTATATAATTATAACATAAGGCAGATGGAAGAGATTGTAGTTGGGAAAACAAGAAGAGGTTTTATGGAAGATTGAGATTTGGAAAGATAAGAACAACAGAAGCAAAGGAATGGCATAATATGAAGGATAAATTATTGAGTGACTGTTGTCTTTGCAAAAGTTACTTTTTAACCGCAGGACTTCTTCATTAAATAATAGACACTCTGAGAATGTTGAAAAAATATAATTTTCAAACATTACCTGTAGCTTTTCAGGAAAATATACCTGGTATTCTGACATTCGATTTTTTTTTATTAAAGTACCAACAAAAGGTTGGAAATAAATGGAAAACCATTCATTTAAAAATTAGAAGATAATGTTGTATAACCTCTTTTATGGCATTTAGATATGTCTTAACTCTATTGTAGAATAACATTTCAGTCCTAGAGTTATGGCAACACTAAACCTTAAAAATAATCAACCAGTTTATACACATTTAGCAAATGTCGAACACATAGGTATGCTAAGCTTTGTGGGTATTAAAAAAAAAAAAAGAATTATAAGACATAGTCTTGATTTCAGGGAGTTTACTGAAGAAGTGTAGGATTCTGGTAAACTAATAGGAGAGTAAAAGACTTGTACCTAATAACCACAGTAGGCCAGCTGTGCAGTATTACCAGCATTTAAGTGGAAATTCAGGAAGACTAAGAGAGAACTTTTGGCCAGGGGAATCAAGGAGTTGGTTAGAAACATGCTTCTGTACTGGCTGGTTATTAATGTGTCAACCTGTGCTGAGAGGAAGTGAAAGACAGAAGTCAAGAATTTAGAATGGACTTGTTTTCTAAGAGAAATTGGCCTTTTTGTTCTTGGCGCCCTAGTTTCTTGTTTATTTAAATGGATACATTTAAAACCTTGTGGGCTTGGGCTTCCTGTCAGCCAGTACTTGAATATAGGGTTATATAAGTTCTTATGTCCCTGTGTAGCTTGTTAATTAGCCTTCCTGCTTGTAGCAAGAAGACTCCTAGCAATTACTGAGAAACTCTGGTAAGATTCTGAATAATGTCTTCCCCAAAAATGGGAGGTCAGAGACCAACTACTTGTATGGTGTTGTCTAAATCACTTAAACATGTTTAGGTCTTTGATCTGTAAAAGAAGTTCTTAAAGATATTCTTTAAGTATTTAGACCACGAATGACAATTATATGGACTTCTCTAGAGATTTTCAGGGGCCAAAAGAGAAAATGGACTAGAAACATGAAGTGGTTGTGTTGAAGTTGGCACCTGACAGATAATAATTGCCTGTGAGGAGGAGCCTCTTGATTACGTTTTGGGCCTTGGCACCTGACAGATAATAATTGCCTGCGACTGCCATAGTACAGTATTGGGTGGGAGATGGGGCCAGTGTGATAGTGTTTAGGTTCTCCTTTTGCAGCTTTCCTTTTCCCATGCAATGCCTTTATTCTTTTAGTTTCTGTTCTTAGGATTTGGGGGATTGAAAAGACTACTTTAGAAATTATAATCAGATTATCTTAACTTGGATCTCAGTAAATTTTTAGAACAAATCAGAGTCTCAGTATTTAATTATCTGAAAGAGCACAGGATGTTGGTAACAACCATAATGGCACAGTGGAAAAACAAGTCATGCCTGACCAATTTAGTTTCCTTCTATAAAAGCAAGGCAGTATTTAAAATGGGATAGTAATATCTGAAATTCAGATTTAGTCAGACTTCTCTAGCTTGTCAGTTTTTTATTTTTATTATTATTTTTTGAGATGGAGTCTCACTCTGTCACCCAGGCTGGAGTTCAGTGGCGCAGTCTTTGCTCACCGCAACCTCCGTCTCCTGGATTCAAGCGATTCTCCTGCCTCAGCCTCCTGAGTAACTGGGATTACAGGCGCGTGCCACCATGCCAGGCTAAGTTTTGTATTTTTAGTAGAGACGGGATTTCACCATGTTGGCCAGGCTGTCTTGAACTCTTGACCTCGAGTGAACCTCCTGCCTTAGCCTCCCAAGATGTTGGGATTACAGGCGTGAGCCACTGCACCCGGCCATTTGTCAGTAATTTTAAAAAACAAATTTGGAAGCCAAATATTTTAGTGGAAGTGTTAGGGTTTTCAATCTTTTCGAGTTTGTAGAATCCTTTTGCATTATATTAGTGCTCTGAAACCCTGATCCATGATGTCACTTGGTATTGAGGGACCAAGTACAGTTTAACAAAGGTGGCATGACTGTGTTCACTCTGTCTTAAAGAGTAAGCTGTGATGGTTTTCACTTGTGTTTAGGCAGCATGCAGCTGGTTTCTTAAACAACGAATTGTGATTTCATAAATGTAGCTGTAGATACCACATTTTAAAACATCACCTTTTGAACAATTTTGTTCTTTTCAGTGTAAGATCTAGGTTTTGGAAATGTTATCCTGCAATGAGTCAAATCTCTGGTAGTTCAAAGAGGTGATCATGTAATCCTGGAACTTGATGTAAATATGAAACCAGTTGCCTGAACTTCTTATTTTTTTGTGTGTGGGTTTTTGTTTTCTTAAATTTCTTTTTTTTTTTTTTTTTGTTTGCCTGCAAGTTTTATTCTCACATCTTCTCATTTCATGATTCCTGAGGCTTCCTTTAATGCTGTCTACCCCTAGTCCTGAACACCTAAAAAATGTAATGGTTATCTTATCTCTTTCTTTTTTTTTTTTTTTTTTTTTTTTTTGAGACAGAGTCTTGCTCTGTCGCCCAGGCTGGAGTGCAGTGGCACAATCTCAGCTCACTATGAGCTCCGCCTCCCGGGTTCACGCCATTCTCTTGCCTCAGCCTCCTGAGTAGGTGGGACTATAGGTGCCCGCCACCACGCCTGGCTAATTTTTTGTATTTTTAGTAGAGACGGGGTTTCACCGTGTTAGCCAGGGTAGTCTCGATCTCCTGACCTCGTGATCTGCCTGCCTCAGACTCCCAAAGTGCTGGGATTATAGGCATGAGCCACCGTGCCCAGCCTATCTTATCTCTTTCAGATACAGAAAATAGAGTTAGGCCCCTCTAAATATTATACATGGTAATATGGTGGGAGTGATTTTAAGGGAATACATAATACCCTCTTAGATGGATTATCATTGGAGAGATGTTCCTTTCGGTCCATTTTCTTCTAAAAACTGAGCCTTCTTGGGAGTAATAACATTTAATTTAATTCAAACTAAATCATTGTTGTTTTCTTCCTGTGATTTTAGGAGAAACCCATTGGTTCATACTAAATCAGTAGAGTTTTCTTGTGATTTTAGGAGAAACTCAAAAAGTCGTAAGTGCGTTTTGCAAGTGAGCATAGATGGACACAAAAAACTCATAAAAATTCTGGCTTAGACTCATTTCACAGATATATGTAGCTCATATGTTAGCTGTAGTTCAAAAACAAAATTGCATACATTTTCTTAGGAGTAATGATTTTGGTTTTGTGCTAGCAACTTCTTCATATCATCTCTGGCCTCGACTGCATCCACACTTAAGAGGATCTAATCAGCAGGAGGTAATCATATTATCATCATGTACCTTTCCCATAATAACTCCCATCATTCCTTTTATGTGGATGAATAACCAGTGTTTTCAGCAAAGGCCACTTCCTCCATTTATGTTCTAAATTGGGTGTGATTTTGTACCCCAGGAGACATTTGGCAGTGTCTGGAGACATTTTTGATTGCTGTAACTGGAGATGGGGAATTGGTACTGCCGTCTAGTGAGGCGAGGCCAGAGATTTTGATAAAACGTCCTACAGTGCACAGGATAGCCCTCCACAATGAAGAGTTACCCAGCCCCAAATGTCAGTAGTACTGAAAGTTGTGAGAAACCCTGATTTGTACCTTATGGTTTGCATCTCTCTTTCCTACTTAAGTGCATGATTCTAGCAGTTTCTCCCTTCTCTTATAAAAATGCTTTTTCTGCTCTACTGAAACACTTTCTTCATTTAGACTTCTTAGTTTTCTCCTACCATGCTTAATTGCTTCTTGTCAGCCTGATTCCAGATTTGTATACTCAGCTGTTTCTTTGACATCTCCTCCTTGAAGGTCTAATAGCCATCACATTTTCCTCTTCCAGTCTTCCCTAAGTCAATAAATGGCAACTCCACTTTTTTTTAGTTCCCTTGTAGTCTACCTTTTCTCTTCCATTTATGTCCTGTATCTAATGTTAGCAAATTCTATTGGTTATACCTTCAAAATGCATCCAGAATCTGACTACTACTTATCATCTCTACTGCTACCACCTTGGTGCAAGACAGCATCATTTTTTCCCCTGGATTATGGCAGTTGAATCTTAAATGATCTTCCTGCCTTTTCTGCCTCTAGTCTGTCCTCCTTCAGTTTATTTTCAACATAGTAGCTAGAATGCTCCTGTTAAAATACAAATAAAATCTTTTTAGTCCCTTCTTCCAAACTTTTTTTTTTTCCACTCAGAGTAAAAACCTGAGTGCCTGCAGTGCCCTTTATTGCTATTTCTTTAGCACCTGAAACAGAAGGTGGTACAAAAAAGTACTCAATAAATTAGTAAGTGGAAAGGATACGTAGTGTAATACACACATTCTTACAGTAAAAACTGATCTTTTCATAAGGCTATTTTTTATAATACTTCTTGATATAGGTCAGTGGCATTAAGTCATATTTAGAAAAATCAATCTTATAGGTTGAAGGCAGAGAGCTTTGATACAATATAGGTGTAAAGCTGTGCTGGTCTGGTTTAATCCAAGGATATAAATATATCAAGAGGAATTGACGGGCGGTTCTCAAATTTTCCTCAGTGATACTTTTGAAAGACTTAAATATATAATGAATTAGAGGTTAGCCTGACAAATACCTGAAGTGTAGAGATTCTGTATTTTAGGAGTTTAATATGTTGTATTAATCTGCTAGGGCTGCCATAACAAAATAACACAGACTGGGTAGCTTAAACAACAGAATTTTTTTTTCCTCACAGTTCTGGAGTTTGCAAGTCCAAGATCTACGTGTCAGCAGATTTGGTTTCTCTGGAGGACTTTCTCCTTGTCTTGTACATTGCCCCCTTCTTGCTGTGTCCTCATATGGCCTTTCCTCTGTGCACATGCACTCGTGGTGTCTTTTTCTCTTCTTAGGGACACTAGTCTTATAGGGCCCTACCCTTAAGACCTCATTTAACCTTATATTACCTCTTTAAAGGCCTTACCTGTAAGTACAGTCACGTTGGTAGGTAGAGTTTCAAGCTCTGAATTTTGGGGGCACACAATATAGTCCACAACACGTTTTAACAATCGGCTGAGCTGGTCCTGGAATTGAAAATTGAGGAGCCTAACAAAGACATGATTGAGGTGGCCGCCCTACTTGGTGGTAATCTCAACTCAACCAAAGGAGTACTCTTGGATAGAAGCAAGATTCTGTTAAGAAATTTTAAGAATGTGCTAATATGTGGACAAATGGGACATTCAAACATGGCTGTGATAATTTTATGCTGGAAAATTTTATATAGATATAATTAAAAGCACAGTTTGACCATTAAAAGCAAAAAGCAAATAAAAACCACAAAAAATTCGGATTTTTTTGGTTTAAAAAGTTAATGTAATATCTGCATTGTAAAAGAATTATAATTCCAACAGTGTTGAAATATAGAAAGTAAAACTGAAAGTTTCCAGTCCCCGGAAGAATTATTACAACTTACTGGTTATCCTTTATACAAAAAATATTTTGGTGCCTGGGCATTGTACATACAAGATAAACTAGCTATTAACAACTACCGTTGTACAAGAGGGCTTGGTGTATGTTGTTATTAGCTATAAATTAGTTAAATTGGGGATCATGTACTAACGTGACGATTTTGACTATGGAATAATTGAACTGTAGCTGTTCTTCCTGGCAGTGTTAAATAGTGCTATCTCTGTGAGGTTGGTATATAGAAAACAAGGCAATTTTTAAAAGTAGTAAGATTAATAATTATCTTGTATGTTAAATTGGTACATGAAATCAAATCTGCTTTACAAATTAAATCTAGTTTAGTATCTTCATTTTGTGCCTGGAATTAGTTCCTGCCGATGGGTTTGTGGTCTCGCTGACTTCAGGAATGGAGCTGCGTACCTTTGCAGTGAGTGTTACAGCTTTTAAGGATGGCACAGACCCAAAGAGTGAGCGGTAGCAAGGTTTATTGTGAAAAGCTACAGGGCAGAGCTTCCACAGTGTGGAAGGGGACCTGAGTGGGTTGCCACTGCTGGCTGGGGTGGCCAGCTTTTATTCCCTTATTTGTCTCTTCCTGTTCGGTTTCTGTCCTATCACAATGCCCTTTTTTCAGTCCTCCCTGTGATTGCTACTTTTAGGATCCTGCTGATTGGTGCGTCTTACAGAGCACTGATTGATGCATTTTACAATCTTCTTGTAAGATGGAAAAGTTCTCCAAGTCCCCACTTGACCCAGGAAGTCCAGCTGGCTTCACCTCTCAATTTCATAGATGAGGATACTAATACTCTTGAGAAACTAAATGATTTAATGAAGGCCACCTAGTTAGTACTGTGGCACAATTAAGACTGGAACCCAAAGCTCCCAGTTCTCTTCTCCCCACCCTAGCAAAATGTAAAAAGTAACACGTGCCCTTGCAGATAATTTAAAAATCCTGAAGAAAGAGAAAATCATTTATAATGGCACAACCCAGAGATAACCCCACTTAACATTTTGGTAAGTTGGACGGAGGCCTCACGGAGGAAGCTTGTATTATTACTGATTTGAGACTGTTTACCTGTAATTTTTTTTGTTGAATGATTTTTGGATAGTTATTTTTCTAATTTTTCTATTTTGTGTAGGTTTTCAAATTTATGAGTATAAAGTTGTTCACAGCAGCCTTTTAATATCTTCTTAGGTTTGCAGCATCTCTGTTGCTTCTTTTCTCATTACTGCCATTGGTTATTTGTGCCTCTCCCTTCTTCAACAGAGGTTTATCAACTTTAGTAATCTTTTTTAAAGAACCCACTTTAGCTTTACCATTTCTCTCTGTTATATACTTATTTTCTATTTTGTTAATGTTTTTCTTAATTTATTATTTCCTTCTATATTATATTGATTAATTTTGCTGTTTTTCCCCTACCTTGTTGAGCTAAATGCTTAGCTCATTTTTGTCTTTCTCCCTAATAGATGAATTTAGAATGTAAGTTTTCCTCCAAGATCTGCATTCTCTGCATTCTATAAAGCTGTTTTGAAAACCATGAACTCATAAGTAATTTGGAAGTAAATTTCTGAATATCTGGGACTTTTAAAGTTACAAATATACTTACTAATTTCTAGCGTAGCTATATTGTGTGCAAATGGCATACAGTGTGTACTTATAATCTTTTTAAGTTTATTGAAATTTCAGTTGGTCGGTTTTTATAAGTTTTTTTTTTTTTTTTTTTTTTTTTGAGACGGAGCCTCGCTCTGTCGCCCAGGCTGGAGTGCAGTGGCGCGATCTCGGCTCACTGCAAGCTCCGCCTCCCGGAGACCATTCTCCTGTCTCAGCCTTTCCAGTAGCTGGGACTACGGTCACACGCCACCATGCCCGGCTAATTTTTTGTATTTTTAGTAGAGATGGGGTTTCACCGTGTTAGCCAAGGTGGTCTCAATCTCCTGACCTCATGATCCACCTGCCTCAGCCTCCCAAAGTGCTGGGATTACAGACGTGAGCCACTGCACCCGGACTTTATAAGTGTTTCATATGTGCTTAAAGAAAATGTGTCCTCTTCGAATTGCTGGACAGAGTTTTATATATTTTAGGTCAAGCTTGTTCATCGTGTTGTTTAAATCTCCTAAAACGTTACCACTTTTCTGTCTGCTTATTCATTTTGCTGAGAGATGTGTTAAAATCTACTATAAATATGCATTTATTCCTGTCTTGTAGTTTTGTTAATTTTGTTTTATTTATCTGTGCTTACAAGTTTAAAATTATTACATCTTCTTGGTGAATTTATCTATTGATCATTAGGAAGTAACCCTTTTTGATTTCTAACAATGCTTTCTGCAGTGTACTTTCTCTGGCATTAATATAGTTTTATTAGCTTCCTTTGGTTGGCATTTGTACAGTCTATCTTTTTACTTTCAACTTTTCTGCATAGTTATGTTTCAGATATTTCTTCCAATTATAGTGATGCATTGATTAACAATGGAGATGCATTCAATATATTGCTAGCAATTTCATTGTTGTGCAAATATCATAAAGTGTACTTACACAAACCTAGATAGTTTTTTTTTTTTTTTAAGACCGAGTTTCACTCTTGTCTCCCAGGCTGGAGTACAGTGGCGCAATCTCTGCTCGCTGAAACCTCCATCTCCTGGGTTCAAGTGATTTTCCTGCCTCAGCCTCCCAAGTAGCTGGAATTACAGGCGTGTGCCACCACGCCTGGCTAATTTTTGTATTTTTAGTAGATGTGGGGTTTCACCATGTTGGCCAGGCTGGTCTCGAACTCCTGACCTCAGGTGATCCATCCTCCTTGGCCTCCCAAAGTGCAGGATTACAGACGTGAGCCACCACACCTGGCCACAAACCTAGCTAGTATAGCCTAGAACATACCTAGGCTATATGGCATAGCCTGTTGCTCCCAGGTTACAAAGCTGTATAGCCTGTTGCTGTACTGAATAATGTAGCCAGTTGTAACACAGTGGTATTTGTGTATCTAAACATATCTAAATATAGAAAAGGTACAGTGAAAATATGGCAACATAATCTCATGGGACCACCCTCATATGTGTAGTCCATTGTAGACCGGGTCCGTTGTAGACTGGAATATTAACGTGGCACGTGACTGTAAAACATAGTTGGATTTTTAAAAATACAGCCTGACAATTTCTGTGTTAACTAGAACTTTCAGTTCATTTATGCTTGATGTAATTACTGGCATGTTTGTGTTTAAATTCACAATCTTACTATGTGCTTTTTGTTTGTTCCTTTTGTTCTTTGCTCCCCTTTTTTCTCCTTCCTTGTGTCTTTTGAAATGAATTTTCTTTTTCATTCAGTTTTTTTTCCCTGTAGTCCTAAAACTCCATATTCTGTTTCCATTCTTTTGCTAGTTACTCTAGAAATTACAGCATGCATTCTTAACTCATTTCTCTTATTGAAGCCTTATGAGGGTTTACATTCCTTCTAGACAATTCAAGAACCTTTTGTACTGCTTTTTAACTCCCTTCCTGCTTATAATATACCCTTCTATGATAAGCCTATTTTTGTAACCCTGGAAGACATTATTATTTTACACAGTCAGTGCTTATTTAGATTTACCCATATGTTACTTTGCTCTTCATTTCTTCCTTCTCTTACATTCCATTTGAGATCATTTTCCTTCTTCCTGGAGAATCTCCATTAGAATTTCCTTTGATGTGAATCTGTTGGTGTTGTAATGTTGTCTTTTGTTTGTCTAAAAAAGCCTTTTTTTCATTCTTTTTAAAACTTTTAGTTTCAGGGGTACGTGTGCAGGTTTATTATACAGGTTAAGTTGTGTGTTGCTTGGTTTGGTGTACAGATTATTTTGTCACCCAGGTAATAAGTATAGTTCCTGATAGGCAGTTTTTTGATCCTCTCCCTCTTCCCTCCCTCCACTCTTTAGTAGGCCCTGGTGTCTGTTGTTCCCTTCTTTGTGTCCATGTGTACTCAGTGTTTAGCTTCCACTTATAAATGAGAATATGTGGTATTTGGTTTTCTGTTTCTGCCTTAGTTTACTTAGAATAATGGCCTCCAACTACATCCATGTTGTTGCAAAGGACAACTCATTTTTTTATGACTGCATAGTATTTCATGGCATATGTGTACCACATTTTCTTTATTGAGTCTACTATTGATGAGCATCTAGGTTGATTCCCTGTCTTTGCAAGTGTGAATAGTGCTACAATGGACATATGCATGCATGCATGTGTCTTCATGGTGCAACGATTTATATTCCTTTGGGCGTATACTCAGTAATGGGATTGATGGGTTGAATGGTAGTTCTGTTTTTATTTTGTTTCATTCTTTTTTTTTTTTTTTTTTTGAGACTGAGTCTTGCTCTGTTGCCCAGGCTGGAGCGTAGTGGCATGATCTTGGCTCACTGCAACCTCTGCCTGCTGGGTTCACATCGTTCTCCTGCCTCAGCCTCCCAAGTAGCTGGCATTACAGGTGCACACCACCACGACTGGCTAATTTTTGTATTTTTAGGAGAGGAGGGTTTCACCATATTGACCAGGCTGCTTTTGAACTCCTGACCTCAAGCAATCTGCCCACCTCAGCCTCCAAAAGTGCTGGGATTACAGGTGGGAGCCCAGCCTGTTTTGTTTCATTCTTGAAAGGCCGTTTTGCTGTCTTTTAGCAGTTAGACAGGTAGATAGAGCATGGCAGTGTTTTCCTTTCGGCACCTTGAGGATTATAGTCTTCTGGCCTCTACTGTTTCTGTTGAGATGTAAACTGCTAATTTACTGTTGGTTCTTTGAAAGTTGTATTTTTTTCTCTTAGCTGCCTTTGAGATATTTTCCTTTGTGTTTCTGAAGTTTTGCTATGTTTTGTCTGTGTATACATTTAAAAAATCTGGGCGTTTTCAAATCTGTACATTAATATCTTTTATCATTTATTGAAAAATTTCACCTGTTATTTCTTCAAATATTGCCTCTGCCCTGATTGACCTTGTAAAACAAATAAATATGTTTTAGACGTTCTGACTTTATTTCTATGTCTAATAGTTTTTGCCATGTTTTCTGTCTTTTTATTTTTATTTTTTTGAGGCAGAGTCTCGCTCTGTTGCCCAGAGTGACTCTGTTACCCAGGAATGCAGTGGAATTGTCTCAGCTTACTGCGACCTCCACCTCCCAGGTTCAAGTGATTCTCTTGCCTCAGCCTCCTGAGTAGCTGGGATTAGAGGCATCCATCACCATGCCCAGCTAATTTTTGTATTTTTAGTAGAGACAGGGTTTCCCCATGTTGGCCAGGCTGGTCTCGATCTCCGACCGCAGGTGATCTGCCTGACTCTGCCTCCCAAAGTGCTGGGATTACAGGCATGAGCCACCGTGCCTGGCCCCATGTTTTCTATCTTTTTATCCTTTTGTGAAACATTCTAGATGTTTTTTTCTAATCAATTTGCAAAACCTATATTCAACCATGTCTAATTTGCTGTTAAAGCCATCCTTAATTCTTAGTTTTGGGTTATTCTGGTTCTTTCATGAGGTCTTCTTTCCTTGTGTGATAGATATTGTTGACTATGTGTATTTGAAAAATGACTTTTAGGAATAACCTAAGTCCCAAGATGGTGGTATCATACCCAAAAGGGAATTTTAATTTAATTAGGTGACATGTCTTGGGGATTTTACTGGTTAGGGATGACATTAATTCAAGCCCAAGGCTTGAAATTTTCTAAACCATCCAAGTGATACAAAGACAGGTGCGAATCTCTACAAGTGGCTGGGCGCCGTGGCTCACGCCTGTAATCCCAGCACTTTGGGAGGCTGTGGTGGGTGGATTACCTGAGTTCAGGAGTTCGAGACCAGCCTGGCCAACTGGTGAAACCCCGTCTCTACTAAAAATACAAAATTACCTGGGCGTAGTGCTGCACGCCTGTCGTCCCAGCTACTCGGGAGGCCGAGGCAGAAGAATTGCTTGAACCCGGGAGGCAGAGGTTGCAGTGAGCTGAGATTGCTCCACTGTACTCCATCCTGGGTAACAAGAGCAAAATTCCATCTCACACCCACACCCACACCCACTCACATACACACATACACACACACGCACACACACAAAATCTCTGTAAGTGTTGGTTTAATTCTAGGTCTCTCATGTTATGTGGATTAATCTTCAAGATTTCAGTTTAAAGTGTTGGGTAGTTTATTGGAGTCCCATCTTTTGTCAGATGGAGCACTTTCATTTTTGTTCCTCTAGATCCAAGAGACCATCAAAATGCAGTTCAGTTTTACCCTCACTCTTTTAGATTAGCAAATGCTGTTAGGACAAATTGGCATTCAGTGCTGAGCACAGCCTTATGTTCTCCTTTTCTCTTAGATTTTGGCCCACTAATTTTGCACAGTATTTTTTTTTTTTAGCTCTTTGAGTGTTTTTAAATCTGTGTTCATTAAGAATATTAATCTGTATGGACCGGGCCAGGTAGCTCACACCTGTAATCCCAGCAGTTTGGAAGGCCGAAGCAGGCAGATAACTTGCAGTCAGGAGTTCGAGATCAGCCTGGCCAACACGGTGAAATCCTATCTCTACTAAAAATATAAAAATTAGCCTGGCATGGTGGCACACGCCTGTAGTCCCAGCTACTTGGGAGGTTGAGCACTAGAATCACTTGAACCCAGGAGGTGGAGGTTGCAGTGAGCTGAGATGATGCCACGGTACTCTAGCCTGAGTGACGGAGTGAGACTGTTTAAAAAAAAAAAAAGAAGAGTATTAATCTATATGTTTTTTTCCCCGCTTGTACTGTTTTTGTCTGGTTTTGGTATCATGCTAAGATGTTTTTTGTATATTTCATGAAGCTTTTTGTGTTTTAAATTTAGATCCTGTGATTCATTTTGAGTTAATTTTTGTGTAAAATATCAGATTAGATTTTTTTTTTTTGGTATATGAATGTGCAGTCGTTCCAACACCATTTGTTGAAAAGCTGCCCTTTCTCCACTGAATTGCCTTTGTACCTTTGTAAAACATCAGTTGGCTATATTTTTGTGGGTCTACTTCTGTAGTCTGGGTTCTGTTGCACTGATCTATGTCTCTATCCTTTTGCCACAATACCACTGTCTTGATTACTGACTTTATGATAAGTCTTTTAATTGGGTAGTGTGATTCTTGCAACTTTCTTCTCTCTCTCTTTTTTTTTTTTTTTACAATTGTTTTAGTTATTCTAGTTCCTTTACCTTTCCATTTAAATTTTAGGATCAGTTTGTCTATAGCTACAAAAAAAAAATCCTGCTGGGAATGAATTTGATTGCCTTTCTTTTAAATCTGTAGATCAGTTTGTGGAGAAGTGACATCTTTGAGTCTTCCAGTTATGAACATATGTCTATATTTATTTAGGTCTTTGACTTTTGATCAGTGTTTATGCATATAGATCTGATACATGTTTTGTTAGAAGTATTTCATTTTTCAGAGCTATGTTAAAATGGTATCTACAAGACTGATTCAGTTTTCAAAACTCAATCATGGCAATCCACACATTAATAATTTAAAGAAAAAATACATAACCATATTAATGCATACAGAAAAAGCACTTGACACTATTCAAGATTCCTTTATGATAAAAACTTTCAGCAAACAAGGAATAACAAAAAATCTTCTCAGCCTTATAAAGGGCATCTATTAAAAAAAAAAAAACTTGGTAGTGCAATAAGGCAAAAAAAAAAAGAATGCATAGATTGGAAAGGAAGAATTCAAACGGTCTAATTTGCAGCTAGTGTGGACATCTACACTGAAAATCTCAAGAGATTTACAAAACAGAAAAAAGCTACTGCTAATAAGGTCACAGGATACAAAATCAACAGACATGAACGACGGAAACAATTGGAAAATAAAATGTTTTTATTTGTGGCTGGATTTGATTTGCTAATATTTTATTGAGTGTTTTTACATCTGTGTTCATTAAGAATATTTATTATTATGTTTTTTTCTCTTGTACTGATTTTGTCTGGTTTTGGTATCGTTGTAATACTAGCTTCATGAGTTTGGAAGTATTTTGTCCTCTTCTACTTTCTGTCAGGATTATGTAGAATAGGTGTTGTTTCTTCTTTAAATGTTAGTAGAATTTACCAGTGAAACAATTTGGGCCTGGAGTTTTCTTTTTCGGAAGGATTTTAACTATACATTTAATTTATTTACTAGTTAAAGGACTATCGTAGTAATGTATTTCAGCTTGGGTGTGTTTATACTGTTTTTGGTTTTAGAGGAATTAGTCTATTTCATCTGTTTCATTTTTGTAGATTTGCATGTAGAGTTGTTCGTGGCATTTCATTATTATACTTTTAATATGTGCAGGGTTAGTACTGATACCCCTCTTTTATTCTTGATATTGGTAATTTGTGTCTTTTTGTCTGTCTTGCTGAAGTTTTTATGTTATATTGCTCTTTTGATTTCATTCATATTCACTCTTGTTTTTCTGTTATGTCATTGATTTCTGCTTTTTTATTGTTTCCTGCCTTCTATGTGATTTGGAGTTGTTTTGCTCTTCTTTTTCTAATTGATTAAGATGGAAACCTACATTATTGATTTGGGAGTGCCCATACTTCTTTAAACATTTTTCTACTAGTCATTTTAACATCTTTGTCAGTTGATTTCAACATCTGTGTCTTGTTGTCTTTTCTCTTGCAAGTTGAGATTTTCTTAGTTCTTTTTTTTATTTTACTTTTTATTATTATTATTTTTTTGAGACGGAGTCTCGCTTTGTCGCCCAGGCTGGAGTGCAGTGGCACCATCTCGGCTCACTGCAAGCTCCGCCTCCTGTTTTCACGCCATTCTCCAGCCTCAGCCTCTGAATAGCTGGGATTACAGGCACGCACCACCACGCCCGGCTAATTTTTTGTATTTTAGTAGAGACGGGGTTTCACCGTGTTAGCCAGGATAGTCTCAATCTCCTGACCTCGTGATCCGCCCGCCTCGGCCTCCCAAAGTGCTGGGATTACAGGCGTGAGCCACCACGCCCAGCCTTAGTTATTTATATAAGTAATTTTGGATTATGCCTGCACATTTAAAAATACTACATTATGCGACTCTGGGCCTTGTGTAAATCCTATGGAGAATGTTGATATTTTTGTTTTAGCAGGAATTAGACTTGGCTGGGTTGAGGTGGAAAGATTTGACCAACCTTCTATATATTGTGGTTTCTATGTAAGTTCGATTTTCAAAGCCTTTGCAGTGCTAGCTGAATATACTCTATCCTGTGATGTGCCACTTAGTGGCCAGTATGGGACCTAGGCAGTGGTCTCAAGGTTTTTGCTCAGCTGTTTAAGCTAAGATTGTGCTTGCACAGCCTGGGGATGAGCCCAGGAGTTTACAAGCAAGTTTATTGAGTTGCCTTTCCAGACTCTTCTTTCTGTGACTTTCCTGGTACTTTCTGGTTTTCTGGCTGGAAAACTAGTCCCTTCTTGTGACTGTACCTGTCTGTATTCAGTGCCAAAGTAGCTGTAGAGAAAGAAAAAGAGCAACATGGATCCGCTCTACTCTCTTGGGGTTATAGCTCCTCAGAGTAGAACTGTGGAATTATTTGGGGGCTGGGATATCAGAAAATAGAAAAAGAAAAAGATAAACGGATAATTTTTCCACCCTTTCTTTGAACATTAAGAGTCTCCTTTCCCATTCATTGAGCTAAAAGTAAATGGCCTCTCCTGGAGCTCTCTGTTTTTGCTGCTTGGTTTAGGCCTGACAGTCCAGGCCTAACTTAGTTCAGTAAAATGGGAAGCTCGCTGCTAGTACAGTGAACTTCAAATTCCATTCTTCTTACCTCATCTATCTGCTGCCATTTACTTTATTAAGAGTCCTCCGCTAACTGTTCTGTGCATTCTGTGTTTTATGGCTGCATCAAGTGGGAGAGACATCATCGTGGTTACTTTATTTTACTTAGAACTGGAACTATGATGTAATATTTCATACCATCAAAAAATATCAAGGACCTAACAACAGATCTAATGATACATTTTTAAGACTGTTATAAGCAAAATTAGTAAAACTTTATTGAGAGACTTAAAGGAGATAAATACCATGTTCATGGACTGGAAGATTCACTACTGTAAAAATATCAACCATTTCTGGCCGGGCGCGGTGGCTCACGCCTGTAATCCCAGCACTTTGGGAGGCCGAGGTGGGCGGATCACAAGGTCAGGAGATCGAGACCATCCTGGCTAACACGGTGAAACCCCGTCTCTACTAAAAATGCAAATTAGCCGGGCGTGGCGGTGGGCGCCTGTAGTCCCAGCTACTTGGGAGGCTGAGGCAGGAGAATGGCGTGAACCCAGAAGGCGGAGCTTGCAGTGAGCCGAGATAACGCCACTGCACTCCAGCCTGGGCAACTAAGCGAGACTCCGTCTCAAAAAAAAAAAAAAAAAACAAAAAACAACCATTTCCAAGCTTATTTATGTATCTTTGATGCATTCCCAGTCAAAATTTTAAGAGAATTTTGTGGAATTTGATAGAATGATGCTAAAATTTTATAGAGATAGATAGTGCCAAGAATAGATAAGGCAATATTGAAGAGCAATAAAGAAGACTTCTACCAGCTCAACTTATAAAAGTTGTAGTCATTAAGATAGTGTGATGGCAGTCTAAGGACAAATACACCAAAATCAGCACCAGAAAGAGACCCACACATTTGTTGATGTTTGATTTATAACACAATTGGCATGATAGAGAAACAGGATGGTTGATCTTTTCAATCAGTGGTGCTTGGACATCTTGTTATCTACATAGGAAAGAAGTAAGACTTGGTCTCTATCTCATACCATACATAAAAATTAACTCCAAGTAGATTAGAGATGTGCAAGACAGAATAATACATATTTTAGAAGGCAGAATTCAGAGGAATACATTTAGAGGAAAACGTATTGCTAACCTTGAGGTTACAAAAGGTTTCTTAAAACACCAAATTGTTGTATTTTCCTCTAATTTGATCTTTCTTTAGAGTGGCTATAAACTCTCTGGAGAGTGGCTATAAACTCTATCTCTGTCCTGATGGTGTCCAGGGATTATTGTGGGGCTGGGATATGACCATATGAGATGGTTGTGGATGTTTACAGTCTGTCTTTCATGAGATAGTTCTTTATCTTGGTAGATGTCCTAAATGTCAGACCCATGGCAAGGTGTTCTTCTCACGGGAGACTTATTTATACTGGCAGATACCCTTGTGGTTCTTGTCCGATCTGTGTCCAGTTTATTTGACCAAGACAGCCACGCACTAGGAGAACCCTGACCAAGAAGAGAATTAGGTTCAGGTGTGTCGGTCAGGTGAACTACAGAGGAGATGGTAAAACAAAACACTTGAAATAACAAGAAGTTTTTATTTCAGATTTTAGAAGAGAAAGCACACCTTGCAAGGTCAACAGGAAGAGGGGAGCCACCTAGGACATGCAAGTGCAACCAGTGGATGGGACGAAAGAGAAAGGACCTAGGGAACTGAAGTCTTTACTGGGGTCCAGGGTGTTCTTAACCAAGCAAGTTTCCCATGGGGAGTTCTAATTGGTAGGTTGGAGCAAGCAGGCATGAGTTCTGAGGAGTCATGCTGTGACTAAGAGGTGGTCACTGATGCGTATCTGTACAGTCTGTGCAGGGTTTGGGGTCATTAGGGTGAGTCAGGTAGATTCTACCTAGCTCTCCCAAAAGGAGGTGATAACCAGGAGGTGGTTGTAAAAGGCAGATATCTTGATTGACCACATTGAGGACCTGGAAGGAAATGGAGGACTAAAATCTGTGTTAAGGGTGATTGAGCCCTGATTCTTCAATGAGAAAGTCAGACTTACACTTGAAATGAATGGCAAGGCAACCTAAAATTACAGGAATTCACTGCACAAATAAACCACAATTGCAGATAGATATATTTTGGATATTGTGAGCCAGGTTTCTCATTACTGAAGAAGAGAGTTATAGGTATAGAAAGTGGGAAGACGGCCAGGCGCAATGGGTCATGCCTGTAATCCCAGCACTTTGGGAGGCTGAGGCAGGCGGATCACGAGGTCAGGAGATTGAGACCATCCTGGCTAACACAGTGAAACCCTGTCTCTACTAAAAACACAAAAACTTGGTCGGGCATGGTGGCCCGTGCCTGTAATCCCAGCTACTCGGGAGGCTGCAGCAGGAGAATCGCTTGAACCTGGGAGGTGGAGGTTGCAGTGAGCCGAGGTTCACCACTGCACTCCAGCCTGGGTGACAAAGCGAGACTCAAAAAAAGAGAAAGTGGGAACGCTAGAATGAACCTTGTCGATATAATTGGATTAGAGGCATTAGTGTGACCTCATAGATGTGTATATGTCTATACACATATGAATATATTACATGTTTATATGAATAATATGTGTATGTATACATGCATATATTTGTATATATTTAAACAGACATCAATGATGTACAGGTATAGAGATACATAGATATGATAGGGATGTTTGTATTGGTGTGTCTTTGATCCTAAGCCCTTTCAGTGGACAGTTGAAAATAGATGTGTGTGTGTCTGTGTTTATAGATACATACATAACTATACACACACATTTGTTTCCTAACTTTGTCAGCTGAGAGGCCTAGAAGCAGTAATACCCCTGTATCAGTGAACACAACTGGCATCTAGATCTTGGTTTCTAAATACCTTTGTCCGCTAAAAGGAACCAGCATTTCTTGGAGGAATAGCTGATTTTCAGCTGGAGCATGAAAAATAAGATAAATTTGGAATTTCTTATGCCAGAAAGTAAGGAATTGCTCAAAGAATGATCAGAGCGTGTCATAATGACACAGGAGCTAGCTTAAAGGTCTTCTACTGGCCAAGTCTGGGACAATTTGGGTATGAAAATAAGTGATAGTGGATTATAACCCTTTGAATAAGATAAAAATCCGTGAATTTTTACTAATATAAATAAGTACACAAATAAGGAATGCTCTTCTATACAGAGGGAAACTGACAAATGATGCAACAATGAAATTAGAAAATTGCCATTTGGCAGCCATCATAGTAATACTAAAACTAATGGATGAAAGTTTAGTAAGGAACAGGATATTTACATAATCTCAAAATATATTCCCATAATATACTTATTACTTATAAAGGAAAAGCAATATAGAGGAGAAACCTGGAAGATACTATCTGCATTCACTGTCCAAAGTAAACATCATCAGAGATGGGGCAGATTAACAGAAGTGCCTCCTGATAAAATGCAGTAAGAACGTTGCTGCATTTCTGTGGTATTCCTGTCCCAAACCCATAACCTAAATATAATTGAGAGGAATCATCAGACCTGAATTTTGAGATACTCTAGAAAATAAATGGCCTGTGTTCTTCAAACTGTTAATGTCATGAAAGACAGAGTGAAGAATTACTCCAGGTTAAAGGAGTCTAAAAAGACATGATAGCTAAACACTTAATCTGGAATTTTCTTTTATTATAAAGGACACTATTGCGGCAGTTCAAGAAATCTAAATAAGCTCTATAGATAATAGTATTTTATCAGTATCCATTGCCTGATCTTGATAATTGTACTGTGGTCATATAAGAAAATTTTAAGAGAAAATATTACAGTATTAAGGAAGAAAAAGTAATCATGCCTGCAACTTTCAAATGGTCAGGAAAAAAGTTATCTGTGTATATAGAGACAAGGATAAAACAGATGTAAAATATTAACATTTGGGGAATGTGATATATGGTAACTTTTTATAACTTTGTATAACTGTATAACTGTACAACTTTCTGTAAGCCTGAAATTATATCAAAATAAAAAATTAAAAGTAAAGGAAGTACTGTATCATAAAAGAAGAGATGAATGATAAATTAGACTACTTTACAATTAGGAACTTCCTCAAAGATAGCATTAAAAGTGAAATGCAAGTTGTGGAGCTGGAGAAAAGAATTGCAACATCTATATTTGACAAAGAACTAGTGGCCGGAATATAACAATACCTACAAGTAAATAAGAAAATGATAATAATGGATGAAAGATTTGAACAGGCCCGTCACAAGAGAAAATCTAAATGACTGGTAAACATTTGAAAAGGAGCCATAGCTCATTAATAATCACAAAAATACAGATTGAAATCAGAAGATTCTATTACATACCTAACAGATTTGTACAAAATTACTTACTAACTCTCACATATATCTGGTGATGGCAAGGATGTCCACTAATGGGAATTCTCATACACTGCTAGTGACAGTATAAATTGGTACAACTATTTTGGAAAACAATTTAGCATTAATGCCAAAATTTAAGATATGCCTAACCTGTGATCTATCAGTTCCTCTTTTGTGTGTATATTCTAGAGAAATGCATGCATGTATGTGGGATTTCCCTACAAGAATGTTCAGAGCAGCATTGTATGTAATAGGCAAAATGCCCATCAACATTAGAGTGGATAAATTGTGATACATACAAGGGAATGTTAATAAGAAATGAAAATGAGTGAATCACAGTTACATGCACCATGGATAAACTTCTGACCTAATGTTCAGGGAAAGAGACAGAAAAGCATACAGTATGATTCCATTTACATAAGGTTCAGAGGGAAGGCAAAACTAAACCATTTTGTTTAGGCATGCACACAGAGGTGGAAAAACTACAAAGAAAAGTAAGGGGGGGATTTCCCAAAAAGGGTAGTGGCTACTTTTGCTTGAGAGGGAGAAGTGTAATTTGGAAGGGACGGATGATCTTTTGAGTTGCTGGAAATACTCTTCTCTACTTGGGTGGTGGTTACACATGTGCTCACTTTAATTTATTCTTTGTGGAGTATGTTCTGGGTACACCTCTAAATTTAAAGCATTATCTTAGTGGGTTTTGTGAGGGATTATATAGGTGCATGTTTGTGTACTATTTTTAATGAGAGTCTCAAGGCTTTACAAATGTAAAAAATACAAACAAAAACTTATTGTTCATTTCTCTCTCTCCTCCTGTCCTGGCAAAATATAAGCACATGTGGCAGGATCCTGTGTGTATTTTCTACCATGTTATGCCCTGTGTGCCTGGTCTAGAGTAACTGCTCAGTAGACATTTGTTGACTTAATGCTTAGCAGTTACTGTGTTATAAATAGTTGCTGAATAAAGAGTTAAAATGGAAGTTGGGTGCAGTGGCATGCCTGTAGTTGCAGCTACTTGGGAGGCTGAGGTGGGAGGATCACCCGAGCCTAGGAGTTTGAGTCCAGCTAACATAGTGAGAGCCCATCTCTTAAAAAAAAAAAGTAAAATGGAACTAGTCAAGGCAGATTACCTTAGTAATGGGAAATTTAAGGATATAGAAAAGGGAATAGAAGACAAATCTTCCAAGAATCTTGTAACACAAGTTGTAGTACAGCTGAGCCTCAGTTATCAGGGACTCATTTCTGTGGACTGCTTACTCTTCCTAGTGGGCTGTGTGGTCTCACAGTGTCTGTGCCTCTTTTTGTGTTTGGTCTATTAAAACTGGCTTACATGAAAATCACAGTGCCCTGACCTCTGTGTACATAAAACCATTTTGGCTTTAGTGCCTATTACTACCTGCTACACTTCCTAATTTTACTAGTTGAATATCTAGGAAGTAGAATCTGGCCCAATTCACTCTTTTAAGCCAGACAACATCATAGCTTGTTTGCCAGCCTATAGCTTTTGGTATTAAATTCTTGGTCTTTGGAATCAAGTGTCAACCCCGGATCCAGTCAGTTTTTTTTTCTTTTTTTTCTTTTTTTTTTTTTGAGACGGAGTCTTGCTCTGTCGCCTAGGCTGGAGTGCAGTGGCCGGATCTCAGCTGACTGCAGGCTCCGCCTCCTGGGTTTACGCCATTCTCCTGCCTCAGCCTCCCGAGTAGCTGGGACTACAGGCGCCGGCCACCGCGCCCGGCTCGTTTTTTGTATTTTTTAGTAGAGACGGGGTTTCACCGTGTTAGCGAGGATGGTCTCGATCTCCTGACCTCGTGATCCGCCCGTCTCGGCCTCCCAAAGTGCTGGGATTACAGGCTTGAGCCACCGCGCCTGGCCCAGTCAGTTTTATACTGTGGGTGTTGATCACGTGGTCTGCCAGGGCTGACCTTTCAGAAGGACTGTAAATGGGGCATTTTTCTCTAGAAAGGCCTGTGAATAAGATGAACAATACATTTGACATGATAAAGCATAATTTTTCTATTATGTGTTGTTCAGATTGTTCCCTTTTTTATTACTTTACATAATTGTGCAATAAGTATCTTAATACTAATTGTGATCTTTGTTTGCATGTCTGGATGTTTTCTTAGGATCAAGTCCTAAAAACAGACTAACTGAATCAAAGTACTCTATTTAAATCTCTTTATAGTCTCCTAATTCGTAATACCAAATTGTTTTCCAGAAAAGCTGTATGGTTTGATGCTGTACCATACTCTTGCTCTTTACTTTTTCTATTCTTTATTAAAGGCTGAAAAAAGTACAGTTAGCTATCTAATGCTGAAAAGCCTTGCAATCACATATTCTGGGTTCTAAGCGATCACAGATAACTTTAGTAACTCCTCTCACTATATATATCCTGTTTCGCTCTCTTTTCCTCCCAGCATTCTCACTGCACTCCTTACCCTAATTTCATGGCCAAATCCACATTTTCTTTGAAGCCCTGCTCTGTATATCCCTAATCTTTGTACCAGTTTTGCTTCTAGTCAGGGCAAGAGACAGATGTACTGAAGTAAGAGCAAGGTTTATTTTAATATACACAATAAACCATCAAGGAAGGGCAGTTGGACTTCAGAGTAATTGGAAATAGAAAGCTGGTAGTATCAACTGCTTTGTCTTAGGGATTTTATGCATTGTTTTCTCATAGGTCTTTTTGTCTTTGGCCATCTGATCTATTTGCTTCTGAAACTTGTGAGTTCCTCTTCACGTTGCACATGATTCTTAATAGTTGCCTTATTCCTGAATGTGCATGACTTTTCAGCTCCACTCTTTCTGGTAACTCTGGGTCTTTTGGTTTAAATTTCTCTGAGTAGACTGATTGGCTTAGCTCATCTTTTCCAGCTGGTTATTAGCCACCATCATTTCCAGATGGCTATTAGTCATTATTCTGGACCATCCTCTAATTCTGCCATCTGTGAGGAGGGGAAACATCACAAAGTAAAGAACATACTGTGTCTGCTTACCTATGGCTCCATATAAAATAGTGCACACTGGATTATTTAATCTTTTGGAGGCTTTTTGAGGCAAATTTGTGTACTACAATCACAGAACTACAGTGTAAAAAAGGGGTCTCAAGTGATCTAGCTGAAGTCTTTCATTTGGCTGCTGAAGGAAACATCTATAGGAAGAGTGTGATGTACCCATTGTTATAGTGTTAGCTCCTCTAGAGTCTCAGGAATATGCTCTTTCCATCATACTGAAGGTGTTGGAAGTTTAATTACAATTTAATAGTTTAATCATATTATTTAAGCAAATTTTTTGGGACACTTACGACCATTTCCCTCAAAATATCAACATTTAGATTAAATGGTTTTCTAGAAATTTCCAATAGTTACAAAAATAATTTGAAGTTGTCATAAGTATTACCTGTTAATATTGCTATATATGACATAATATACACTTAACTTTAAAACTTTCAAATGTAAAATGTATGAAGAACAAATTGAGAAACAGTATTGTGGCTTGGTGTGGCGGCTCACGCCGGTAACTCCCAGCGCTCTAGGAGGATGAGGCCTGTCATCCCAGCGCTCCTGGCCAGATCACTTGAGCCCAGGAGTTCGAAACTAGCCTGGACAACATGATAAAATACTATATCTACCAAAAAAGTACAAAAAATTAACAGGGTGTGGTGCTTGCATCTGTGGTCCCAGCTATTTGGGAGGCTGAAGTGGGAGGATTGCTTGAGTCTGGGAGGTGGTGGCTGAAGAGAGCTGAGATTGTGCCACTGCACTCCAGCCTAGGGGACAGGGTGAGACCTCATCACAGAAAAAAAAAAACACACACACACAAAAACCCTAAACAATATTGGGTCATTTAAAAATGTTCTTTTTATTTCTTTAGAAGTAGCTATTTTAAAAAGTAGTATTTTACTTCATTATTTGTTATGAAGGAAATTGTTACATACTCCAAGCTTTTGAGAATAAATTTGAGGCTAAAAGGTGACTGTAGGTTTCTGTACATGTTGGCCAGGCCATGGGGCTGATTTTTACAGTGTTGCTGTTGTTTTTTTTTTTTTTTTTTTTAGAGATTTTTGACAGTGAATACTTTGAATGGTTTATATATATAAATAGTTATTAAATATATAAATAGTTATTATATATTAATAGACATATAAATAGTTATTAAAAGTACTAACATATAAAATATAAGAGATAACATTTTTGACTTCCACTTCTGGATCTACCTTTTATTGAGAGTGTAGGCAAGCTGGAGACAGAGTTGGTTTTATAATGGTTAATTAGAGCAAATAATTATTGCATATTTTGCTTTTCAAGGTCTCATTTTCCTTTCAGATATTACTACCACCAGTAAACAAAAAAACCCACATTTTTCTTCTTTATCGGAGGTATGTAAATAGACTCAGTTTGGACCAGAAGTATGTTTCTCTTTAGCTTAGTACTTAGAAGTTTGTTATAGTTCCATCTATTAGTAAATTATCAAAATTGGCGAGTTTTTTTTAGTAACATTAAATTGCTCTTTTTAAAGTCTAAATTTAAAATTTTATTTTTATAAAGAAAGTTCTTTCTTTCAGGCCAGTTGCTGTTTTGGAGTAGTTAGGAAGAAAGTTGAAATCATTTTGCCTTTTACCACTTACTCATAAACACTTAGAATGTTTTCTTAAGTTTTCTTCTGTTGTTTTTTTTCTGGCCGTAGATTTTTGTTTTTACATATTTGTAGTCGAGCTTTGTCTTATGTTTCCCTCAACATACCACCCACAGCTTTGCTTTTTTCTGCTGCTACTTGTGTAAATTTTGTTCATTTTGCTTTTTCTGATACAAGTTGTTTCTAAGAGGAACAGTCCCTTTGATTACCACACAAGCAGTCGTTATTAGGCTATTTCCAACATTTCCGTACTCATCATTGACTTAGGTTAAACTTTTTTGCTCTAAGCTTTCTTCATGCTGTTTAGTTCCTTTTTCATGTGTTTATTTTGCTTATTCAGCACTCTCGAGTAGACTCTGGGCAGTTAGAATAACTGAATCATATCAGTAAAGTGTGTTCTCAATCATGTGGACAAAAGAATTTATTCAAATGCTACCCCTTCCCTGCTTTTCTTACTGTAGTGTGAACTCATATATCAATGGTAGGAGTTTTATTTATCTTGGAGTTGGCGGTGCTTGGTGGTGGGTGGGAGTTAATAATGATAAGGGTTTGTAGGTGTGAAAAATTGCAGAACGACAAATGGACGAATAATATGAATAGTCAGTTTACAGAGAAAGAAATATAAATGGCTGATAAATATATGAAAAGATGCTTATCTTCTAATAAAAATACAAATTAGAACAGGGAGATGTCAGGTTTTGTTGGAATGGAAAGATTAAAACATTTGATAATGATTGGGGTTAGTGAGTAACTGGAGAAATAGGTACTTTTATACACCTTTGGGCTATAATCTTTTTGGAAGACAATTTGCAGTTGCAATTAATTTTAATCACTGATGCAGCATATTATATCTTAGAATTTATCCTGTAGGGATTCTTGGACACATACACATATATCATCTATGCATACATGTTCATCGAAGCATTGTTTGAAATAGTAAAAGACTGGAAACAACCAAAATTATGGCAAAACCACAACATGAAATATTAATACTGTGCAACTATTAAGAAGAATGAAGTAATTTCCTCTGTGCTGATGTAGAAAGTTCTTCAAGATGCATTGTTAAATAAGTGGAAAAGAAGTGGCAGAATTGTGTATAGCATGATCCCATTTATGTTAAAAGAAGATTTATAAAAGATATACTTTTATATATTGAACATTTCAGGAAGGGTTCATAGGTAATTATTAAGTAATTGCTTCCTGGGAATGAGGAGGGGAGGGGTAAGAAGGGTGAACAGGATGAGAAGGTGACTTCATTTTCTTATTTAATTTTAAAATTTAGTATATGTGTTATTTCCTCTATGAAAAAGAAAATCTTGTTACTGAAAACATTAAAATTAAACATCTTATGTGCCTTATTTACCTTTTACATGATTTCAATGGATATATGACTTGTGAAATTTCTTGCTTAATCAGGAATGTATTTAGTAAGGAAACCTATTTGTCCTTTTAGAAATTAATAATTCTGAGAGTATCATAAAGAGCTAGGATTTTAATTAGGTGACTAAAATGGAGAGAAGGAATGGGTGTTTTCCTGGGAAATCTTTGTTAATCTGTGTTTTGTCCTCTTGGTTGTAAGATTTTTCGTATGTCAACATTGGCCTCTTAAGACTCTTTCTGTAAGATCTCTTGGTGCAACCAAGTAACCATCAAAGCCCAGACAACCCTGTCTTCTTGTTAGTTTTTTTGTTTATGAGCAAAGATACAGCAGAAGTGAAGAATTGAAATGTAATTAACCAATAAAGAGCAAAAAATTTGAGCAACAGAAAACAAAACAATAGAAAAATGTCATTAGTGAAGTGGAAAAAACAGTAAAGAGGGCTGAGTTTGAATTATAGTCATGTATTTACCTTGTAACTTAGAAATTTGATTAAATCTTGTGAAATTCCGTTTTCAAAAATGTTAAAGTGGGATTAATAACCAACTTCTAGGACTGTTGCAGTCTTGAAAGAAAGATTCGGAATATAGAATGAGAATAGTATAATATCCTTCACCCAGTAGGTTTTTAATACCTGATATCTTCTTCTTGTAATTATTTTTCTCTCTCTCTCTTTTTTTTATACTTTATGTTCTAGGGTACATGTGCACAATGTGCAGGTTTGTTACATTTGTGTACCTGTGCCATGTTGGTGTACTGCACCCATTAACTCATCATTTACATTAGGTGTATCTCCTAATGCTGTCTGTCCCTGCTCCCCCTACCCCACAACAGGCCCTGGTGTGTGATGTTCCCCTTTCTGTGTCCAGGTGATCTCATTGTTCAATTCCCACCTGTGAATGAGAACATGTGGTGTTTGGTTTTCTGTTCTTGCGATAGTTTGCTGAGAATGATGGTTTCCAGCTGCATCCATGTCCCTACAAAGGATACGAACGCATCCTTTTTTATGGCTGCATAGTATTCCATGTGTATATGTGCCACATTTTCTTAATCCAGTCTGTCATTGATGGACATTTGGGTTGGTTCCAAGTCTTTGCTATTGTGAATAGTGCCGCAGTAAACATATGTGTGCATGTGTCTTTATAGCAGCATGATTTATAATTCTTTGGGTATATACTCGGTAATGGGATGGCTGGGTCAAATGGTATTTCTAGTTCTAAATCCATGAGGAATCGCCACACTCTTTTCCACAATGGCTGAACTAGTTTACAGTCCCACTAACAGTGTAAAAGTGTTCCTATTTCTCCACATCCTCTCCAGCACCTGTTGTTTCCTGACTTTTTTTTTTTTTTTTTTTGAGACGTAGTCTCGCTCTGTCGCCCAGGCTGGAGTGCAGTGGCCGGATCTCAGCTCACTGCAAGCTCCGCCTCCCGGGTTTACGCCATTCTCCTGCCTCAGCCTCCCGAATAGCTGGGACCACAGGCGCCCGCCACCTCACCCGGCTAGTTTTTTTTTTTTTTTTTTTTTAGTAGAGACGGGGTTTCACCAGGTTAGCCAGGATGGTCTCGATCTCCTGACCTTGTGATCCGCCCGTCTTGGCCTCCCAAAGTGCTGAGATTACAGGCTTGAGCCACCGCGCCCGGCCCGTTTCCTGACTTTTTAATGATTGCCATTCTAACTGGTATAAGATGGTATCTCATTGTGGTTTTGATTTGCATTTCTCTGATGGCTAGTGATGATGAGCATTTTTTCATGTGTCTGTTGGCTGTATAAATGTCTTCTTTTGAGAAGGGTCTGTTCATATCCTTTGCCCACTTTTTGCTGGGGTTGTTTGCTTTTTCCTTGTAAATTTGTTTGAGTTCTTTGTAGGTTCTGGATATTAGCCCTTCGTCAGATGAGTAGATTGCAAAAATTTTCTCCCATTCTGTAGGTTGCCTATTCACTCTGATGGTAGTTTCTTTTGCTGTGCAGAAGCTCTTTAGTTTAATTAGATCCCATTTGTCAATTTTGGCTTTTGTTGCCATTGCTTTTGGTGTTTTAGACATGGAGTCTTTGCTCATGCCTATGTCCTGAATGGTATTGCCTAGGTTTTCTTCTAGGGTTTTTATGGTATTAGGTCTAACATTTAAGTCTCTAATCCATCTTGAATTAATTTTCGTGTAAGGAGTAAGGAAGGGATTCAGTTTCAGCTTTCTACTTATGCCTAGCCAGTTTTCCCAGCACCATTTATTAAATAGGGAATCCTTTCCCCATTTCTTGTTTTTGTCAGGTTTGTCAAAGATCAGGTGGTTTTAGATGTGTGGTATTATTTCTGAGGATTCTGTTCTGTTCCATTGGTCTATATTTCTGTTTTGGTACCAGTACCATGCTGTTTTGGTTACTGTAGCCTTGTAGTATAGTTTGAATTCAGGTAGTGTGATGCCTCCAGCTTTGTTCTTTTGGCATAGGATTGTCTTGGCAATGCGGGCTCTTTTTCGGTTCCATGTGAACTTTAAAGTAGTTTTTTCCAATTCTGTGAAAAAGTCATTGGTAGCTTAATGGGGATGTCGTTGAATCTATAAATTACCTTGGGCAGTATGACCATTTTCATGATACTGATTCTTCCTATCCATGAGCATGGAATGTTCTTCCATTTGTTTGTGTCCTCTTTTATTTCACTGAGCAGTGGTTTGTAGTTCTCCTTGAAGAGGT
Source organism: Piliocolobus tephrosceles (assembly GCF_002776525.5). Taxonomy (NCBI): domain Eukaryota; kingdom Metazoa; phylum Chordata; class Mammalia; order Primates; family Cercopithecidae; genus Piliocolobus; species Piliocolobus tephrosceles. The sequence goes on from NC_045439.1 coordinate 76,015,210, forward strand.
CCTTCACATGCCTTGTAAGTTGGATTCCTAGGTATTTTATTCTCTTTGAAGCAATTGTGAATGGAAGTTCATTCATGATTTGGCTCTCTGTTTGTCTATTATTGGTGTATAAGAATGCTTGTGATTTTTACACACTGATTTTGTATCCTGAGACTTTGCTGAAGTTGCTTGTCAGCTTGAGGAGATTTTGGGCTGAGACGATGGGGTTTTCCAAATATACAATCATGTTATCTGCAAACAGGGACAGTTTGACTTCTTCTTTTCCTAATTGAATAACCTTTATTTCTTTCTCTTTCCTGATTGCCCTAGCCAGAACTTCCAACACTATGTTGAATAGGTTTTCTAACTCTTAATAAGATGTGCCTTCTTCTGTAGAAAAGTAGACATATTTACAGTGATCAAAACTCACTCCCAGGGAGAGGTGGGAGTTTAATAGTAATACTCTTGATATAGTATTCTTGGTAAGATTATAGTACTTCGTTAAACCTGTCAACATGCTTAATACACCTTCATTTATCAGGGTTTTTTTTTTTTTTTGGTTTTTGAAGTTTAGACACATATCAGTAGTTGTCAATGATCTCAAGCTTTGACCCTGTAACTTCTGGGATGTTAAAACATCCAACTATTCTATAGTAAATGCCAATGTAATTAATCTATTGTATGCTGTAATTTCATAGGAAATGTGGTCATGTTTGTTTAAGGTTTTTAAAAGTTTTCATTTTGTTACTCTCCACTTCAATTTATCTGAGACATAAAGGAAATTTGAGAAATTAGAACAGTGTTTGTGGGATTAGAGTATTAGTTTTCTTTTCTGAAAATAATGTACTTAAGACAATTATATATAAAACTAAAGTTAGAGAAGACTGAATGAGTGTGTTATGCCTCTTCATACTGCGTATTAAAAGTCCTCTCAACATGTCTAATACTCCTTATCAGTGCTTTTTTTGTCTCTTAAATTTAGACACATCTGTCAGTAGTTGTCAGTGATCTCAAAGTTTGCATTGTTCATGAGGACATTAAACCCTCTAGAGCAGCGGTCTCCAACCTTTTTGTCACCAAGGAGTGGTTTTGTGGAAGACAGTTTTTCTACAGCGAGTGGTGAGGGAGAGGGATGGTTTCGGGATGATTCAAGCACATTATGTTTATCACTAGATTCTTATAAGGAGCATGCAACCTAGATCCCTAGCGTGTGCAGTTTACAATAGGGCTTGCGTTCCTGTGAGAGTCTGATGCCACCACTGATCTGACAGGAGGTGGAGCTCAGGCAGTAATGCTCGCTCACTCACTGCTCACCTCCTGCTCTGAAGCCCAGTTCCTCATAGGCCATGGACTGGTGGTAGGAATTGAGGGCCCCTGCTCTAAAGAAAGCAGCAATATCTTTATTGTGATGATAATACCACAGCAAAGAAAAGAAACACATTCACACAACTTTAAATACAAGTTTTAGGAGTTCAGAGACCTACTGAGGCCATCTATGACTACGTCTATTAGACTTCAGGTTGAAAACTTTTAGTTTCAATGTTCAAAGCAGAGAATACTTTTCTCTTTCCTAATAGGATGGATTTGGTCTCTAAGAATAGGATTATAACAAGTGAGGGTTAATATTTTTAAAGTTTTGTTTTGCATGTAACAGCTTATGCTACAGAATTATCTCTTAGTTATGAATTACTAATATCAGCTAATCATTCTTTATCATCCGCTTAGTACTTTTATAAAACAAATCCTCCCACATGAATGGAAGGAAAGCAGTTTTTCTAAGACGCTTCCTCTTTTCTTGGGCCTTCTCTGTGGGTAGGGGCTGAACCATATCCTTGATTTCTAGATAAAGTGTTTTATAGGTCAGTACTGTTCGAAGAGCAGGACGATGGTATATTGTGCTCTGGCATAGGTCAGCTCTACAAAGAATCCAAGGAGGGATAATCCAGGCAAGTGATTCCATTTCTCCAGAAAAGGCTTGCTGTCCTTTTCCTTGCCTCCCTATAATAATCTTGTGACCTGTCTCCCACATGTGAAGAAGTTAGTTTACTGACTTTACTAACTTAGCTTAGTCAGAAGTATTTCATTTATCTAACACAAAGGAGCCCACATCCATACTCTCTGGGGTCAATTTAGTATTTACTTGTAGTCTTAACGAGCACCCTCTTTTCCTCCTGCACTATACATTTTTCCTCTGGTAATACTGGATTCTGAAAAAGAATGGAACAAAATCACTTTTGATCTCTTTAAAATTGAGAGAATGGGAATCTTTTGAGTAAATTATCGCTATTGTATAAACTGTTGGTCTTTACAGAATGCTTATTCTGTGCTCCATGATGTGGTAAATTAATTGGGATCACAAAGATGAACATACTCCTTCTAGCACCAACAAGATCTTCATGGAAGAGAGGTAGGGCAATGCAGTGGAAACAGCAGGAACTTCACTGTGAAGCAAATGAATCCTCATTCTGTGAACTAGGGCAAATTACTTATCCTTTCTGGGCTTCAGTTTCTCCGTCTTCAAAAGCAGGCCTGTGAAGATAATGATAATTTTTGTAAAGACTCTAGCAAAACAGCTTGATCATAGTAGGTATTCAGTAAATGGTGAATTATAAGGAAGGCTCAGGTAGATTCTCTTCTAGTAGAACTTCTACATTTGTTGATACTGTTAGCTGGAAAGTCAGTCAAAATCTCTCCCTCTTTTCTTAAGCTTATGAGGATAGGTTGGCCAAATTGTTAGCAACAAGGCAGTGTCAGTGTTTCAACTCCATGTTCTTTGACTAAGTTTCTAAGTGCTTAGACTTCTGGAGCCAGACATTCGGTTAGAAAGACTTTTAATAATTTATTACACAGCTATTTATTGAGAGCTGCTTATGTGCTAGGTGTTGGGACTACAGTGGTAAACAAGGACAAGGTGAGGTCCTTGCTCTAATGAACCATTCAGTATAGTGGGAACCAGACAGACATTAAACATGCCTTAAAGCCATTAAAATCTCATGGGCCCTCAGTTACAAAATACACATGATTCAATACTGACTGATTATATGAGTCCCTTTTTCTTCCACACTTGGGTTATTTATGCATTAGACTCTTTGGAAAATGCCCCTGTGCACTTTTTCAAGCTGTTAGTGTGCAATAGTTTAAGAAATTCCATTCTAGCAGTAATCATGGTTATTATATAAAATGGTAGGCATTGCCTTACTCTGGTTCAACAGGAAACTAGCACCAGATATAAGTTGTTCCATTTTGATGGGAATTACTAGTTTGGTAGGGGGGTTGAAACCATTCTAAACCAGTGGTCTTTAAACTTTCTCTTTTTTTCCTTTTCTTGAGACAGGGTCTCACTTAGTCACCCAGGCTGGAGTGCAGTGGTGCAATCATAGCTCATTTCAGCCTTGACTTCCTGGGCTTAAGTGATCCTCTCACCTCAGTTTCCCAAGTAGCTGGGACTGCACGCATGTGACACCATGCTAAGCTAATTTTTTGATGTTCTATAGAGATGAAGTCTCACTGTGTTTCCCAGGCTATTCGTGGTCTCCTGGGCTCAAGTGATCCTCCTACCGTGGCCTCCCAAAGTGTTGGGATTACAGGCATGAGCCACTGTACCCAACCTCTTAACCTTTAGTAGCTGTATAGTATTCCCATGTAATTCAGTAATTTATTTAACTACTCCTCACTGATGAGTGGTATAATTATTTTCAGTTTTTGCTACTATAGATACTGAGGCACTGAATGTCCTACATATATTTTGGCAAACTTTTATACGTATATGTATATAAGTAGGGCAAAATAGGGACTATTAGGGTAAAATAGGGAATATTTGATTAAAAGGTATATTGTATTTAAGATTTTGATAGATATTGCCAAATTATTTTATCCATGAAGATTTTAATTTAAAGTCTGGAGTGGGACTGAGCAATCTGTGTTTTTGACAAGTTTCCTAGGTGATTTTGATGCCTCCAATTTGAACTGTTGCCGGATCAGAAAAATGGAGTATAGTACACATCCTCTGGAAAACATCAGGCAATTATGGTTATCTAGGGAAGAGTAAAAAGCCTTTTCAGTGACTGAGCTGTAAGAGTGAATTTATCTTAAGTCGCAGTTGCTAGGGATGGCCCATCTTTAGAGAAACAAAGTGTACTAATATTTATCTGGAATATTTTATGTCTTTTTGATATATAATGTAGGGAAAAGAATGTAAAAATTGTAAGGACCTGAGTTTGAACACTTTGCATTTAGTAACTGTAATCTTGGGCAAATTAATGAACTTGAGTTTTTCTTTATATAATGATAATATCTACCTTCCAGATTTGTTGCAAAGATTAAAGAGAGAGTGATACAACACTTGTTGAGTACCTCTTCTGTCTTCTAGTATTTTATGGCTATCTCTGCCATGGCAGTTTGTCATTTAGCTTTAATTAGTAATTTACCTACTCATCTCCCCATTAGAGTAACTGGGACCATGTCTTGTACTTTAGTGTTCCCAGTCACTAGCCCAGACTTGAGACTTGGTGTACTGTTCTGTTACTTAAATGACTGTGTACATTTTCCATTTTAGTGTTCGTAAGTATCCTAAGAGACAAGTATTATTTGCTTCATTTTGCCATGAGGAAATGCTCAGGGAACTTAAATAACTTTCTTAAGATAGCACAGCATGGCATAACCAAAATTGAAAACTGTGTGTAATTTCAAACTAGATAAAGGCTGTGCTTTTTCCGTCAATCCACTTTGCTGAGATAATGATATAAGGCATGTTGGAAATTTTGAAATTGCTACTCAAGTGTAAGATGATTTTTGTTATTTTAATACTATACTTCAAAAATTAGCATGGTGATTGAAACATTTCTTCTGCATATACTCAATATTCTTCAGTTTGGCTTTCCTGAATTCGTGGTATAACCAAGTCTGCCTTGTCTATAAGAATGTAAGTGATCATTTCCTCTTGTGAGTGATTTTTCTCTATATTTTTCTTGCTTAAAATTCTATCTTGTCTTTTGGTGAACTTTTTGATTTTTATAAACACATGGGTTTAAGATGTTTTATATAGTGGTTACGGCAGGATTTTGGTAACATTGGAAGTTTTAGTAGAAGTAATGTTGTCTTCCTGTCTGGTCTTTATCTTCATTTCCGTCTTTCACTAGCAGCCTTATATGGACCCCTTCAGGGCATGGGTCACTGATTTGGATGTCATCACATGTCAGCCCTGCTATTGGATATCTCTATTTTGTAGGTCATAACCACATTGCTTAAGGGTGTGGAAACAGTGAGGAAAATACCGTTTCATAAGTTTTATGTTTATCTTGCTTTTAATGGCGCTTTTCTTTTGAGAATTGGGTTGTTAGGTTGTTTTGAATATTTAATCATAAATTGTTTGGAAGAAAAAGAAAAATGTCCCCACTCTCTGACCCTTATGTCATAAAATTCACAACATTGCAAAACAGGAATAGCATACAGCAAGAAGTGTTGCAATAGGAAGAAATGTGTGGTTTTACTTATTAGAGTTGGACATGGGAATTTTCCCAACAATTTCTGTTTTGTAGTCTATTTTCCAGACCATATAGGGATATTTGCCCAATATTCTATATAAATTTGTTCATTTTCTGTTTTATTTGACTTTTTTTTTTTTTTTTTTTTTTTTTTACCTTTGGTAAAACAACTTTGGGTTGGTTTCCTTTCTCCCTAAGGCCTGATCATGTTGGGGTTGGATGGTGGATATTGGAGGCAGGCTGCGTTATGGATTCATTTGAGTCGTTGATGCATTTAAGTTTAGCCATTGCCTTAGTGCATGTAATTCTGCCTTTGTTGTTCATGTCTACTTCACTAGCTCTTTAAGGCATGTGGAATTGTGTTGGAAAATGCATGCCTGATTTCCATATTGATGTTTCTTAAGTCTGATTGGAACCCTGGGAACACAGTTGTAGTCTTCAATGTCTTAGTATTTTTAGATGGAGCTTTTATACTTTAGGGTTTACTGAGATGAACTTTGGAGAGAAAGTCTAAACAGAATAATTTATGACCTGCAGGAACAGAGGATGTCATGTTTAAGAACTGGAAGAACTCTTTTCCTATTAGTAACAGTTGTTGAATGATAATGCATGGAGTGTCATCAGTTTATTTTTTATGTGATTTTTAATGTTCTTATTTAGAAATTGATATTCTTATATTAACTATTTTGTAAAATGTCCCAAGGTATACTTTATAATGGCAATAAAATCTAAGGTAAAATATTATGTAATAAGGTTTCAAAAGTTATGTATCTTATATATTGTAAAACTTTTTTTTTTTTAGGCATATGGATCAGGCTGTGATATTGTTATTTTGGCAAATGACTTTGAATGTGTACAGATCATTCCTGGTGCTAAACATGGAAACATCCAAGTCAGCTGTGTGGAGTGTTCTAACCAACAAGGAAGAGTAAGAGATTTAATTTCTTTACTAAATGTCATTTAAAAATGTGTTTAATAATCTCAGAATATTCTTATCCTTTTATGCAAAGCTTGTCTATAATTTCTTATGTATTGCTTGGGTGGCTGTTAATAGAAGTTGTAAAGCGATAGGTTTATACAAATTGTAAAATGCCATTAAACTGATAATTTGACAATTGTTCTACAGCTGTATGTATACTGTCTTCAAAGATCTGTAGGCCTTACAATACTGTGCATACTGACATTCTGCCAGTTACTACTTCTAGCAGCCATTAAGCCAGTAAGGGGAAGTAAACTTTTATCTTCTCTACCTAGCACCCCTTATGTCCCTCATACTATAACATCAAAGTTGTATTAAGAAATTCTGCAAGTTGTTAATGTCTAATATCATGCTTGTCATATAGGAAGAGATTTGTAAAATCTGTTAGCATAATGAAAGTTTTTTTTGTGGAGTGAAGAGTCTTATAGTTCATTCAGGCTTTAAAACAGACGGTTTATTTTGAAATAGTTAAAATTTCATCATATGTACCTCTCCCGCAATTTTCAAACATAATGTACATCAAATTTTGGTTGCATGTCAATATGGCATGTTTGCTGTATACCCCAGCAATTCAGTAAGGCCAATGTTATGTAGCCGAGTTGAATGTCTCTACAAGAACAGAGAAGTAAGATTTTTACCTATAATCATTGTAATGGTTTAAACTATCTTAGTGTTCTAGAAATTGTTCTTTATTGGGTAACAAATTTGGTCAAGGATATGTTAAATCAGAATATTCATGTTGATAAATAGTAATCATACACATTTATACTGAATGGTAAATTATGGTTACTTTATTATACCATTTATCCTGCCCTATCCTCCTGCCCATATCAAGCCTTAATATTTGTGTAAATGTACCAGTACTTGACAGTTCAGTGATACATTTGACCTAGTATTGGAACACTGGATTTCCTGGTGTTTCCTGATACTCGTTTCTTGCTTTTCTAATTTTCCCCCCAGGTACTCCTCACCCTCAAGCATTGCTTATACTTATTTTAGAAAACACGGAGAATGTTAGATTTCTCTCATTAATTTTTTGTTGCTCTTCTCTCTAGGGCAAGCAAGGTAGCTTAAGCCTGCCTGAAGTTGTATGATAGTTGTCAGAGGTGAATTTTAGTAAATAGCTCAAGTGCCGGTGATAATCGCAATGAACACATTCTCTGGGAGTAAAATTTTTTAAAAAGGTATATAGGCCGGGCGCGGTGGCTCAAGCCTGTAATCCCAGCACTTTGGGAGGCCGAGACGGGCGGATCACGAGGTCAGGAGTTTGAGACCATCCTGGCTAACACGGTGAAACCCCGTCTCTACTAAAAAATACAAAAAAAGCTAGCTGGACGAGGTGGTGGGTGCCTGTAGTCCCAGCTACTCGGGAGGCTGAGGCAGGAGAATGGCGTAAGCCCGGGAGGCGGAGCTTGCAGTGAGCTGAGATCCAGCCACTGCACTCCAGCCTGGGCGACAGAGTGAGACTCCGTCTCAAAAAAAAAAAAAAAAAAAAGGTGTATAAGACATTGATATTCATACCATGGGAAACAGAGCAACTTGTGTTTCTAGTTTTCTTGAGCTGGTTTAATGTAAATAAGGCAAAATTGTAGTATCTTTACTGTCTTTGTTGACATCTTCCTTTAGTCTTTTTACCCCCAGTTCTTGTGGTAATAACTTTCACATTCATGACTTTCTATTAGTCTGTTATAATCATTCATTCATTCATTGACATGTTGAATGGAATCATTCACAACACTTTTTGCATGTTATTTTAAGTAGCTTTCTGTTGTGGATTATGATTTTTCTTGGAAAGAATGTTAGATGTTAGGTAAGAGTTAAAATCACTTTTTGGCATGACAGTGCCTTAAAAATCATAGGGGATATTTTTGGCAGACCTTAAAAGAATATATAACTAATGGAGTTTTAAAGGTTAACTGGGGTGCAGAGGTGTCAGAAAGGATGGTTTTTGATCTGTGCCCTGTAGTTAATTCCATCTTACCAAGAGGAGGATGAACTTGGAACTAGCCTTCAAGAAATTGTTGGAAAACAGGCTCTGGTAGTTTCTAGGAACAGAGCGATTTATGTCTTTTCTTATCAGGTATGTGACATGGAACAAAATCCTCCTGGTCCCTAAATTTCTTGCTTCAGTCCTCTGGAGATGTCTTCTTTAGCTCTTTCCCCCAGGTGCAGTGTATGGCTCCCTGACTTCATCTTGGCCTGTTTTTTCTATTCCTTCCTCTAGATGGTGTCTCAATTAGTATTTTCTGTTTGATGGTATAATTAGGCCATTTTATTTGAAATATTTTTAAGACCTGTTATTGATTGATGCTTTTCTCATGGATTTTATGTTATTTTCACTGGATTATAAAGTTTCTGACAAAGATGTGTGCTTTTGAAATGTATTTTTTAATAATTGTTTTTATATTAAAAATAAAATTCTTATGAAAAATGTGATTTTTTTATGTGCATATATATATTTTTATTATACTTTTTAAGTTCTAGAGCACATGTGCAGAACGTGTAAGTTTGTTACATAGATATACACATGCCATGGTGGTTTGCTGCACCCATCAACCCATCATCTACGTTAGGTATTTCTCCTAAGGCTATCTCTTCCCTAGGCCCCCTACTCCCGATAGGCCCTGGTGTGTGATGTTTCCCTCCCAGTGTCCATGTATTCTCATTGTTCAACTCCCATTTATGAGTGAGAACATACAGTGTTTGCTTTTCTGTTCATGTGTTAGTTTGCTGAGAAAATGGTTTCCAGCTTCATCCATGTCCCTTCAAAGGACATGAACTCATCCTTTTTTATGACTGCATAGTATTCCATGGTGTATATGTGCCACATTTTCTTTATCCAGTCTGTCATTGATGGGCATTTGGGTGGATTCCAAGTCTTTGCTATTGTGAATAGTGCCACAGTAAACATACATGTGCATGTGTCTTTACAGTAGAATGATTTATAATCCTTTGGGTATATACCCCATAATGGGATTGCTGGGTCAAATGGTATTTCTGGTTCTAGATCCTGGAGTAATCGCCACACTGTCTTCCACAATGGTTGAACTAATTTACACTCCCACCAACAGTGTAAAAGCGTTCCTATTTCTCCACATCCTCTCCAGCATCTGTTGTTTCCTGACTTTTTAATGATCACCATTCTAACTGGTGTGAGATGGTATCTCATTGTGGTTTTGATTTGCATTTCTCTAATGCCCAGTGATGATGAGCATTTTTTTTCGTATGTTTATTGCTTATGAGCTTAAGGAGATTTTGGGCTGAGATGATGGGGTTTTCTAAATATACAATCATGTCATCTGCAAACAGAGACAATTTGACTTCCTCTTTTCCTTATTGAATACCCTTCATTTATTTCTCCTGCCTGATTGCCCTGGCCAGAACTTCCAATACCGTGTTGAATAGGTGTGTTGAGAGAGGGCATCGTTGTCTTGTACTGGGTTGCAAACGGAATGCTTCCTGTTTTTGCCCGTTCAGTATGATATTGGCTGTGGGTTTGTCATAAATAGCTCTTATTATTTTGAGATACGTTCCATCAATGCCTAGTTTATTGAGAGTTTTTAGCATGAAGCGCTGTTGAATTTTGTCAAAGGCCTTTTCTGCATCTATTGAGATAATCATGTGGGTTTTGTCATTGGTTCTCTTTATGTGATGGATTACATTTATTGATTTGTGTATGTTGGACCAGCCTCGCATCCCAGGGATGAAGCCAACTTGATAGTAATGGACAAGCTTTTTGATGTGCTGCTGGATTTGGTATGTCAGTATTTTATTGAGGATTTTTGCATCAATGTTTATCAGCCATATTGGTGTAAAATTTTCTTTTCTGGTTGTGTTTTTGTCAGGTTTTGGTATCAGGATGATGCTGGCCTCATAAAATGAGTTAGGGAGGATTCCCTCTTTTTTTATTGTTTGGAATAGTTTCAGAAGGAATGGTACCAGCTCCTTTTTGTACCTCTGGTAGAATTCGGCTGTGAATCTGTCTGGTCCTGGACTTTTTTTGGTTGGTAGGCTATTAATTACTGCCTCAATTTCAGAACTTGTTATTGGTCTATTCAGGGATTCAACTTCTTCCTGGTTTAGTCTTGGGAGGGTGTATGTGTCCAGGAATTTATCCATTTCTTCAAGATTTTCTAGTTTATTTGTGTAGAGGTGTTTATAATATTCTGTGATAGTAGTTTGTGTTTCTGTGGTCGCTGGTGATATCCTCTTTATCATTTTTTAATGTGTCTATTTGATTCTTTTCTGTTTATTAGTCTGGCTAGCAGTCTGTGTATTTTGTATTTTGTTAATCTTTTCAAAAACCAGTTCCTGGATTCACTGAATTTTTTTGAAGGGTTTTTTTGTGTGTCTATCTCCTTCAGTTCTGCTCTGATCTTAGTTATTTCTTGTCTTCTGCTAGCTTTTGAATATGTTTGCTCTTGCTTCTCTAGTTCTTTTAATTGTGATGTTAGGGTGTCGATTTTAGATCTTTCCTGCTTTCTCTTGTGGGCATTTAGTGCTATAAATTTCACTCTACACACTGCTTTAAATGTGTCCCAGAGATTCTGGTATGTTGTGTCTTTGTTGTCATTGGTTTCAGAGAACATCTTTATTTCTGCCTTCATTTTGTTATTTACCCAGTAGTCATTCAGGAGCAGATTGTTCAGTTTCCATGTAGTTGTGAGATTTTGAGTAAGTTTCTTAATCCTGAGTTCTGATTTGATTGCCCTGTGGTCTGAGAGACTCTTTGTTATGGTCTCCATTCTTTTGCATTTGCTGAGGAGTATTTTACTTCCAATTATGTGGTCAGTTTTAGAATAAGTGTGATGTGGTACTGAGAAGAATGCATACCCTGTTGATTGGGGTGGAGAGTTCTGTAGATGTCTATTAGGTCTACTTGGTGCAGAACTGAGTTCAAGCCCTGGTATCCTTGTTAATTTTCTGTCTTGTTGATCTGTCTAATATTGACAGTGGAGTGTTTAAGTCTCCCACTATTATCGTTTGGGAGTCTAAGTCTCTTTGTAGGTGTTTAAGAACTTGCTTTATGAATCTGGGTGCCCCTGCATTGGGTGCATATATTTTTAGGATAGTTAGCTCTTCTTGTTGAATTGATCCCTTTGCCATTATGTAATGCCATTCTTTGTCTCTTTTGATCTTTGATGGTTTAAAGTCTGTTTTATCAGAGACTATGATTGCAATCCCTGCTTTTTTTTTTTTTTGCTTTCTATTTTCTTGGTAAATCTTCCTCCATCCCTTTATTTTGAGCCTATATGCTTCTCTGCATGTGAGATGGGTCTCCTGAATACAGCACACTGATAGGTCTTGACTCTTTATCCAGTTTGCCAGTCTGTGTCTTTTAAGTGGGACATTTAGCTCGTTTACATTTAAGGTTAATATTGTGATGTGTGAATTTGATACTGTCATTATGATGCTAGCTGATTATTTTGCCTGTTGGTTGATGTAGTTTTTTCATAGCATTGATGGTCTTTAAAATTTGGTATGTTTTTGCAGTGGCTGATACCAGTTGTTCCTTTCCATGTTTAGTGCTTCCTTCAGGAGCTCTTGTAAGGCAGGCCTGGTGGTGACAAAATCTCTCAGCATTTGCTTGTCTGTAAAGGATTTTATTTCTCCTTCGCTTAAGCAACTTAGTTTGGCTGGATATGAAATTCTGGGTTGAAAATTCTTCTCTTTAAGAATGTTGAATATTGGCCCCCACTGTCTTCTGGCTTGTAGGGTTTCTTCCCAGAGATCTGCTGTAAGTCTGACGGGCTTCCCTTTGTGGGTAACCCGACCTTCTCTCTGGCTGCCCTTAACATTTTTTCCTTCATTTCAACCTTGGTTAATCTGACAATTATGTGTGTTGAGGTTGCTCTTCTCGAGGAATATCTTTGTGGTGTTCTCTGTACTTCCTCAATTTGAATGTTGGCCTATCTTTCTAGGTTGGGGAAGCTCTGCTGGATAATATCCTGAAGAGTGTTTTCCAACTCGGTTCCATTCTCCCCATCACTTTCAGGTACACCAATCAAACGTAGATTTTGTCTTTTCACATAGTCCCATATTTCTTGAAGGCTTTGTTCGTTTCTTGTCACTCTTTTTTCTCTAATCTTGTCTTCTTGCTTTATTTCATTGAGTCAATCTTTAATCTCTGATATCCTTTCTTCTGCTTGACCGATTCAGCTATTGATAATTTGTGTATGTTTCATGAAGTTCTCGTGCTGTGTTTTTCCACTCCATCGGGTTATTTATGTTCCTCTCTAAGCTGGTTATTCTAGTTAGCAATTCATCTAGCCTTTTTTGAAGGTTCTTAGCTTCCTTTCTTTGGTTTAGAATATGCTCCTTTAGCTCAGAGGAGTTTGTTATTACCCACCTTCTGAAGCCTACTTCTGTCAATTAGTCATTCTCCATCCAGTTTTGTTCCCTTGCTGGTGAGGAGTTGTGATTCTTTGGAGGAGAAGAGGTGTTTTGGTTTTGGGAATTTTCAGCCTTTTTGTACTGGTTTCTCCCCATCTTCATGGATTTATCTACCTTTTTTCTTTGATGTTGGTGATGTTGATAGTCTTCCTTTCTGTTTGTTAGTTTTCCTTCTAACAGTCGGGCCCCTCTGCTGCAGGTCTGCTGAAGTTTGCTGGAGGTCCACTCCAGACCCTGTTTGCCTGGGTATCACCAGTGGAGGCTGCAGAACAACAAAGATTGCTGCCTGTTTCTTCCTCTGGGAGATGCTAGGCAGAGCTGTCCTGTAGGAGGTGTCTGTTGGCCCCTACTGGGAGGTGTCTCCCAATCTGGATACACGGGGGGTCAGGGACCCACTTGACGAGGCAGTCTGTCCTGTATGAGAGCTCGAGTGCTGCGCTGGGAGAACTGCTGCTCTCTTTAGAGCTGTCAGGCAGGGACGTTTAAGTCTGCTGAAGCTGCACCCACAGTCACCCCTTCCCCCAGGGGCTCTGTCCCAGGGAGCTGTTGGTGGGCTCTGCTTAGTTCAAACTTCCCGGCAGCTTTGTTTACACTGTGAGGGTAAAACCACCTACTCAAGCCTCAGCAATGGAGGATGCACCTCCTCCCACCAAGCTCGAGCATCCCAGGTCGACCTCAGACTGCTGTGATAGCAGTGAGAATTTCAAGCCAGTGGATCTTAGCTTGCTGGGCTTCGTGGGGGTGGGACCCGCTGAGCCAGGCACCAGAGAAAATTTCCTGTTCTGCCGGTTGTGAAGACCGTGGGAAAAGTGCAGTATCTGGGCCAGAGTGTTCTGTCCCTCCTGGTACAATCTCTCACAGCTTTCCTTCGCTAGGAAAGGGAAATACCCCAACCCCTTACACTTCCCGTGTGAGACAATGCCCCACCCTGCTTCAGCTCACTTTCCCTGGGTTGTACCCACTGTTCAGCCAGTCCCAGTGAGATGAACCTGGTACCTCAGCTGGAAATGCAGGAATCACCCGCTTTCTGCATCCATCTCGTTGGGAGCTGCAGACCAGAGCTGTTCCTATTCGGCCATCTTGCCAGCTGTCCATCCAAATATGATTTGTTTGAATAGATCAGCCTTGTATTTGATGTGTAAAATAAAGCCTGCTGAATTTTTTGATAACAGAGGAGAGACTCTTAACTCCAGTACACTTCCAGGTATATTTATGGAAGGAAATAAACCATGAATACTGTATTGAGATTATATTATATGTAATCAGTTTATACATTATTATGAAAAGGAAGATACCTTTATTTTACCCTTTTCTAGATATTAATGCTATATTTATTCTTTTTTAGATTGCAGCTTCATATGGTAATGCTGTTTGTATATTTGAGCCCTTGGGCATAAATTCTCATAAAAGAAATTGTGTAAGTATTAACCAATAATATAATACTTTTAGAATCTAGTTAACTTTAGAATCCAATTGATGTTAATAAAGGCTCCTTAGGAGCTAGTGCTGAACATAGACTAGAGTATCAGTGAAAAATTGGTCTAATGCTTTATGTTAGGATCCTTACATTCACTGGGGATACATCCCTAGTGCTTTTAGAAACCCAAGTCTCTAGAATATTGCAAATTGAGATTTCCTGTGTTAATTGAGAGCTATCCTAGTTTGAACTACTCTTATTTCTTACCTGGATTACTAATCTCTATCTGATATCTGGTTTCCTGCTGCCTTCAACCCCAGTCTCTATTCTCAGTAGAGCAGGTCATGACATTTTTCTGCTTAAAAGTTTGTAATGGTTTCATATTTCTCTCTCTCTCTTTTTTTTTTTTTTTGAGACAGTGTCTCACTCTCCCTAGGCTGGAGTGCAGTGGCATGATCACTGCTCACTGCAGCCTCAACCTGTCAAGTGATCCTCCCACCTCAGCCTCCTAAGTAGCTGGGACTACAGGCATGCACCACCATGGCCAGCTGATTTTTAAATTTTTTGTAGAGATGGGGTTTCCCTGTGTTGCTCAGGCTGGTCTTGAACTCTGGGGCTAAGCGATCCTCCCGCCTCAGCCTCCCAAAGTGCTGGGATTATGGGCATGAGCCACCATGCCCAGCTGCTCCGTACTTCTTTCAGATAAAAAGCCAAAAGTGTTTTGTAGACTACGACTTCCCTTCTACGCAGTCCCACACTTACTACATCTCAGAGCTCACCTCCTAAATTCTTGTCCTCTCTGGTTCTACTCTGGCCACATTGGCATTTGTACTGTTTCTCAGTTAACCTTCCCTCTTTGAGCCTTTGTGTTGGTTGTTTCCTTTGTCAGGAATGTTATTCCGCCAGATATGTCCAAGGATAGCTCCCATAGATCCTTTAGGTCTTTGCTCACTAATATCTTGACAATGAGGTTTACCTTGACCACCCTTTAAAAAATTGTACCCCTGCTTGTCTTGCTATTTAAAAATTTTTTTACAGCATTTATTTATTATTGTTTGCTATGTAGAATGTTATCTAAAGGAACGTAAGGGTAGGAAACTTTGTTTCTTTTTTTCACTGATGAATCCCCAGTACTTAGAGCAGTATCTGGAACAGCCAGATGTGGTGGCTCACACCTGTAATCCCAACATTTTGGGAGACCAAGGCGCATGGAACACGAAGTCAGGCGTTTGAGATGAGCCTGGCCAACATGGTGAAACCCTGTGTCTACTAAAAATACAAAAATTATCTGGGTGTGGTGGCACACGCCTATAATCCCAGCTACTCAGAAGACTGAGGCAAGAGAATCGCTTGAACCCAGGAGGTGGAGGTTGCAGTGAGCCTGGACTGTGCCATTGCACTCCAGCTTGGGCGTCAGAGCAAGACTCCATCTCAAAAAAAAAAAAAAAAAAGTATCTGGAACATAGTAGATATTCCTAAATGTTGGTCAAATGAAGGAGTTTAAAAAGCTCACTTATCAGCTCAGCTAAGTGGTTAGGCATACCACATTGTGAACCATTCAGATTCACACTGGGTGCTATATTATATTTGTCTTACTTAACGTTCAAAACATCTAATGTGGTTAGAATTAAAAAGTACTGCATGCATTAAATTTTTACTATCACTCAAATAATCAAAATTGCAAATGCTAAATCTGAATGCTGAGTATATATTTACAAGTAATATTTAAAGTATATTTTTAAGTGAAATGCCTTAAAACAAATGGTTTTGGAATTTTTTCATTGAATATATGTATTTGGATATATCTTTTTACATTCCCCTAAAACAGTATAAATTAAAGTATTAATCTTTCCCTATAATAGTATTATGAAATGGATATCAAATTTTGGACTACTTAAGAGTCACCTAGAGCACATACTAAAAATTTAGGTTTCCAGGTCTCATTCCCCAAATTTCTTCAAGATACTTGCTCCACAGATTACACTCTAAGGAACACTAAAGGAAAGGGTGTTAGGGATGTCTATAATTTTAGGAATTATTTAATTACTACACTAAAATAGATTCGTTGAACAGTATTTAAAATCGTGTTATGCTGTTGTGATTGTTGTTTGGTCAGCAGTGGTAGGGTTTAAAACTAACATTTTCTCTGATTATAAAATGTATAATTATTTTTGGATAATGAAGTGCAGGGTTTGCAGATACATACACACATTTCCCACCCCCCCGGCCCCGACACATTTTTTTTTACAGAGTCTTTCTCTGTCACCGAGGCTGGAATGCAGTGGTGTGATCATAGCTCACTGTAACCTCAAACTTGTGGGCTAAAGTGATCCTTCCACTTCAGCCTCCGAAGTAGCTGGGTCTGCGGGCATGAGCTACCATGCCCAGCTAATTTTTAAATTTTTTATAGAGATGGGGGTCTTGCTATGTTGCCCAGGCTGGTTTCAAATTCCTGGCCTTAAGCAATCCTCCTGTCATGGCCTCCCAGACTTTTGGAATGCAGCTGTATTTTAAAATTCTGCCTCGAGGTAGTCAGGAAACCTTGTATACATTTAAAAATTGTTAAATATTCTTAAAATACTATAACATGAAAGGGCATTACCGTTTAAAAAGTATTATTTGCCAAGCAGTTAACATATAGCTTGCCTAAGGTAACATAGCTTTGCAAAGCTTTTCAAAAATGTCCTCTCACAAAAGGACATTTTATATTTATGTACTACAAAGAAATATATAAACTTTTGTTTACTTAGAGAATGTATTTCATGTCAAAGGTTTTTGACTTTTAAACTTTAAATCACCTTTTAGAATGAAAATATTAAGAAAATAGGATAGAAATTATTCAGATATAAAGTTTGTGGATTATATATACAATATAGTGCAGATGGGTTGACTTTTGGGGAGATATATCTAGTTTTCTTTTAGATATTGAGTCCATGGGATTATGACAATTTGCATTTCTTCCTAACGTGCATTTATTTTGTGTTAATAAACATTTATTTAACATCTTTGTGCCAGCCATTAGAAACTCTGAAGATAACAGAAATTGTTATGACACAGTTTCTGTCCTTGAAGAGTTGCAGTTTAATGGGAGAGTCAGATGTATAAACAAATACTAATTCCATGTGATCAGTGTTATAATGGCAGAATGTAAAAGTGGTATTGGTGCTGCCAGGATGTCAGAGAAGGCTTCATAGCAGAGATGATGAGTTAGCTAATCTTAGTGGAAGGATAGGGGTTTGCAGAAGGAGACGTGAGGAATAGGATATCCTAAATATAAGAAGGTATTTATGGGCATGGAAGGAAGCCTGAGAGAACCTGCTTTGTTTGGGCATGGCAAGGAGCTCAGTATGGTATAATAAATAGTAGTGGAACCAGTGAAAGTTACATTAAAAACATTATATGAAAATAATAGTGAAATATTTTCATCTTTGTTTCAGATCATAAGGTCTTAAGTTGAAGAAAATGATAAAATGGTAGTGTTTTGGGATATTATTTTAAAAACATCTTTTTCTTTTTTCTTATTTCTTTTTGTCTATATATTTCAGCAACTCAAGTGCCAGTGGCTTAAAACTGGGCAGTTTTTTTTGAGTTCTGTGACATACAACTTAGCATGGGATCCTCAAGGTATTTAGCAATCATATTTAAAATTATTTAAATTAAATATTTGTTTTAAATGTATGATAATAATGTGATATAGTCTCCCATAAAAAGAAAATGATCAATATATTATATTTTCTTTTTGTTGACAAATACAATTTTTCCTTCTTGGTATACAGTGCTTTGTACAATGCTTAATTTACTAATTTCTGTGTTTTCCCCTGCCTTTCAGTGTTTTATTTCAAGAAACAGTTATGATTTGTTTCCTAGTTAACGTGTGCTGCCCTTTATTCTTGTTGTATTTGCTAAGAAACACGTTGGAAATAAAACAGAGACCGAAAAAACTTGAACTCATTTTATCATTTGTATCAGGAAATTAGTACCTTTAATTTTGAAAAATTACTAACCTCTAATGATAATAGCTGTTGTCCCTTTTTATATTCACAATTAATAAGGATTATTTTTATATTTCATGTATAAAACCACATTTTATTAATTTGTAGTTATGCCTTATATTTTGAGGACATTTTATGTGGTATATATCAGAGTTTTGGGGAGTTTGTTATTCTATTAATACATTTGCTGTTAGTTTTTTTGACTTGCTTGATAATAATAGCTCTTTGCCAGTAAGCTTTACTTTGTTGTTCTCAAATCTTCCTTAAGAACTACTCTTTGTTGTCCAGAAGATTCTTTTTTTTCTTCTAAGGGACTTTAAAAAATAGATATATACCAAGTGTTTTTCATTGGCGATATTGCTTACTTTTCACATAATGTTAATAGTTTACGGATCTAAACAGAAGCCTATGTGCATGTATTTCCCTATATAATATTTGCCTATTCATCATAACATTCTTTAATTTTCAGATAATAGACTGTTGACAGCAACCGATTCCATTCAGTTGTGGGCTCCTCCAGGAGATGATATTCTGGAAGAGGAGGAAGAAATTGATAATAAAATTCCTCCTGTTTTAAATGATTGGAAGTGCATCTGGCAGTGCAAGTTAGTGTCTATTTCTATTGTTATATTCATTAATTAAAAGCAAATGCTTCCTAAAATATGTTTCCTTTCACAAAGATCTTTATTTTTTGATGGTACCATTGCATTTAGAAGCCTAAAAAGTAGATTTTTTTCTAACCCAACCCCGTATAATAGCATTCTTTAATTTGTGCTAGTTAATCATGTAAAAAAAGGATGAAAGTATTTTCATAGTTATAGCCCCAGGACAGGAGTTGACAGGGTTGATACATAGGAATTACTCATTAATAGGTTGAGATAAGGATGGGGAGGGGGAAGATGTGAAAGTTGCCAGCCACTCTTTCAAGTGGAAGATGTACTGTTAACAGTCATATAGATTATGTGACAATGACAAAGACTAGTCAGGGATGATGATGAGCTCAGCTTTTAACATGTTATATTTAGGATGTTGGTGGGACATGTAGGTGGAGATATACTGTATTCATGTTACCTACATTCTTCTTTTCCCAAAGTGAATGTTGGATTAGTTTTAATTAATTTATATTGTTATGGAGGTGAAATATTTTGTTTATATTTTTAGGGAAGCAAAAACAGTCTTATTCTGAGGACTCTGATGTTACAAAATCTCATCTTGACCATTTTTATATACAGTACACCCGATTTTAAAAGTGCTAATTGCCTAACTCTCTTTTTTAGAACCTCAGTATCTGTACATTTGATGGAATGGTCTCCTGATGGTGAATATTTTGCTACTGCTGGAAAGGTAAAGGATCAAACAAAAACATATGAAAGAAACAATGAAGGAATTAAAAATATTCCTTATTTATTTTTATTTTCAGTTTTTTCATCTGTAGAACTGGGCTAATCCTCCTTGGCAAAGCTGGCCTGAAGAATATAAGTGGTGTTTGTAAAAGACCTGGTGTTGTGCTCACAGGTTGTAGGCACTAGGGAAATAATGGCTATTCTTGTTACTCTTATTTGACCTTGGCTCATTTGCATTTTTAAAAACTAAGTTTTGTGTTTAAAAATAGCGTATGTACATAACTTAAAAAGTAAAGTAATACTGGATTCACAATGAGAAGATGTACTCCTTGCCTCATTATTCCCACGCTAATTCCTGTGTTCAGGAGGCAATTATTTGTCAAGTTGAATATTTTGGTATTTCCTTCCATGTCCTTGAGTAACTTGAGGTGCTCCCATTTCTTGATTCTCTCTGCCCATAATTCTCTCTGAGTTATGTGAATTAATTTTTTCCTTCCCACTGTAGAAGCTGAGGCTTTAGCTTGATAAAGGGAAGGGGTTGATATCCCCAACCTCATCTTCAAATCTAATACATACACATATTCATTTCACTTGCTCCTGTCTTACTGATGTAGGTATCTCATGATTTTGGGTAAATCATAGTTATTGTTTACATTATTAAGATTGTACAGAATATTCTTAATGGCAATTACTTTAGAGATAATAATTACTGTGTTTTGCGGTTTGCTTTTTTCCCTATATACCTAATTCATCCTTAGAACTGCTTTGACTCTGTTCTCAGTATAATCTCACATAGGAGGTGTTCTGGGAACATGAGTTCTCTTTGCTCTCATTCAGCTTAATTGCTCTACCAGTCTAAAATAGCAGAGCTACCATTTTCGGGTTTTATTTTTACCAACTTTAGGAAATTCTCTTTGCCTCTCTCCTTTGTTGAATTTTCTGTTTCTTGGCATCATTTATCTTCCTTTTTTCTTGTTTGGATGGCGATATCCCCCAATAGGTTCCGGAAGAAAGGTGAATAGGAAAAAACACTTCTCAGGCCTTACATGTCTGAAAGATTTTTTTCTTACGCTTGATTTTCTCGGACATAGAATTGGGTTGAAAATCACTGACCCTCGATCTTATATCTCAGTAAACTTTTTTTATTGATATATGTGTGGGATACATGTGATATTTTGATACATGTGTAATGTATAATGATGGTCAAATTAGAGTATTTAGGATATCCATCACCTCAAACGTTTATCTCTTTTTTTTGGGAACATTTCAAATCTTCTAGTTAATTGAAATATACAGGCTGGGCACAGTGGCTCACGCCTGTAATCCCAGCACTTTGGGAGGCTGAGGCAGGCGGATCACGAGGTCAGGAGATCGAGACCATCCTGGCTAAAATGGTGAAACCCCATCTTTACTAAAAAAAAAATACAAAAAAAATTAGCCAGGTGTGGCGGTGGGGGCCTGTAGTACCAGCTAGTGGGGAGGCTGAGGCAGGAGAATGGCATGAACCCGGGAGGCAGAGCTTGCGGTGAGCTGAGATGCGCCACTGCACTCCAGCCTGGGCAACAGAGGGAGACTCCGTCTCAAAAAAAAAAAAAAAAAAGAAATATAGAATATATTATTGTTAACCATAGCCACCCTACTGTACTATTGACCACTATAACTTATTCCATCTATCTGTGTATTTGCACCAACTAACCAACTTCTCTTCATCTCCTTTTTTAGCTGCCACATAAGATTGAGAAAATGTGGTATTTTTTCTTTCTGTGCTTGTCTTATTTCACATAACATAATGACCATATGTGTTACTACAAATTATAGGATTTTGTCCTTTGTACAGCCCAATAGTATTCCACTGTGTATATTTACTACATTTCATTTATCCCTTCATTTACTGATGGGCATCTAGGTTGATTCTATATCTTGGCTATCGTGAATAGTGTTGCAGTAAGCATGGGAGTGGAGCTATCCCTTTGATATACTGATTTTCTTTGCTTTGGATAAATACCCAGTAGTGGGATTGATGAATTGTATGATAGTTCTAGTTTTGTTTTTTGGAGAAAACTCCATGCTGTTTTCCATAACCACTGGCACCTGAGCAAGCTGACTGTAGGCCTAAAGACTGGTCCTCCTGGACCTGTGACTGCTGGTGTCCATGTATGCTGCCTGGGAGCCCAAGGGCCAGCATGCCTGCCTGCCTCTGCCACCACGTGTGCCCCAGAACTGGCCTGTCTGGTGTCCCTGTCTGCAGCAAAGCCTCACCACAGCCTCTGCTACCAACCACAACCTAAGACAATGAGTAACTCACAGACACTGCTGACACTGACAAAGAATGAAAGTGAAGTGCTGACACTGAAGAATAAAAGTGGCTGAAGAAATTGTATGAAGATGACTCTTCTTCTCTCACCCAGAACCAAAGCCAAAGAATACTATCCAACTAACACCACAACATCTGGGGGACCTGTTAAATCTGAAACTCATGTCTTTCAATTCTGAGAGATTATTTTGTATTATTTCTTTTGTGTTATTTCCTTCTCTCTCTGGATCTTTTCTTATTCAGATATGGATACTTTTACACTAATTCTCTGTTTTAGTATTTTCCCCCTTTACTGTTTTCCACTTGTTCATCTTTTTCTTTTAATTTCTGGGGGACTTTTCAGATATAACTTCAAAGTAATTTTTTTCTGCTATTAAATTTTTAATTTTTAAGAGGTTTTAAAATGCTCTGATTTTTTTTAAATTACAAAATATTTCATAAATTAAAAAAGTATATATAAAACATGTTGTATAAGATATAATAAACAGGCCGGGTGCGGTGGCTCAAGCCTGTAATCCCAGCACTTTGGGAGGCCGAGACGGGCAGATCACGAGGTCACAAGATCAAGACCATCCTGGCTAACACGGTGAAACCCCGTCTCTACTAAAAAATACAAAATAGCCGGGCAAGGTGGCAGGCGCCTGTAGTCCCAGCTACTCGGGAGGCTGAGGCAGGAGAATGGCGTGAACCCGGGAGGCCGAGCTTGCAGTGAGCTGAGATCCGGCTACTTCACTCCAGCCTGGGTGACAGAGCGAGACTCCGTCTCAAAAAAAAAAGAGATATAATAAACAATTAAACAAATACACATGTACCCTGCTCCTCAACTTGAGACAAAGAACATGAAACAAATGGGTCCTTTATCTTTCTCCATGCATCTCCTTCCTCTCTTCCCACCCCAGGCAACCAGAATCCTGATTTTCATGTTTATTATTTTATTTAAAAAAGTTTCATTCATCTAAATTCCCAAATAAGATAATATTTAGTTTTCCACAGTTTTGAACTTCACAGAGTTTGTGTTTTTCTTTTTCTTTCTTTTTTTTTTTGAGACTGAGTCTCAATCTGTCACCCAGGCTAGCGTGCAGTGGCACAATCACGGCTCGTTGCAGTGTCGACCTCCTGGGCTCAGGCAGTCCTCCTACCTCAGATGGGACTACAGGTGTGCACCATCTAGGTGTGCACTAGTTTTTAGTTTTTTTTTTTTGTTTGCTTGTTTTTTTTTTTTTTTTTTTTTTAGAAATAAGATTTCATTATGTTGCCCAGGCTGGTCTCTTTTCCCTTTATTTGTGATGACTTAAATTTAAAAAAGTTTTCTTCAATCATGAACAGAAATGTACTGAACTCCTCTGTACCCATCACTTAGCTTCAGCAGTTGTCACTCGGCCAATCTTATTTCATCTGTACTACTTCTCCCCCAGTTGGATTATTTAGGCTTGTGTCACTGATGTCATTCGTCTGTAAATATTTAAGTATCTACTTTTGAAGTATAAAGATTTTACAAAAATATCCACAATATATTGTGGGTTAAATGTAGTTTGAATCTTGTTTAGGAAAATTTCTTACTGTGATGCTATAAAAGTATTCTATTTTCTCCTAAAATCATAATATTTAATCTCTTATAATTAAGTCCCTAATCCAAATGAAAGTTGTCTCAATAACATTTACTGAATAGTTCATTCTTTTCCCACTGATCTGCCACGCCATTCTGACGTGTGTTAAATAATGCTGCAGCAGATGTCTTATACATGTCTGTTAGGCTCTTGTGTGGATTTCTCTTGGATATATACATAGGAATAGAATTGCTGGGTTATATGTTATATGTAACGTGTATATATATACACACACATATATATAGTATGTCAGTTGATCATAGCTCACTGTAACCTTGAACTCCTGGGCTCAAGCGATCCTCCTGCCTCAGCCTCCTGAGTAGCTGGGACTACAGGCATGCCCACCATGGCTGGCTAAGTTTTATTTATTTATTTTTTTGGTAGAGATGGGATCTCCTTATGTTGCCCAGGCTGGTTTTGAACTCCTGGCCTCAAGTGATCCTTCTGTTTTAGACTCCCTAAGTGTTGGGATTATAGGTGTGAGCCACTGTGCCTGGTCTCCTTGTAGTTTTAAAGTGCATTTCCCTGATTATTAATGAGGCTAAATACCTTTTCATTTATTTATTGGGTATTTGGATGACTGATTTAAAAGAAAGTAACTGGGCAAGTTCCTTGCCCGTTTTTAAAATAGTTTTTGGTGTTTTGTTGGTTTGTAGGAGTTCTTTATTGTGGATATGAGCTTTTTGTCAGTTACATGTTTTGCAAAGATCTTCTCCCACTCCATTAGTTGCTCATTCGTTCTCTTAAGGGTATCTTTTGATGAATAGAGATATTTGATTTTAATGTCAAATATATCAGTGTTTTTCTGAGTCCTATTTAATAAGTTTTTCCTACTCTGAGATTCTGAGGATTTTCATATGTTATATAAGCTTCTAGACCAGAGTTGTTTTAAGTTTTTTTGTGCTGTGAATTCCTTTGGAAATCTAGTGAAGCCTATAATAACCTTCCTCATAGTATGATGTTTTTAAATGCGTAAAATAAAGTATGTAGCATTGCAAAAGAAATAAATTATTGAAATACAGCTTCAAGATATTAAAAAATACATTTGTGATAGAGACATTGTGTACTTTTAAATTAATGTGTTCAGTAACAGAAATTGCACTTAAAATATGGGCAGTTTTAATTGTGTTTAGCTATTGTATGTGGAATTAAAACTTCAATATCTCACTTTATAAGGTGAGGATAGGCTTTCCAAGAATAACAAAATTCACTGAAGGCTTTTTGGGTTGATCTCTAGTTGTAGAAACGTTAAACTTTACTGTTTTATTGCTCAGCAATTAGTTGGCACAGAGGTAGTTGCTTAACGGTTGTATGAACAATATAGACAGGAAGACTGCAATCATGTGCTGTTTAGTAGCAGTTCCAATAACTAACAATTTCAAAGTAGAAATGAGTGTAAAAAAATGTGATATGAAAACATCTTTGATTCTGTTAGAGACATAGTCATATGTACTGCCAATACTACTTTGGTTTGTTTTTTTCAATTAGCATTTATGAAAATAAGTAATCGTTTTTCCCCATTAAGGTTTGTGGTACCTTTGGGTCTCAGTTTTCTTGGTTTCTTCAGAAGCAGACCCTGAGATAAGGATTCAAGTGTAAGTAATTGATATGGGGGAATGATCACATGAAATATTTTGGATTGGAGGCAGGGAAGTAAAGGCACTTAATGACCTTTGTTAAGTGTATTAAGAAGCTTGAATCTCTGGGTCCTCTGGGAGCCCGTGTTCCTCACTTGCATCATGTTCCTTACACATGTTCTTCACACATATTAGTTGAAGGCGGGTGAGGGCCAGGCATCAGTTCTCAGCACTCATAACCAGCTCCTGGAAAACTTCAGACAAAAAGATGTAGATGCTTGCAGTTGAAACTGGCACACCAAAATGGTAAGGCATGATGGGATACAAATGATGTGTCAAAAGTAACTTTTGTATCTTGTAGTCTATCCACAGGACATTTGGGTCAGAGGACCTCAGGCCAAGAACCTCTGGTCTAGAATATGGACATTTTATGTTTTGTCTTTCACATTTAGGTCTAAAATCTATGTGAAATAATGTTTAGGTGTGATTTGAAGAAGGTCAGGTTTTGTTTTTTCCTTATGGATATCTGGTTGTCTTGAACAATTTATTGGAAAAAATCTTCCCTTTATTCATTGTTCTACATTACCACTTTTGTCATAAAATCAAATGTCCATATCTCTGTAGGTCTGTTTCTGGGCTCTTTTCTCTAGTTCATTGGTCTTTCCTTGTACTAGTGCCACCTGACTTAATTGCTGTAGCTTTAAATTAAGTCTTGATATCTGGTAGGGCAAGTCCTACCCTCTTTTCTTGTTTAAGATCATCTTATCTATTCTTGGCCCTTTGCATTTCTATATGAATTTTAGAATAAATGATAAATTTCACAAAGCAAACAGAACACCTCTTATGTTTCTGATTGATACCGCTTTGACTGTATAGGTCATCTTTACTATATTGAGTCTTCCAATTTCTGAACATGATGTATCCGTTCATTTATTTTAGACCTTTTTTTCCTCAGTAATGTTTTATAATTTTCTCTGCGAAGGTCCCAGATATCTTTTGGGATTAATTCCTAGATATTTGATGTCTTTGATACTGTTATAAATGGAGTCATTATGTAAATTTTGGAAAAATAATTGTTATTGGTATATAGAAATGCAGTTTTTGTATATTGGCTTTATGCCCAGCACCCTTACTAAACTCATTAATTCTAATAATTCCTCTGTAGATAATTTTGGATTTTATATGTACACAATAATATCATCTATGAATAATGAAAGCTCTAGTTCATCTTTTGTCACTCTCCCATGTTTCGTATTTTTCCTTTTTTTTTTTTTTAACCACAGTGTCTAGGACCTCTAGTAGAGTGCTGAATAAATGTGGTGATAACAGGTATCTTTTTCTTGTTCCCAGTCTCAAAGGGATACCCTTCACTGTGTCATCATAAATACAATGTTTACTGTTGATGTTTGTGGTAGATACTTTTTTTTCAGATAAAGAAACTTTCCTTCTATTTGTTGTTTGCTAGGTTGTTTTTCTGAACCACAAACGATACAGAATTTGAGCAAGCATTCTTTCTGCATCTAATGAGACAATTTTTATCTTTTTTTTGGAGACAGAGTCTCGCTCTGTCACCCAGGCTGGATTGCAGTGGCACAATCTCAGCTCACTGCAGTCTCAGCTTTCCAGGTTCAAGTATTTCTCCCATTTCAGCTTCCCAAGTAGCTGGGACTACAGGTACCCATTACCATGCCCAGCTAATTTTCGTATTTTTGGTAGAGACAAAGTTTCACCATTTTGACCAGGCTGGTCTCGAACTCCTGACCTTAGATGATCCACCTGCCTCAGCCTCCCAAAGTGCTGGAATTACAGGTGTGAGCCACCGTGTCTGACCATCTTTTAAATCTTTTAATAAGATGAAATACATGGACCGATTTTGTAAACCTTGTATTCCCGGAACCATTCCAACTTTATTATAATGTATTATCCTTATTGTATTTGATTTGCTGATCTTTTGTTTAAGATTTATGTGTTAGAGTGAGATTCGGCCAATAATTTTCCCATTTTCATAATGTCCTTGACAGATTTTTATGTTGATGTTATGCTGGCGTTATAAATGGGTTGGAAAACTCTCTCGTGAAGATTTTATGTAAGATTGATATAGTTTTATTCTTAAGTATTTGCTGGTGAAGCCATCTGGATCAGGAATTTTCTTTGTGGGATTCAGTTTTTTAAATTATTCAGATTTTCTTTTTCTTTCGCATGTCAGTTTTGGTAAGTTGTGTTTACCTATAATATTTTGGTTTTATTTAGATTTTCAAATTTATTGGCACAAAATTGTGTAAAACACCCTATTTTTAAATATCTATAATACATGTATAATGATTTCTTCTTCAGTTTTGATATTAGTTATTTGTGCCTTCCCTCTTTCTTCATTCATCACAATTTTATAAGTCTTTTTACTTATATCAATTTTATAAGTTTATCAATTTTATAAGTCTTTTTACTGCCCTAAAAGTCTTCTGTGCTCTGCTTATTTTTAACTCTGGCTACCCCTGCTTAGTTGTTAGTGTTATCTTTTCTACTTTTAAATGTTGGAGTACCCAGGGCTCTTCTAGTCTCAAAAGTTTCTGATGCCATTTAAATACCATTTTTGTATGCTGATGACATTCAAATTTGTATTTTTTGCCTGTACCTCGCCCCTGATCTCCACTTCCCCACCCCCTGATGGCTCACCTTTAGAATATATCCACAATTTGCTTACTTCTTTCCACCTCCACTCTTATAATCTGGTTGAAGCCACCATTATTTATCACTTGTATTATTGTATTAAATTAATTGGTTTCCCAATTTTTGCTGCACTTCTGTACCATCTGTGTTCAAACCAGCAGGTGGAGTGATTTTTTTTTTTTTTTTTTTTTTTGAGACGGAGTCTCGCTCTGTCGCCCAGGTGGGAGTGTAGTGTCGCGATTTTGGCTCACTACAACCTCTGCCTCCTGGGTTCAAGCAGTTCTTGTGCTTCAGCCTCCCTAGTAGCTGGGATTACAGGCATGTGCCACCACACCTGGCTAATTTTTGTAGTTTTAATAGAGACGGAGTTTCATCATCATGACCAGGCTGGTCTTGAACTCCTGGCCTCAAGTCATCTCCCCACCTTGGTCTCCCAAAGTGCTGGGATTATAGGTGTGAGCCACAGCGCCTGGCCTAGAGTGATCTTTTTAAAATGTTGTCAGATCTTATTACTCTTATTCTGTACAAAACTGTCAAAAGTTTTTCCATTTCAGTTACCAAAAGCCCAAGTCTTTGTGATGGTTTAGCCTGCTCCATGCTTATCAGGACTCTCATCACTGCTTCAGCCTTATCTCCTGCTAACTCTCACCCCGCACACTCCACTCCAGCTAGTTTGCCTCACTGTTGTTAAACTAGATTTCAAAAATAAAACACTGAAATTTTGATAAGCCAGTTCAATAATCTACAAATAATAAAACATAGTGTTTCTGGATAGAAATGTAGAGACGTGTGAAGAATTTTCTGTAATATTTGAGAAGCGTGGGTTTCTCATGAAGGGAACACTTACCAGAATCACAGGAAAAACAGTTTGAGAAATAATATAATTCATGTCTTTTTTTCCTTTTTTATTTTATTTTGCGTAATTCATGTTTTGATCTCTAAAACTAGGCAGTCACCTTTAAAACTTTGGATCTTTAAAAACAAATACCCCATTACTCCTAAAATTTGACTGAAAAAACTCACAGATTTGTCTTTTTTTTGGTTACTCATATTCCTTAGGATTACCACGTTAGTAAGTGATTAATAAAGCCAATAATTCCTTTGACTTAAGTCCATAATAGGTGAACCTATGGATGATTTAATATAGGACTAGTTCAGCGTGGTCAGAGAGCTGCTGGAGAGTCATACTGGAATCCAGCCTTATGATATTCCCAGTTAGTCATTGCTGATGTCATCTTGGTTATTGTACATACTGTGCATCATTTGGAGCATGTTTTCCTGTTGCCTCCTTTTAAGTATCATTAATGGTACTCTGATCATGGGCAGGTATTGTATACACTTAAGTTTTCCTTGACTCGTGTACTGTTAACCCTTGAACAACATGGCAGTTAGGTAATCCAACCCCCTGCCCCTGCACAGTCAAAAATCCTGTCTAACTTTTGAGTCTCCGGAAACTTAACTACTAATAGCCTACTGTTGACTGGAAGCTTTTCCAATAAAATAAACAGTAAATTAACACATTTTGTATATGTATTATATACTGTACTTTTTTTTTTTTAAACCCTGCATGTGGCATCCAATATATACTATACTCTTTTAAGGAAGAGAAGAAAAATGTTATTAAGAAAACCTTAAGGAAGAGAAAATAAATTAAGCCTTCATTAAGTGGATGTAGATGATCATAAGGTCTTCATCTTCATCATTTTCACATTTAGTAGGTGGGAGAGGAGGAAGAGAAGGGGTTGGTTTTGCTCTCTTGGGTGGCAGAGGCAGAAGAAAATTTATATGTAAGTGGACATGTGCAGTTCAAACCCATGTTGTTCAAGGATCAACTGTACTTTAACATATACATTGTCTGATTTTTTTTTATCATATAAACTTGTCAAAGAAAATGCATTTTAGAATTCTAGCAATCTACACTGGTAAGGCACATGAGAATCTTTTATAGTCATATTCATATCATGATAGACTTTATATATGTAAAATTGATAGTGCATTTTGGAGGAAAAATTGATTTGAAATTATATCTGAAATTAACAACCTTCATTCACATGTTTAGCAAATATTCTTTTGAACACCACCATATACCCTGAACTGTTGTCTGTGCTGGCAATCTTATGATGAAGATGACAGACAAGGCTTTTGTTCTTACAGGACTTAACTTCTGGTGAGGAAAAACAGAAAAAAAATCAAGTATTAACAAGTGCTTTCCAGAAAACTAAGACAGGATAATGTGGTAGTGTGACTGGGTGTCTATTAGAGTGGGTGATCTTTAGAGAAAGCTTTGCTGAGGGAATACCTTTAAACTGAGAATTGAATACTACGAAGGGGACAACTGAAGTTCAGGGGAAAGAGTGTTTTGGCCAAGGGAACAAACACCAAGTGCAAATGCTCTGAAATAGGAATTAGCAGGGCTTGTTAAAAACAATAGAAAGCTGGAGTGTAGTGGTTAGACCAAAGTTTGAGATGCATCTGAGTTAAGATATCAGATAGGATAAGAGAGTCAGGAGTTCTTTGGCAATTTGAATTCTTTATCCAAAGGTGGTATTTAAAGTTATGGGTCTGCATGAAATTAGGGAGAAAATGTGTGTTAGAGAAGAGAATGGGACTCAGGATCAAATCCCAGGATCCTCAAACACTAAGAAATGATGGAGAGGGGAGATGCCTACAAAGCATGCTGGGAAGGAGTAGCCACTAAAATAGAAGGAAAACCAGGAGAATGTGACATTAGAGAAGCCAAGAAAAAAAGTTCAAGGAGGGAATGTCAATTAATTTTGTCAAATGACCTAGAACATATGGGAGAACAGTTTGAACATCTGTAGATAGTAGAGGCCTAACTGCATAAATTAAAGCAAAGAAACTTTTATGGAATCATAAAGTTTTAATTAATGATCTTAGTGATCACAGAAGAAGCTAAGGTTTTTAAAAAGGGATGAAGTCCACATCTCTGCCCTCCACTGCCACTGCCTGTGTCAGCATCTTCGGGGCTGCAGACCTTTACAGTAGTCCCTTAAGTGATGTCCCGCAGATGTCCTCTCATCGGTCTGCCCGCAGGAGCCAGCCACCTGAACATGCCGTTTTCCTTTTCACCACCCTTTAATGACTCCTGTTGCTCCTAAAATGAAGATTATGATCTTTACCATGGCCTGTGAGCCTCTGCTGTATGATCTGACCCTTCTGTGCCTCTCCAGCTTCATTCCCACCTTAATGCCTACCACACTGATGTCCTTTCAAGGCCTTGAATATGCCAAGCTCTTTCCTGCTTCCAGGTCTTTTTATGTGCTGTTCTTTGTTTAGGGAATACCTAGAATACCCAGCCTTCCTGCTTCTTTGCCTGGTCATCTTTTATGTATCCTTCAACTCTCAGTTTAAATACCACTTCCTTAAGGAATCCTCTGATCTCCCAGGCAAGGTCAAATCTCCTAATTAAATACTTTCCTGGTGCCCTCTGCTGCTTTCTTATAGTGCTTATCACAACTGTAATTAAAACAGTAATTTATATCCTTACTTAATATTGCCTTCCTTTCTAGAGAATAAGCTCTGTGGGATGAGGAAATATATTTTATTATTTCCGTGTCTTCCTCTGCCCCAGCTATATCCCCAGCCATTCACACAGTAGCTTCGTTCAATAAATACTTGTTGTTTGAGTGAATTTTGTAACTGTTTCATAGTTGTACAGGCAGTTTATGGCACATCATCATTATCTATTAGTATGTTGAGGACTGATTTTGTTTTTAATCCTGAGAATGGTTGGAAAACCATTGAGTTTGCTTAGAGTGAAATTTGGCTCTTTAATAAATCTGTTTCTGGACATAATCAAATGTATAATAATTGGTTCTTATGAAACATATTAAAATATATGTAATTAGATTGAATTAAGAATAGTAGCTTGATACAAACTACAGGATGCCTACCCTTCCCTGAAAGAGACATATGGACTGTCAAAATGTCCACAGAAATTTTATTTTCTAGATGAGTGTTTTTTCCATTGTGTTAGTCACGTCTCCCTAAGCTGTTTATATTCAGTTATCCTAAGAGTTAAGTGTTTCATAATTCTTATGGAAAGATAAGAATGCTTTTCTGGTGAGGATCCTGTGGAGGTTGAGCAGATGTGTCTTGAATTAAAAAAACTATTTTCTCACATTTTTGAGAATATACTGCATCTGATTAAGATTATCCTGATAAAAAGAACAGAAAGTAACTTTGGAATGTTGGGCAGTTTTTTTTTTTGGTACAATTTGTTTTGCTTCTGTTAATAAAGCCAAATTTGAGTTGATAAAACAGATGGTCACTGTGTGGATCTCCCACTAGAAGGCATTTTCCACCGCCTCTGCTACACATGACAGGATTTTATTTCAGTTGTTGTGAGACTCAAATTCAATTACTTCCAGGATTTTTAATATTACAGTTCATTGAGGACTTTGGCTGGTAAGATCTATTTTTTATAAATGTGGTAAATTAAATTTTTCTTAGGCTTAAGAGTATTTTAAATTTCTATCTGAGCTTAAAATAAAACCTTACTTACTAAAGAGCCTTTTTTCCCCGCACAAAACATACCTGATTAAATCTTTAGTTCAAGAATTGGTTTTCTCTGATTTGCTTACTAGGAGATGTTTGCTGAAATATTATTTGTTTATGTTCAAAACGTTTGTATTGGAACACTTTAAAAAATGACACTTGGTTATTTTGTAAAATTTGCAAATAATTTAAAGTATCCTGTTTTCAAAAAATGGAATATATCTTTTCTTCTTTTGAGTTATTTTGTGCAGTATGGTGAATATAGTTAGTAATAGAATATTGTATATTTTAAAATCGCTAAGAGTAAATTTCAAGTCTTCTCACCATAAAAAATGTTAAGTATTTGAGGTGATGGATATGTTAATTAGCTTGACGTAATTATTGTGTTATATTTGTGAATTATAACATCACTTCGTACTCTGTAAATTTATACAATTATAAGTTGTCAATTTATAATTAAAAATGCAGCATTTTCTTTGAGAGAAGATTATGCCTTTGAGTGAAAAACTGGGTTTTTCAAGGGCTAGGATGAGAAGATTTCTTAAGGGAAGGGTTGTCCCTTGTATGCTGATTTTGCTGAGGGTTGTAATCATAAAGGGATGCTGGATTTTGTCAAGTGCTTTTTCTGCATCTGTTGAGATGATGATCATGTGATTTTGTTTCTAATTCTGTTTTTGTGGTGTATCGTATGTATTGACTTGTGAATGTTAAACTATCTCTGCAACCCTTGTATGAAACTTACTTGATCATGGTAGATAATCTTTTTGATATGCTGTTGGATTCGGTTAGCTAGTATTTTGTTAAAGATTTTTGCATCTATATTCATCAGGGATATTGGTCTGTGGTTTCCTTTTTTTTTTGTCATACCCTTTCCTGAAGTTTCTGCACAGTAAATGAAACAGCAGAGTAAACAGACAATCCACAGAGTGGGAGAAAAATCTTCACAATCTATACATCTGACAAAGGACTAATATCCAGAATCTATAAGGAACTCAAACAAATTAGCAAGAAAAAACCAAACAATCCCATCAGAAAATGGACTGAAGACATCAATAGACAATTCTGCAAGGAAAATATACAAATGACCAACAAACATATGAAAAAATGCTCAGCATCACTAATGATCAGGGAAATGCAAACCAAAACTGCAATGCGATACCACCTTACTCCTGCAAGAATGGCCATAACCAAAAAACCAAAAAATAATAGATGTTGGTGAGGATGTGATATAAAGGGAACACTTTTACACTGATGTTAGGAATGTAAACTAGTACAACCACTATGGAAAACAGTGTGGAAATTCCTTAAAGAACAAAAGTAGAACTACCATTTGATCCAGCTGTCCACTACTGGGTATCTATCCAGAGGAAAAGAAGTCATTATATGAAACAGATACTTCCACACGCATGTTTATAGTGGCACAATTTGCAGCTGCAAAAATATAGAACCAGCCCAAATGCCCATCAGTCAATGAGTGGATAAAGAAATTGTGATACACACACACACACACACACACACACACACACACACACACACACCGTGGAATGCTATTTAGCCATAAAAAGGAATGCAATAATGACATTCGCAGCAACCTGGATGGAATTGGAGACCATTATTCTAAGTGAAGTCACTCAGGAATGGAGAACTAAACATCGTATATTCTCACTCATAAGTGGGAGCTAAGCTATGAGGATGCAGAGGCATAAGAATGATACAGTGGACTTTGGGGACTAGGGAGGAAGGGTGGGAGGAGGGTGAGGGATAAAAGACTATAAATTGGGTACAATGTATACTGCTTGGGCGATGGGTGCACCAAAATCCCACAAATCACCACTAAAGAACTTATTCATGTAACCAAACACTACCTGTTCCCCCAAAACCTATGGAAATTAAATAAATAAATAACACAAAAACACTAAACAAAAGTGAACTTAAAAAAAACAAGCTAGGAGTTTCCCCCGTGCACTCAGGTAACTACTACTCTCCCGTTTTGATATGTTGTACTTTCATTTTCATTCATATTTTCAACATATTTAAAAATTTCCCCTGTAATTTTGAAGGTTTTAGTTTTCAAATATATGGGAATTTTCTAGATATCTTTCTGTTATCAGTGATTAATTTTGTTGTGATTTTACAGTTGTAGACAATAACAGATGAAAGAGGGACTGCTTCATTTGAGGGGGAGGGGGAGCTTGGTGGGAGTGGGAGAAGGGCTAGAGTATCACCTGCTCGTGGGGCTCTTTGTATTTCCATTGTGACTTTTGAGGGGCTCTCAGGTACCTCTAGAATTTCTGTGTTGCATAGTCTGAAACCACTGCATAGAATGTGCTATAAATTTGATTATGTGAAAATGATGCTATGCTGAAGAAGACACTTGGAGGAAAGCAACTAGTATATTGTGGCTAGTTGCTGTCTGAGGGCAAGCACTTAAAAGATTTGCTGTATAATTAAAATATCCAAAAAAATGAGACATTAATGGAAATGTATGTTTCATTATGCAGCATAAATTGAGAATGAGTACCAAGATGGAAAAAACAGAATTGTCTGTCTAGTCCAGATGAAAATATTTGGACCAATGCATACTTTTCAGGAATACGTAATTTCAAAATTTCTCAGAGGTTATATTTTTGCATAAGTGATAACATTTATTTCCCTTTAATGCAGTTTTTATTATTGATTATAAAGCACTATAAAGGATAGTTTGTTAAAATACAATTATTTAGCCTTTAAATTGTTAGAACTAAGTAAAATGATTAAGTCAGTGCCTATTGTTATACTTGTAAATATTTTAAGTGGACATAGAGGTGACAGCTACCTGCGTGCTTTCTCATCACTTAGAGTAGGGATCGCAGAACTGTGGTCCAAGAGCTGAGAAAGTTTTTTTTTTTTACCTTTTTAAAGGGTTGTAAGGAAAGAAGAAGAGTCTGCGTCATAGACATGTGTAGCCCACAAAGCCTAACTTACTTACCATCTGGCCCTTTGCAGAAAAGTTTGCTGACTCCTGATTTAGAGCAAGAAACAATTCATATTCGTGAGGTGAAGGGTGAAGGGTTTCACTGTGATAGACTACTTCAAAAAGGAAGGAATAGGGCCGGGCGCGGTGGCTCAAGCCTGTAATCCCAGCACTTTGGGAGGCCGAGACGGGCGGATCACGAGGTCAGGAGATCGAGACCATCCTGGCTAACACGGTGAAACCCCGTCTCTACTAAAATACAAAAAATTAGCCGGGCGTGTTGGCGGGCGCCTGTAGTCCCAGCTACTCGGGAGGCTGAGGCAGGAGAATGGCATGAACCCGGGAGGCAGAGCTTGCAGTGAGCTGAGATCAGGCCACTGCACTCCAGCCTGGGCGACAGAGCGAGACTCCGTCTCAAAAAAAAAAGGAAGGAATAACAATTACTGAAAAGATAGCATAAGTCTTTCTAATTCTTTCTTAACTAACTTATCCAAGGGGCTGGCCTCAGAATCTTTTCTCTGCACTGAGCAATTTGTGTCTAAATGGGGAAATTTGGCATCACTCTGCATTTGAAAAACACTATCACACAGAAAAGATTGATAATGAATAGGTTCATTTATTTTTCAAGAATAGTATTCTTTAATAAACATAATTTTAAGATAAGTTTTGTGTTATGTATAAGTCACTTTTTAGTTTTCAGATATAGCTTAATTTTTAAAACTTCTTCAAACCACTTACATTTTGAATTGTGTATGTACAAATTAATTTTATATTGACCTATATATTTTTCAGGATGATTGTCTTTTGAAAGTGTGGTATCCTATGACTGGTTGGAAGTCTTCAATTATACCTCAGGATCATCATGAAGTGAAAAGGAGACAGTCCTCTACTCAATTTTCCTTTGTTTACTTGGCACATCCCCGAGCTGTGACAGGTTTTTCATGGCGTAAAACTAGCAAGTATATGCCCAGGTTAGATGAATGAATCATACAACTTTAGTTTTTATCCTTTTATGTTTATAAAAATAATGAAAGTAAAGTCCTTTTAGTTTATTTACATGGTGGCAATTAATAGCATAGGCTGTGGCATCAAGCTGCCTGAAATTAAATCCCGTTAGCTTCATGAGTTTTTGACTAAATTTCTTAAGCTGTCTATGCCTCAGTTTTTCTCTGTAGAATGAGGGTCGTAATAGTACCTACTTCAGAGAGTTGTTGTGAAACTAAAAGTGTAGTTTGTGGGTGGGAAGTGCTTAGTACAGGCCTTTGCACATACTTTGTGTCCAGGCAATGAAATTGTTAGTAGTAGCTGTGGTACTAGCAGATCCTAGCAAGAAAATGTTTGCAAATAACAGGAAAACACACACTGAAGGGAAATATATCAGTATAAAACTGTCAATTATATATATGGTGTTAAAGCATATAATGTAGTCTGAAGAAAGTGGCCAGGTTGTACTTTTTTTTTTTTTTTTTTAAATCTGAGGGCTGTCAACAGAAGTTTCTCAAAGAATTTTTTATTATACATTTTTTCCTCATCATTGTGGCATCTCTTAAAGGTATTTAGAAGATTAAATAAACTGCAAAACAGCTTATACAAATGATTATTTTATACAGGTCTAAGAAAGCTGTTGGGCACTCAGAAGCTTGCTTAGAAATCTAGTTTGTTCTTGAGGGAGGGTTATTTCACCTACTAAATATATCTGAGGATTGTTTATGCCTGATAGGAAATATAGCACACATTGTAGAGATGCTCAGTAAATGATAACATGGGAAATTTATATACTTTTTGAATCTAAATAAAAAGTCTATTCTACTTAAGTCATCTGCATCTATTTGCAGAATACTTTTGACTTAGATTCTATGTGAGCATTTTTTTAAAGGGAGAATTTTTTTTTGTTTCTTTGTAACCAAGAGGTAAGTTACTTTCGTTGCTCCATGCCATGCCATTTTTGCTTATTTTAACCTAATGGAAATGGATTTATAGTTTGAAATGATACTCTCCTTACAGTTTTATGATGAAGATAATTATTTATTTTTAACTGGGTTGTAGGAAGGATGAT
This sequence comes from Piliocolobus tephrosceles, assembly GCF_002776525.5. Classification (NCBI taxonomy): domain Eukaryota; kingdom Metazoa; phylum Chordata; class Mammalia; order Primates; family Cercopithecidae; genus Piliocolobus; species Piliocolobus tephrosceles. The sequence continues at coordinate 76,052,488 of NC_045439.1, forward strand.
GTAAAATGAAACTACTGCCATAAGCCAGATAGTTTAATTACATTTAATGATCTTTTATTATGGTCATTCTGTAATTTGCAATGATTAGGTTTTCTTTTGCTGTTTAGTTTGTGTATTTTGTTTAGGAGATACTAATAATCCTCTAGAACCTGAATGTATAATCTAGCAGTAATTTCTAGTTCTTTTTTCAAAACAATTTCCCGGTTCTTATGATGTTCACAGTGATACTATATATAATTTCAAGCTCTTTGATTCCTTTTTTCCATTGTGTTTTGCACAAATGTTAACTTTATGCATGAAGAACCAAAATATTAATTAATTGATGGGATTGATATTCACATTACCCTTTATTTATTTCTCTTTGTTGTTAGGGGTTCTGTCTGTAATGTGTTATTAACTTCATGTCATGATGGTGTGTGCCGGCTCTGGGCAGAAACTTTATTACCAGAAGACTGTCTTTTGGGTGAGCAGATTTGTGAGACTACCACTTCCAGCATTGCCAGCAACCTTTCTCATGCTGGAAGACACAAAGACAGAATACAGCATGCTCTTGAGGTATTATATTATTTAAAATGGTAAATGAATTTTGACAATGTGAGCCTGGTGGAAATTTATAAACTAATATGCAGATGGCACACATGGTACATGTAATGAGTGAAATTAACAGCAATAAACTCTCATTTATGCTTGTAAGACTACTTATTTATTCCACTAAGAAGCCAAATGCAGAAATTAATGATCTCAGACATGTTGTATAGGTAAATATTATTAAAAAATGTTTAAAAATTGATATTTTATGCTCAAGTTCTAGATAATATTATTTTAATTCTTTTGCATGTCACATGTGAAAATCTGTAGTAGTAAGTATTAGTAAAATATGTAAAGGTCCTTGAAATTAGTTGTAATTAAAAATATTTTGCTTTTGTTTCATAAAGATTAAAATTTTATTGTTCTAGTTAAAAATGACTATTTTGTTCCTTAAGAATAAAGATGTTTATTAAGATATTAGACACAACTGAACTTCTTTGGAGTTTCCATGATTGAATATTTTGAAAATGAAATAATTTTTCTAATTTTTAAATACAGTATGAAATAAAAGTGCTTTATAAGAAATTAGATTATAACATATAGCACAAATGATTGTGTCCCATATGATTAGGTAATACAATGAGATATATGCATTATTTAAAATTATCAGAAATGTATTATAGTAAACTTAGTTTACTATTTTTCTTGTGACTTTTATATTCAAATAATGTATGCTAGAATTGGATTAAGAAAAGGAGAAGAAATAATGGAATTTATAATTCAACTATTCTAGTCATGTGAAAATGTGTATCTTTCTTTATAAGATTGAGATCATATGCAGTAATATTTTATAACTTTTTATACTTAATTTGTTACACTCTATATTATTGACTATACTTGTACTTTATATATTTACATTAACAGTTTAAAGCCTGCATAGTCAAAGTGGCTTTGCCATTTTACCAAGCAGAAATATTGTACAACTTTGACAGGTTAAGGATGTGGTCCTTAAAAGTTATATATGAAGCAGCCCTCCTCAGATATTGTCTATATTAGGCCATTCTTGCACTGCTATGAAGCAATGTCTGAAACTGGGTGATTTATAATGAAAAGAGGTTTAATTGCCTCTTGGTTCTATAGGAAGCATGGCACCAGAATCTGGCTGGCTTCTAGGGGAGGCCACAGGGAGCTTTTACCCATGGCAGAAGTTGAAGCAGGAGCCAGCACATCACATGGTATAAAAGCAGGAGCAAGAAAGAGTTGGGGGGAGGTGCTGACTTTTAAATGATCATTCACTCGCTGTTGCAAAGACAATACCAACACCAAGCCATGAAGGATCCGCCTCATGATGCAAACATCTCCCACCAGGCTGTACCTCCAGCAATGGGGATTACAATTCAACATGAGATTTAGGCAGGGTCAAGTATCCAAACTATATCACTGCCTATGATTGGGCGCTATTTGTACATTTTTTTCAGTATTTAAAATGTAAGTGAAATTAAAAGCAGACATCAAAACAGTTATCTTTTATTTTGATACTGATATTTAGTAGGACAGAGTACTTAATTTTTAACTAGATATTTATGATCATTTACTTATACTTATGTAACGTATTTTATCTTCAAATTATATATGAGCCTTTGGAAACTAAGGGCTTTTAGACATCTTTGTATCCTCCATAGTACCTGATATATTGCTTTTCAAGTGTTTGTTAAATTGAATTATTGCCATGTAAAATAGAACAGAAATATGAGTAAATATGTAACCAGTGATTTGACAAGTTTTTACTGTCTTTTAGTAATATTATTAATTAATATGTTAAGATATTTTTAAAAAAAGGCATTAAGTGTCTGACTTACAAGTCACTTTGCTTTCTGACATCCTATCCTTTCCTATGGAACTCCTAACTGTTAGGTCTATATAATTGTATATATTCTTAAGTTATATTTTTTGTTTCTAGGAGAAAATAGCCAGTATTAGATCAGTCTTGTCAGTCTAATTTAAAATAATGGTAAATGTCAAAGATCCAGTGAAAATAATTTGATACGCAGTTTGGACCAGGGGGTCTCTAATGTCCATCTTAACCCTGTTATCAAAGCAATAAGCAACTCTGTAGTGGGAGACCAGAGGTGGGGGACATACCATTGACCTGATACTATTTTCCATAGGTAAAATGAGAAGGGCTGTAGAAATTGAGAGGATATACCAAATATGTTACTTTAATGAAGAAAGAATTGATAACATTTTATACTTTATTTAATTGAATGTGGAGAACAAAGGAAAAGAATAGAAAGTTATTATGAAACATGGTCTTGGGAGTGGGTTAAGTTACAGAATAAGGAATTACTGCGAGGTGGGGCCGTGACATGGAGAAAAAAGATAATGCCAAGGATGACATGGCCCCATGTCTAAAATAGTCCACATGATCACACATGCTAATGAAGAATTTTAATCATATAGATTTATCTCAATTTAAACAAATCCAATTTGCAAATTGTTTAAAACAATTTAAACAAATTAAAGGTCAACACTTTAATGAGGTCTTTCCTTGTCTACTCCTATCTGGGTGGGTTCCCCTTGTTATTCTGTATTTTCATACCCTGTTTTTTTCTTTATAATTGATATCATGAATTTGATTATTTAGCTGGCTGTTTAATTTTGAGTGAGAGGCAATATTGGGGAGGCAATATTCTTCCTGGTAGGAAGACTCAGGAATTTTTTTTTTTTTTACTCTTATGACTAGAAAATTCTGTCTCAGTACTAGGATATCCTGAAAAAAAAAAATCTTTGGACCTTCTAATATTAACAGGAATTTTTATTCATGTTTTGTAGATAACACGAATATGTATTTTTGCACACTACTTTTTGCCTTGAACTAAAAGTTTACAAGAACTGTAGAGAATACATCCAAAATAGTTCTACTGTAATTTAAAAAGTTCCCTTTAAAATGATCAGGTTTTTATGGAGAAAAAAATCTGAAACCTCTTAATAATTAAGAGTATTTTGGTTGGCATTTGTTAGACCTTCAAGAGTTGGGCTCAGCAGCTATGTTTCTATTTTAGACAATACACCATTTGAAAAATTTAAGGAAAGGACAGAGGAGGTCATCTGTTCTTGTAACTCACGCTGAATTAATGCCAGACCAGACAGCAATGCATGAAGTTCAAAGACACATTTCCCACCATGCAAATGCCCTCTGTCATTTTCATATTGCAGCAAGCATCAACCCTGCCACAGGTAAAGGATAAAGTTTTATTTCCCATAAATATGTTGAAGTCAGGTAAATAAATAGAAAAGTGGAACTACTTTTATAACCTGTTTTTTATTTTATTATTTCATGTTGCCTTTAAAATACTTAATTGGAATAGAGATATAATATAAAGTACCATTTTTTGAATTGGGACTATGTGATTCTCAGGGTATTAACTTCAGTAACTATTTCTGAGCATCTTTGTCTAGTCTATAACAAGGTTTCCCAGTAAATTAGAGCTTTAACTGAACCTGATGTCACAAGTGGTGGCAGCCTGGTAAATTAGTATAATTTCCCTCACTTCACAGTTTAAATCTTCCCAACTCTTCTTTATAACCTCCTCTAAATACATTTTTTACAAAGCTTTTCTTATATCTCAGCATATCTTGTTTTCTACCCTTGTAGACTTTCTTGTCCTATACTAAGGAAGTTGTTTTCTTGTCCTTAGTATAACTTTTCCTTCTAACTTGAATATTTTCTTTTCCCTTTTTCCCCTATGTGACTGAGAAGTATTTCGAGGCAGGTTCTTTGTTGGCACACATATTTGTGAGCTTCTATTTTAAAGGCAATATGTTTTCCTTCTACATGGAAATGTATGAGAAAGGCTATAAATTTTATATTACATTGCTCAGAACTATATAAAGTTTTATATAAAATTATCGTTGTATGTTATTGAACTGGAGGTCTGTTGCTTCAGAGTGAAGGGGCTTTTAGTTTTAAATGTTTCTGTATGTAAATACAGTATTTAGTAAATAGAATTCTAAAAGGGTGATCTTCAGTGGTGACTCTAGATATGTGCTGTTTTATAGAGTAGCCACTAGCCCCGTATTAGCTGTTTGAGGACTTGAAATGTGGCTGGTCCAAACTGAGATATGCTGTAAAATACACACTGGAGTTCCAAGACTTAGTATAAAAAATAATGAAAACTATTTCATTAATAATTTTATTTCATATTGATTACTTGTTGAAATACTCTTTTGTATATGTTGAGTCAAATAAAGTATATCATTAAAATATTACCTGTTTCATTTTACCTTCTGAAACATGGCTACTGAAATACTAAAATTTGCTTAACATGTCTTGCATTTTTGGTCTGCATTATATTTCTATTGGACAGTGCTTTGCCATCTGATTAAATGTTATTTTGTTTATATTATCCGTTCTGATCTAATATCTTAATTGTATTCTAAGAATGTCTTTATACATTAACTTGTTTTCAAAATGTTTATAGTTTTAGATTTTTATGAATTTTTAACCTTTTTAAAAGGACCTTTTCTTGAATTACTGTGATACAAATTTAACTTCAAAACAAAATGCAACTCGTGATAGCCTGCAGTAAATTCAATACATTTTAGAAACTTTGGCTTTTTAACTGTGTGCACTATCCTAATTAGATAGAATAGGATCACAGAGGATGAGCATTCTGTCACATCATTTGAGCCTAAGGACTGGATATGTTCTTGCAGCCACTGGGCCCTGGTCTGCCCCAGCTTCTTTACTAACCGTCACTAATTTTATTCATGCTCATCCTAACTTACCTACATATTATTTTAAAAACAATTTTCTTAAAAATGTTTAACATCATGCATTTTTGGTTACTACATGTAAATATAACATTTAAGTTGACCAAATAGATTACTAAATGCAAATAATTTTATATTGTTAGGACTTGTCCTGTTCACCTTTTTTTCAAAAAATTTTCTGAAACTACAAGAAAGTTGAAAAAATAGTACAGCAAATATCCATATACCACTTACCCAGATTTACCACATATTAACATCTTGTCATTTATTCTTTTGTTCTCCCCTCTCTGCCTGTATAGATATGTCTTTGCTGCCTCCTCCCTTATTTTTGGCAGAACCATTTGAAAGTAAAGTTGTTGATCACATTACCCTTCACCTCCTAAATATTTAAGAATATATCTTTTAGCAAAAAGGGAATTTGCTTCCATAACTGTAATACTGTTATTGCATGTGAGGAACACGGATAAAATAATATCATGTAATATATAGTTCATATGCAAATATAGATTCCTGTCTTAAATGCAGATTATTTTCTTTCAATTCCTCCAATCTAGAACAGTCCCTCTCTCAACTGTCAAAAAAAAAATCTGTCAGTCTCAAAAAGTTGTCTCTCAGTTTTCTTTCAAAATGTCTCACAGTCTGAATATTTGTTCATAAGAGTTAGGTTTAACACTTTGAGCAAGATTACTACATAGTCACATAGGTGATGTAGTGTTTTATAGGATTGCTAATTCACAAATCCTATTTTATATGATTTATTTCATTTTTATCACAAAACCAGAATGGTCATCCAGGAACTGGAAAGAAAGAACAATTTAAAGCATTATTTAGCATTCATATTTATTGTCCATGCATTTTATCTTTAGATTTTCACTTCTTTTTGCAAAGGACAATTTTTCCGTCTGTTGAATGAATTATTTATAATATGGATTGAAATTAAGGAGATGAAGTTTTTGATTTACACCATGTTTTGGGCGGAGGGGGACAGGGTCTCACTCTGTTACCCGGGCTAGAGTGCAGCCTTGACCTCTTGGGCTCAAGCAATCCTACCACTTCAGCCTCCTGAGTAGCTGGGACCACAGGTGTGTGCCACCACTCCTGGCTCATTTTTGTATTTTTTGTAGAGACACTGTCTCTCTGTTTCCCAGGCTGGTCCCAAACTCCTAAGTTCAAGCGATCCTCCCGCCTTGGCCTCCAAAAATGCTGGGATTACAGACATAAGCCACCACCCTGGCCAATTTATACTGTCTTACATGAACTCATCAACTTCATAAATTTCAGTTACCTCAAATGGAGAAATTCTCTCTTACTTAGAATTTTGCCTGCCTTCTTGTGTTTTTTCTTCATGTTATTTCCCGACAGGTTTTTAGTAAAGTTCCAAACACTGAGAAAGGTTGGAAGAATAGTACAGTGAATACTTCTATATTCTTCACTTTGATTCAACAGTTGTTTTTTTTTTTTTTTTTTTTATTATACTTTAAGTTCTAGGGTACATGTGCATAACGTGCAGGTTACATATGTATACATGTGCCATGTTGGTGTGCTGCACCCATCAACTCGTCAGCACCCATCAATTCATCATTTATATCAGGTATAACTCCCCAATGCAATCCCTCCCCCCTCCCCCCTCCCCATGATAGGCCCCAGTGTGTGATGTTCCCCTTCCCGAGTCCAAGTGAGCTCATTGTTCAGTTCCCACCTATGAGTGAGAACATGCGGTGTTTGGTTTTCTCTTCTTGTGATAATTTGCTAAGAATGATGGTTTCCAGCTGCATCCATGTCTCTACAAAGGACGCAAACTCATCCTTTTTTATGGCTGCATAGTATTCCATGGTGTATATGTGCCACATTTTCTTAATCCAGTCTGTCACTGATGGACATTTGGGTTGATTCCAAGTCTTTGCTATTGTGAATAGTGCCGCAATAAACATACGTGTGCATGTGTCTTTGTAGTAGCATAATTTATAATCCTTTGGGTATATACCCAGTAGTGGGATGGCTGGGTCATATGGTACATCTAGTTCTAGATCCTTGAGGAATCGCCATACTGTTTTCCATAATGGTTGAACTAGTTTACAATCCCACCAACAGTGTAAAAGTGTTCCTATTTCTCCACATCCTCTCCAACACCTGTTGTTTCCTGATTTTTTAATGATTGCCATTCTAACTGGTGTGAGATGGTATCTCATTGTGGTTTTGATTTGCATTTCTCTGATGGCCAGTGATGATGAGCATTTTTTCATGTGTCTGTTGGCTGTATGAATGTCTTCTTTTGAGAAATGTCTGTTCATATCCTTTCCCCACTTTTGGATGGGGTTGTTTGTTTTTTTCTTGTATATTTGTTTGAGTTCTTTGTAGATTCTGGAAATGAGCCCTTTGTCAGATGAGTAGATTGCAAAAATTTTCTCCCATTCTGTAGGTTGCCTGTTCACTCTGATGGTAGTTTCTTTTGCTGTGCAGAAGCTCTTTAGTTTAATGAGATCCCATTTGTCAATTTTGGCTTTTGCTGCCGTTGCTTTTGGTGTTTTAGACATGAAGTCCTTGCCCGTGCCTATGTCCTGAATGGTACTACCTAGATTTTCTTCTAGGGTTTTTATGGTATTAGGTCTAACATTTAAGTCTCTAATCCATCTTGAATTAATCTTCGTATAAGGAGTAAGGAAAGGATCCAGTTTCAGCTTTCTACTTATGGCTAGCCAATTTTCCCAGCACCATTTATTAAATAGGGAATCCTTTCCCCATTTCTTGTTTTTCTCAGGTTTGTCAAATATCAGATGGTTGTAGATGTGTGGCATTATTTCTGAAGGCTCCGTTCTGTTCCATTGGTCTATATCTCTGTTTTGGTACCAGTACCATGCTGTTTTGGTTACTGTAGCCTTGTAGTATAGTTTGAAGTCAGGTAGCATGACGCCTCCGGCTTTGTCCTTTTGACTTAGGATTGTCTTGGCAATACGGGCTCTTTTTTGGTTCCATATGAACTTTAAAGCAGTTTTTTCCAATTCGGTGAAGAAACTCATTGGTAGCTTGATGGGGATGGCATTGAATCTATAAATTACCTTGGGCAGTATGGCCATTTTCACAATATTGATTCTGCCTATCCATGAGCATGGTATGTTCTTCCATTTGTTTGTGTCCTCTTTGATTTCACTAAGCAGTGGTTTGTAGTTCTCCTTGAAGAGGTCCTTTACATCCCTTGTAAGTTGGATTCCTAGGTATTTTATTCTCTTTGAAGCAATTGTGAATGGAAGTTCATCCCTGATTTGGCTGTCTGCTTGTCTGTTACTGGTGTATAAGAATGCTTGTGATTTTTGCACATTAATTTTGTATCCTGAGACTTTGCTGAAGTTGCTTATCAGCTTAAGAAGATTTTGGGCTGAGACGATGGGGTTTTCTAAATACACAATCATGTCATCTGCAAACAGGGACAATTTGACTTCCTCTTTTCCTAACTGAATACCCTTGATTTCTTTCTCTTGCCTGATTGCCCTAGCCAGAACTTCCAACACTATGTTGAATAGGAGTGGTGAGAGAGGGCATCCCTGTCTTGTGCCAGTTTTCAAAGGGAACTTTTCCAGTTTTTGCCCATTCAGTATGATATTAGCTGTGGGTTTGTCATAAATAGCTCTTATTATTTTGAGGTACGTTCCATCAATACCGAATTTGTTGAGCGTTTTTAGCATGAAGGGCTGTTGAATTTTGTCAAAAGCCTTTTCTGCATCTATTGAGATAATCATGTGGTTCTTATCTTTGGTTCTGTTGATATGCTGGATTACGTTGATTGATTTGCGAATGTTGAACCAGCCTTGCATCCCAGGGATGAAGCCCACTTGATCATGGTGGATAAGCTTTTTGATGTGCTGCTGAATCCGGTTTGCCAGTATTTTATTGAGGATTTTTGCATCGATGTTCATCAGGGAGATTGGTCTAAAATTCTCTTTTTTTGTTGTGTCTCTGCCAGGCTTTGGTATCAGGATGATGCTGGCCTCATAAAATGAGTTAGGGAGGATTCCCTCTTTTTCTATTGATTGGAATAGTTTCAGAAGGAATGGTACCAGCTCCTCCTTGTACCTCTGGTAGAATTCAGCTGTGAATCCATCTGGTCCTGGGCTTTTTTTGGTGGGCAGGCTATTAATTGTTGCCTCAATTTCAGAGGCTGCTATTGGTCTATTCAGGGATTCAACTTCTTCCTGGTTTAGTCTTGGAAGAGTGTACGCGTCCAGGAAATTATCCATTTCTTCTAGATTTTCTAGTTGATTTGCGTAGAGGTGTTTATAGTATTCTCTGATGGTAGTTTGTATTTCTGTGGGGTCGGTGGTGATATCCCCTTTATCATTTTTTATTGCGTCTATTTGATTCCTCTCTCTTTTCTTCTTTATTAATCTTGCTAGCGGTCTGTCAATTTTGTTGATCTTTTCAAAAAACCAACTCCTGGATTCATTGATTTCTTGGAGGGTTTTTTGTGTCTCTATCTCCTTCAGTTCTGCTCTGATCTTAGTTATTTCTTGCCTTCTGCTAGCTTTTGAATGTGTTTGCTCTTGCCTCTCTAGTTCTTTTAATTGTGATGTTAGAGTGTCAATTTTAGATCTTTCCTGCTTTCTCTTGTGGGCACTTAGTGCTATAAATTTCCCTCTACATACTGCTTTAAATGTGTCCCAGAGATTCTGGTATGTTGTATCTTTGTTCTCATTGGATTCAAAGAACATCTTTATTTCTGCTTTCATTTCGTTATGTACCCAGTAGTCATTCAGGAGCAGGTTGTTCAGTTTCCATGTAGTTGAGCGGTTTTGATTGAATTTCTTAGTCCTGAGTTCTAGTTTGATTGCACTGTGGTCAGAGAGACAGTTTGTTATAATTTCTGTTCTTGTACATTTGCTGAGGAGTGCTTTACTTCCAATTATGTGGTCAATTTTGGAATAAGTGTGATGTGGTGCTGAGAAGAATGTATATTCTGTTGACTTGGGGTGGAGAGTTCTATAGATGTCTATTAGGTCCGCTTGGTGCAGAGATGAGTTCAATTCCTGGATATCCTTGTTAACTTTCTGTCTCGTTGATCTGTCTAATGTTGACAGTAGAGTGTTGAAGTCTCCCATTATTATTGTATGGGAGTCTAAGTCTCTTTGTAAGTCTCTAAGGACTTGCTTTATGAATCTGGGTGCTCCTGTATTAGGTGCATATATATTTAGGATAGTTAGCTCTTCCTGTTGGATTGATCCCTTTACCATTATGTAATGGCCTTCTTTGTCTCTTTTGATCTTTGATGGTTTAAAGTCTGTTTTATCAGAGACTAGGATTGCAACCCCTGCTTTTTTTTGTTCTCCATTTGCTTGGTAGATCTTCCTCCATCCTTTTATTTTGAGCCTATGTATGTCTCTGCATGTGAGATGGGTCTCCTGAAGACAGCAGACTGATGGGTCTTGACTCTTTATCCAGTTTGCCAGTCTGTGTCTTTTAATTGGAGCATTTAGTCCATTTACATTTAAGGTTAATATTGTTATGTGTGATCTTGATCCTGCCATTATGATATTAACTGGTTATTTTGCTCATTAGTTGATGCAGTTTCTTCCTAGGCTCGATGGTCTTTACATTTTGGCATGTTTTTGCAGTGGCTGGTACCGGTTGTTCCTTTCCATGTTTAGGGCTTCCTTCAGGGTCTCTTGTAAGGCAGGCCTGGTGGTGACAAAAATCTCTAAGCATTTGCTTATCTGTAAAGAATTTTATTTCTCCTTCACTTATGAAACTTAGTTTGGCTGGATATGAAATTCTGGGTTTAAGTTGTTAACGTTTTGCCACGGTTGCTTTATGTGTGGCAAATGTCTCTGTGTGTATGTGTGTGAAATGTTTTCTTTTCTTTTTCTTCCTTTCTTTTCTTTTCTTTTTTTTTTTTTTTTTTTGGAAACGGAGTGTTGCTCTGTCACCCAGGCTGCAGTACAGTGGAGTGATCTCGACTCATTGCAACCTCTGCCTCCCGGGTTCAAGCAATTCTCCTGCTTCAGCCTCCCAAGTAGCTGGGACTACAGGCGCACCCCTCCATGCTGGGCTAATTTTTTGTATTTTGTATTTAGTAGAGATAGAGCTTCACTGTGTTGCCCACGCTGGTCTCAAACTCCTGAGCTGAGGCAGTCCACCCGCCTCTCCCTCCCAGAGTGCTAGGATTACAGGCATGAGCACACAGTCGAAATGTTTTCTTAGTCTTTTCAAAATAAGTTACACCTATCATGGTGTATCACCCTTACATTAGCAAGTATCTCCTAAAATTCTCTCACATAATCATAATATTATCATTCCTAAGAAAATGATAAGTAATTCCATAATATCTAATAACCAGTTCATATTTAAACTTCCCCAGTTATCTCTTTTATGGCTGCTTTTCTGCTTTAATTTTTCATCTCCTGTCCCCAAACTAGAATTCACTGAAGGTTGATACATTTGTGTATTTTGTTTTTAAGTTAATAGTTTAATTTCATATAAGTCTATCATTCTTAAGATTTACATTTACCATTAAATTCAGTTAACGTTTTTACAAATGCTGCTAAAATTCTGTTGACTTGTTTAGCACCTTTTCTTTGTATAGATTATTCATTGTAAGCAGTTGTCCTGTTTTTAAAGAAATAAAAAAATTTATATTGAAATCTTTTTTATTTCCACAGATATTCCAAATGTCTTGGTTGGCACTGCATTTAATGTTGATGATGGAAATGGGGGCTTTGTAGTTCATTGGTTAAACAACAAGGAATTTCATTTTACGTCATCTACAGAAATATTTATGCATCAGTTACGAAAACTTTCTGATAAGCAGGTAGATCATGAAAGTGATGATGCAGAGAGAGAAGATGAGGAACATTCACAGGAGGATAGAGAACGGGGTTTACATATGAAATTAGACCATGGTTAGTATCCTGTGTTCAGGTTTTTCTTACTCCAAAGTTAACAGCCTTCTGTGGTACCACTTTTAGTTTTGAATTCTTCCTTCCCGCTCTTCCTCCTTTTTACTTTTCTATTTGTTACACAAGTATTTACTGACCATCTGCCTTGGATCAGGCACTCTGCTAGGTCCTGCAAACATCATCTAACTATATGTTTTGTTATAACGTATTTCTTTGAGTCTTTGGAAGCCATAGCCTTTTCTGGGGAACAGGTTTTGCTAATGGTAGTAATAATGATAGGGTAAATGGAGTTTTAATTTATCTAAAAGTAGTAACTGTAGTAACTTTCAATTCAGACAAAAGTTTCCTTTTTTTTTCCTGACTGTAAATTGGAAAAGAGATTTATAATTTTTAAAGATAGTATGCCATTTATTTGTAGTCTAGTATGTAAATGAATTACTTAATGCATGTATTGATAAATATATTTTCTGGTTCAGATTTATCCCTGGATAGAGAATCTGAGGCAGGTACAGGATCATCAGAACATGAAGATGGAGAAAGAGAAGGAAGTCCTAGAACTTATTCACGACTTCGTGTACCAATGCCACTGCCTACGGTTCTGCTTGATCGGAAGATTGAAACGCTGCTAACTGAATGGAATAAGAATCCTGATATGCTTTTTACAATACACCCTGTAGATGGTACCTTTCTAGTGTGGCATGTAAAGTATTTGGATGAATATAATCCTGGAATATTTAGACAAGTCCAGGTATATTTTATTGATGAAATAGTTATTATGTTTCTTAAAACAATAAAAAGAAATAAATGCTTTGTACAGTTAGCATGTTTGTAGAATTACTGAAAATTTTGGTTTTGATAAGCATCTGAGTAAAGAATACTTCTTGCTTTCAGAAGGGATCAGTGACCATAAGCTTAGCAAACTTGATTAGTTGGAAGATAATGAATTTGGCCTTGAAATGCAATACTGAATATTTAAATATGTGTTGATTTTGGGAGAATTAATAATACTTTGAATAAGATTAAGAAACTACCCTGAAAATATGAATCAGGATGAGCTCTTCCTTGTGCTCAATTTGTTGAGCTAAACGAAGCTGCCTTTACTTGTCATCTCTCTCAACTTTATTGCTATTTAGATATGTGGCTGGTGGTCATTTTGTTGTACAAGCAAAGCACCTGAACTTTTTTTCTTCAGCCTTCTCTTAGGCCACGGATAGAGATATGATATTATGTAAATAGAAGAAAGGGATTGAACCATAAAGAGGTTGAAAATGACATTTTTTGATAAGAAGCTGAGATTTGGTATTTTGAGAAGTCTTTTTTTGAGAGGAGGTAAACTATTTGTACTGAATCATATAATTATGTTTTTCAGGTTTCTTTTTCTTCTCGGATTCCTGTTGCATTTCCCTCTGGTGATGCAAGCTCTCTTAGTAAAAATATCATGATGTATGCCTGTATAAATGCGACAAAAGATTCTGACCACACCTTGTTACACCAGGAGGGGATGTCTGTAGGCAGTCCTCACGGATCACAGCCACACTCTAGATCACACAGTACAAATATGAACATCTTAGCTCCCACAGTGATGATGATCTCTAAACACATAGATGGTTCTTTAAATCAGTGGGCAGTCACTTTTGCTGATAAGTCTGCCTTTACCACTGTTCTAACTGTATCTCACAAATTTAGATATTGCGGTCATCGATTTCACCTCAATGACCTGGCATGTCATTCAGTTTTACCATTGTTATTGACATCCTCTCATCATAATGCTCTGTTGACTCCTGAATCAGATTATCAGTGGGACTCAGACAATAAATTAAGTAGATTAATGGACCCTGTAAAACATATGAAAGGTTCCTCAAAACAACCTCTTAGAAATGCAGCAACTCGTACATTTCATGACCCAAATGCGATCTACAGTGAACTTATTCTGTGGCGTGTAGACCCAATAGGACCTTTGTCATACACTGGAGGAGTATCAGAATTGGCTCGAATTAACTCTTTACATACCTCAGCGTTTTCTAATGTGGCTTGGCTTCCAACTCTCATTCCCAGTTACTGTCTAGGTAAGTGTTCATTGTAATTGTGAAATTAACAAAAGCTTTTAAACTATTATTTGTTATATACAAAATGGTTTATATTGTTATTAAGATGAATTTTAGTAAGTATTCGGTTTTATTATTAAGGTGATTTTTAATATTCAGAATACAGGCATGAGACTTATTTTTAGAACTTTTTTTATAAGTTTTTAACCTCATAATCCATTTTTAAATTAAATTTTTTTGTTAATAATTTTGTGTCTACTTATTGTACCTGTTTAATTATGATTCTAGACCATGGTTAAGCTTCAAAAGAAAAATATGAATACTTGTTTCTTATCCTTTAGCCAATAAGAAAAATAAACTACATGTTTAGAACCCAGAGTCCTTGTTTTCCTTTCTCAGGCACATATTGCAATTCTGCAAGTGCTTGCTTTGTTGCTTCTGATGGCAAAAATCTGAGACTCTATCAAGCTGTAGTGGATGCAAGGAAATTATTGGATGAATTGTCAGACCCAGAATCTTCAGTAAGTATTTAATAATCTTTATTAATTTATCTAAGGTGATAAAGAATTCTCTTTTTACTTGTCTAGGACCTATATTTGTTGCTGTTTAGGGAGTAAGCATATGTTCTGGGCTGCATATGATATATATATGACACATTTATTTTTTCCTAAGTTGTGTTCCAAGGTATCTGAATCAAAATTTTAGTGTATATACCACACACATTTTACATAAAAAGAAATAAAAAGGATTTTTTTCTAAAATATTATTTGTTTGTAACATATTTTACTCTCTAGTTTGGTTCTTTTAATCTTACTTTGCTCAAAAAAGGTTTTAAGACATCTTTATCAAGCTGTATGTTTAGGTTGGAAAACTGGAACTTTTTCAAGCTTGATTGACCATTTAAAAAAATTCTCTGGTTAGAATTTGTTATCAGTGGGTGGCAGCATCTCATTCTGATAGTTCTGTATCTGAGCTAGAAGTCATATATGATAATATCTAGAGTTGAACAGATTTTCCATTTACCTAGAAAAACAACTATTCTAATAAAAATGTTTCCAGTACTGGAAACATTTTGAAAACCAGTGACTATTTTTGAGCATCTACTGTGTTCTCCTAGATGTAAAGGGAATACAGAATATACGTTTCAGATCTACCTTTAAGGAGCTTTTAATTTAGTTGAAGACAAAGCTTGTTAATAAAAAGTTAAGTAGCAGTTTAAGACATAAGACAAGAAGTCTAAGGGTGGTACGTAATTAATTGCCAAAAGGATGGCCCTAGAAGTGTTTCATTATTCAGAGGAGAGAGAGATCAGATTAAAGTAGGCATGGAAGTCTTTATTAAAGGACAGTATTTGGGTTCATTCTTGATGGGTGGATAAGATTTAGAAAGATAAATTCTTTGTCTTTGCCTGGGTGAGAAAATTGCCTGAAAGTAAGTGTAGATACAGGAAAGTACATATGTGAAGCTTGTTCCAGAAACAGTGAGAAAGCCATTTGGATTGGAGCTTAAGGTTTGGCATAGAGAAAGTCTAGAAAAATAGAATCATAGAACTAGAATTGGAAGATACTTTAAAGGTCACCTGGTCTCACCAGCCATCTGATGCTTTATTCCCCTCTGCTTCATTCCTGCCAATTTGTCATCTGGCCACCGATGAGGGAGAGTCAACTCTAAATGCAGCTCATTCTGTCCTAGAATAGCTCAAACAATCATATTAAAATGCTATTTATTTTGTGTAAATTCTACTTGTTAGTGCTAGTTCTACTTATAGTAAATCTAATATTTCTTGCATATGAGAACACCTCAAGATATTTAAAGACAGCTTTCTTGTAACCCGTGAACCTTACTACCTCAGGCCAAACCTGCTCTGCCTGTGCCTATCAAGTTTCTTTAACTGTTTTACATTTGACCCTGGTTACTCTTCTGAGCAGGTTTCCGTTTGTCTGTACTCTGAGCCTTGTAGGATGACTAAAACATAGCAATATTGTGACCTCTGTCATTAGATACATTTATGTTTTGACAGGCACTCCACATTCTTTGTATGTAATTGATTCATCATGAGCTGACTCTCAATATCCCAAAGTCTTTCCCTGTCCCTGCCCTCTGCTAAGCCTTGTCTTCTCCATTCTGTATTTGTGCATTTGGATTTGGGGTCCAAATGTAGACCTATTTTTTCCTATTACATTTCATCTTGCTGAGCGCAGCTAAACAGTCCAATCTCTCAGTATCTTTTTGAATCTGGATTATGTTATTTAATATATTTGTTACTGCTTTATGACTATTTCACCAGCCTATTTGAAGAGTGTTATATCTACATCATTTGAGTCAGTTATTAATATGATAAATAGGCAGGTCTGAAGAAAGAACCTAGCAGTATACATTTGAAATCTTTCTCCATTTTCCTTTTTTGGAATGTTTTCCAGCTTGTTTCAAGGATTTCTGTGAGACAGCCTGTCATATACTTTCTGAAATAAAATACACTCTTTCTACCTTCTGCAGTCAAGGAAGAAAGTCAAAGTTACATGAGGTGATTTGTTTTAATATATGATAGGTATAATGTACACACCTTGACATCCCTTGGTGACCAAAACATTGTACTAGATAGACATTAAGCTCCTCAGTCTGCCCTGCAGAAGTATGCTCTTTTCCTTTTTGAAAATGGGAATTTTTGCTGGTTTTTCGTTTTTTGCCATTGATGGCATTCCCCATGATTTGGGGGATTTTGTATTTTCTTATGGTTCTATTTGTTCTCTGTTATACTCAGTGTTTTGTTTTTGCTGGTACCTCAAGGTTTTATAATATGCATCTTTAACCTCTCATAGTCTACCTTCAAATAATAATATAGTGCTCAAAATATAATGTAGCCAGGCACGGTGACTCACACCTGTAATCCCAGCACTTTGGGAAGCTGAGATGAGAAGATTGCTTGACCCCATGAGTTTAAGACCAGCCTGGGCAACATAGTGAGACCCCATCTCTAAATATATATATAGTAAACAACTTTCAATAGTATCCCCAATCTCCCTCTCCTGTGGTCTTCAGCATGCATGTCCTGTGAATGTTTTGTTAGGTTTATACGTAAGTATTTCATTTATTCTACTGATTGTAAATGGTACTGTCTTTTTAATGTTGGTGTCCATGTAGTCACTGCCGGGATATACAAATACAGTTGAATATACAAATACGATTGAATATACAAATGCAATTGAATTTTGTGTGTTTATCTTGTATCCTGTAACATTGCTGAATGCATGTATTAGGTGTAGGAGTGTTTTTGGTAGATTTCTGGGACTTTTCCATGTAGATAATCGTCTCATTATAAATGGGAACAATTTTATCTCTTCCTTTCTAATCTGTGTGGTTTTTGTTTTTCTTATTTTGTTGTGGTAACTAAAACTTCCAACACCATGTTGAATAAGAAGTGAGATTGGATGTCCTTGCCTTCTTCCCATTTTTGGAGGAAAAACATTCAGTCTTTGATCATTACATGTAATGTTAGTTGCAGGTTTAAAAAATTTTTAAAAAATTTTTGTGGGTACATAGTAGATGTATATATTTGTGGGGTACATGAGATGTTTTGATATAGGCATGCAATTCTTAGTCAAATAATGGAAAATGGGGTATCTACCACCTCATACATTTATCCTTTGTGTTACAAACGATATAATTATACTCTTCTAGTTATTTAAAAATGAGCAATTAAATTATTGACTATAGTCATCCTGTTGTGCTATCAAACACTAGGTCTTATTAATTCTAACTATTTTTTTGTACCCATTAACTGTCCCTGCCTCCCACCAATCCCTTACTACCCCTCCCAGCCTCTGGTAATCATCCTTCTACTCCCTATCTCCATGGGTCCACTTGTTTTGATTTTTAGCTCCCACAAATAAGTGAGGACATGCAATATTTGTATTTCTGTGCCTGGCTTATTTCACTTAAAATAATGACCTCCAGTTTCATCCTTGTTGCTGCAAAATGACAGAATCTCATTCTTTTTTATGGCCAATTAGTAGTCTGTTGTATATAAATAAGTACCACATTTTTTTTTCTTTACCTATTCATCTGTTGATGGATACTTAGGTTGCTTCCAAATCTTGGCTATTTTGAACGGAGCTGCAGCAAACATGGGAGTGCAGATACCTCTTCAATATACTAATTTTCATTCTTTTGGGTATGTGCCCAGCAGTGGAATTGCTGGATTGTATGGTAGGTCTATTTTAGTTTTGTGAGCAACCTCCAAACTGTTCTCTATCATGATTGTACTAATTTACATTCCCACCAATAGCATATGAGGGTTTTCTTTTCTCCACATCTATGCCAACATTTGTTATTGCCTGTCTTGGATATAAGCCATTTTAACTGGGGTGAGATGATATCCCACTGTAGTTTTGATTTGCATTTCTCTGATGATCTCTGATATTGAGCATCTTTTCACATGTCTGTTTGCCATTTGTATGTCTTCTTTTAAGAAATATCTGTTCAAATATTTTGCCCATTTTTTGATTAGATTATTAAGATTTTTTCCTATAGGGTTGTTTGAGCTTCTTATATATTCTGGTTATTAATCCCTTTTCAGATGAGTAGTTTGAAGATATTTTCTCTCATTCTGTGGGTTGTCTCTTCACTTTGTTGATTGCATCCTATACTTTTTAAGTTGATGTGATCCCATTTGTGCATTTTTGCTTTGGTTTCCTGTCCTTGTTGTGTATTACTCAGGAAATGTTTGTCAAGACCAGTATCCTGGAAAGTTTCCCCAATGTTATCTTGTAGTAGTTTCACAGTTTGAGGTCTTAGATTTAAATCTTTAGTCCATTTTGATTTGATTTTTGTATGTGGTTAGTGATAGGGATCTGGTTATTTTTTTCTACATATGGATATCCAGTTTTCCTGGCACCATTTGTTGAAGAGACTGCCTTTTCTCCATTGTATGTTCTTGGCACCTTTGTCAAAAATGAGTTCACTGTAGGTGTGTGGATTTGTATCTGAATTCTCTTTGCTGTACCGTTGGTCTCTGTGTGTGTTTTTGTGCCAGTACCATGCTGTTTTGATTACTGTAACTCTGTAGTATAATTTGAAGTCAGATAATATGATTCTTCCAGTTTTGTTCTTTTTGCTTAGGATAGCTGTGGCTATTCTGGGTCTTTTGTGGTTCCATATAAATTTTAGATCTTTTAAAAATTTCTATAAAGAGTATCAGTGGTGTTTTATAGGGATTGCATTGAATCTGTAGATTGCTTTGGGTAGTATGGACATTTTAACAATATCAGTTCCTCCAATCCATGAACATGGAATATCTTTCCATTTTTTTGTCCTCTTCAATTTCTTTCTTCAGTGTTTTACAGTTTTCATTATAGAGATCTTTCACTTCTTTGGTGAATTCCTAGGTTCTTAATTTTATGTGTGGCTATTGTAAATGAGATTACTTTTTTTTTTTTTTGAGGCGGAGTCTCTGTCACCCAGGCTGGAGTGCAGTGGCGTGATCTCAGCTTATTGCACCTCCACCTCCCGGGTTCAAGTGATTCTCCTGCCTCAGCTTCCGGAGTAGCTGGGACTACAGGCATGTGCCACCATGCCCGGCTAATTTTTCTTTTTCTTTTTCTTTTTAGTAGAGACAGGGTTTCATTGTGTTAGCCAGGATGGTCTTGATCTCCTGACGTCGTGATCCGCCCACCTCAGCCTCCCAGAGTGCTGGGATTACAGGCGTGAGCCACTGCACCCAGCCGAGATTACTTTTTCAAAATTTCTTTTTTAGATTTTTTGCTGTTGGCCTATAGAAATGCTACTGATATTTGTATGTCGATTGATATCCTGCAACTTTACTGAATTTATCAGTTCTAATGGTTTTTGGTGGAGTCTTCAGGTGTTTCCAAATGTAAGATCATGCCGTCTGCCAACAAGGATAATTTGACTTCTTCCTTTCCAATTTGGATGCCTTTTATATATCTTTCTTTTGTCTGACTGCCTGAGCTGGCACTTTCAGCACTATGTTGAACAACAGTGGTGAAAGTGAGCATCCTTGTGTTCTAGATTTTAGAGGAAAGGCTTTCAGTTGTTCCCCATTCAGCATACTAGCTGTGGGTCTGTGGTGTATGGCTTTTATTATGTTGAGGTATGTTCCTTCTACACCCAGATTTTTTTAGAGTTTTCATCATGAAGGGGTGTTGAATTTTATCATGCTTTTTTAGCATCAATTGATATGATCATATAGTTTTTGTCCTTCATTCTGTTGATGAAATGTATCACACTGATTGATTTGTATATGTTGAACCCTCTATCCCTGTTATGATAAATGATCTTTTAATCTTTTTAACCATATTGTTGAATTTGCTTTGGTAGTGTTTTGTTTAGGATTTTTGCATCAGTATTCATCAGAGTTATCAACCTGTGTTCTTTTTTTGATGTGTCTTTGTTTGGTTTTGGTATCAAGGTAATACTGGCCTCATAGAATGAATTTGAAAGTATCCCTTCTTTCTCTGTTTTTCAGAATAATTTGAGTGGGGTTGGTATTCGTTCTTTTTTATATGTTTGGTAGCATTCAGAGCAAAACCATTGGGTCCTGGGCTTTTCTTTACTTAGAGACTGTTTATTATGGCTTTGATCTGTTACTTGTTTTACTGATCTATTCAGGTTTTGGATTTCTTTTGTGGTTCAGTCTTGATAGGTTGTTTGTGTCTAGAAATTTGTCCATTTCTTGTAGATTTTCCAATTTATTGGCATATAGTTGCTCATAGTAGCCACTGTTGATCCTTTGAATTTCTTGGGCATCAGTTGTAATATCCCTTTTTTCATCTCTGATTTTATTTATTTGGGTCTTCTTTGTCTTTTTCTTAGTCTGGGAAAAAGTTTGTCAATTTTATTTTATCTTTTCATAAAACTAACTTTTTGTTTTGTTGATCTTTGTATGGTTTTCTTTTCTTTTTTTTTTTTTTTTGAGACTGAGTCTCGCTCTGTCGCCCAAGCTGGAGTGCAGTGGCCAGATCTCAGCTCACTGCAAGCTCCGCCTCCCGGGTTTATGCCATTCTCCTGCCTCAGCCTCCCAGGTAGCTGGGACTACAGGCGCCCGCCACCTCGCCTGGCTAGTTTTTTGTATTTTTTAGTAGAGACGGGGTTTCACCGTGTTAGCGAGGATGGTCTCGATCTCCTGACCTCGTGATCCGCCCGTCTCGGCCTCCCAAAGTGCTGGGATTACAGGCTTGAGCCACCGTGCCCGGCCCTTTGTATGGTTTTCTTTGTTTCAGTTTCATTTATTTATGCTCTGATCTTTATTATTTCTTTTCCTTTACCAATTTTGGGTTTGGTATGCTCTTGCTTTTCTAGTTCTTTAAGATTCATCATTATGTTGTTTATTTGAAGTCTTCCTTGTTTTTTGATGTAGGCACTTACAGCTACAAACTTCCCTCTTTTAATACTGCTTTGGCAGTATCCCATAGATTTTGGTATGTCATGTTTTCATTATCATTTGTTTCAAGACATTTTTCAATTTTCTTTTGAATTTCTTCATTGACTCGGTTGTCATTCAGGAGCATATTGTTCAATTTCCATATGTTCATATAGTTTCCAAAATTTCTTGTTATTGATTTCTAGTTTTATTCCAATGTGGTCAGAGAAGATACTTGATATTATTTCATTTTTTAAAATGTTTTAAGACTTGTTTTGTGACCTAATGTATGGTCTGTCCTTGAGAATGATCCATGTGCTGTGGAAAAGAATGTATATTCTGTAGCTGTTGGATGAAATGTTCTGTATCTATTAGGTCCCTTTTTTTGGTAGTACATATTAAGTCTGATGTTTCTTTGTTGATTTTTCTGTCTAGAAGATACGTCCAATTCTGAGTGATGTCAAAGTTTCCAGCTATGATAGTATTGGGGTCTATCTCTTTCTGTAGCTCTAATATTTGCTTGATATATCTGGGTGTTCCAGTGTTGGGTGCATATACATTTAGAATTGTTATATCCTCTTGCTGAATTGACCCCCTCAATATATAGTGACCTTCTTTGTCTCTTCTTACAGTTTTTGTTTTGAAAACTATTTTGTTTGATACATAGTATCAGACATATAATGATACTGATATCAGTATCTTTTCCCATCCCTTTGTTTTCAGCCTATGTGCATCATTAAGTGTGAAGTGTGTTTTTTGCAGGCCACAGATTATTGAATCTTGTTTACCCACTCAGCTGCTATATGTCTTTTGATTGGAGAATTTAGTCCATTTAGTCCAAGTGATTAATAGGTATGGACTTACTCCTGCCATTGGTTATTTGTTTCTGGTTGTTTTGTGGTCTTCCTTATTTCCTTCCTGTGTTTCTTTTAGTGAAGGTGATTTTTGCTGGTGATATGATTTAGTTTTTTGCTTTTTATTTTTGGTATATTCACTGTATGTTTTCTAATTTGAGGTTATCACAAAGCTTGCAAATATTATCTTACAACCCATTATTTTAAGCTAATTATGACTTAACACTGTTTGCATAAATAAACAAGCCTAAAGAAAACTAGTTAAAGGCTCTACTCCTTAACTTTGTCCTGCTACAACTTTTTGTTATTACTGTTTATATCTTTTTGTACTGTCTGTATCTTGAAAAGTTGTAGTTATTATTTTTGATTGATTCATCATTTAGTCTTTCTATTTAAGATCAGTTTACACACCACTGTTACAGTGTAATAATATTCTGTGTTTTTCTGTGTACTTACTATTACCAGTGAGTTTTGTACCTTCAGATGACTTCTTATTGCTCATTAATGTCCTCTTTTTTTCTGATTTAAGTACTCCTGTAGCATTTCTTGTGTGACAGGTCTGGTGTTGATGAAATCCCTGTTTTTGTCTGTCTGGAAAAGTTTTTATTTCTCCTTCATGTTTGAAGGGTATTTTTACTAGATACACTATTCTGGGGTAATTTTTTTTTTCTTTTCAGCACTTGAAATATGTCATGCCTTTCTCACCTGGCCTATAAGTTTTTCACTGAAAATTCTGTTGCCAAACATACTGGAGCTCCATTGTATGTTGTTTCTTTTCTCTTGCTGCTTTTGGGATCCTTTCTTTATTGCCTTTGGGAGTTTCCTTATTAAAACCCTTGAGGTAGTCTTCTTTGGGTTAAATCTGCTTGGTGTTCTATAGCCTTCTTGTACTTGGATATTGATATCTTTCTGTAGGCTTGGGAATTTCTCTGTTACTATCCCTTTGAATAAATTGATATCTTTCTGTAGGCTTGGGAATTTCCCCATTAGTATCGCTTTCTACCCCTACCTCTTTCTTTACCTCCTCTTTAAGGTCAATGACTCTTAGATTTGTCCTTTTGAGGTTATTTTCTGGATCCTGTAGATGTGCTTCATTGTTTTTTATTCATTTTTCTTTTGTCTCCTCTGTGTGTTTTCAAATAGCCTGTTTTCAAACTCACAAATTCTTTCTTCTGCTTTATCAATTCTGCTAATAAAAGACTCTGATGCATTCTTCAGTATGCCAGTTGCATTGTTGAGCTCCAGAATTCCTGCTTGATTGTTTTCAGTTATTTAAATTTCTTTGTTAAATTTATCTGATAGAATTCTGAATTTGTTGTCTGTGCTATCTTGAATTTCTTTGAGTTTCCTCAAAACAGCTATTTCGAATTCTCTGTCTGGAGGTCACATATCTCTGTTTCTCCAGGATTGGTGTCTGGTACCTTATTTGGTTCATTTGGTGAAGTCATGTTTTCCTGAATTATCTTAATACTTGTAGATGTTCTTTGGTGCATGGACATTAAGGAGTTAGGTATTTGTTATAGTCTTCACAGTCTGAGCTTACTTGTATCTGTCCTTCTTAGGAAGGCTTTCCAGGTATTTAAAAGGACTTGGGTGTTGTGATCTAAGCCGTATATGCTTTGGGGGTGCCCGAAGCCCAGTTATGCTATGGTTCTTGCAGACTCTTAGAGGTACTGCCTTGATGGTCTTGGACAAGATCTGGAAGAATTCTCAGGGTTACCAGGCAGAGACTCTTGTTCTCTTCCCTTACTGTATTCCAAACAAACTCAGTCTCTCTCTCTCTCTCTGTCTCTCTCTCTCTCCCTCTCTCCCTTGCCCCCTGTCTGTCCCCACCCCTCTCTCTCTCCCCCCCCATCTCTCACCTCTCTCTCCTTCTCTCTCTTTCTCTTTCTGTCTCTCTTTTCTGAGCCACCTAGAGATGGGAGTGGAGTGACACATGCACCCCTGTGGCCATCACCTCTAGCACTGTGCTGGGTCATGCCTGAAGCCTGCACAGCACTGGTTCTTGCCCAAAGCCAGCTGTAATCACTCCCCAGCTACTGCCTATGTTCTCTCAAAGCCCTGGGGCTCCTGCAGTGTGCAGGTAGCAAAGTCAGCCAGGCCTGTGTCCTTCCCTTTAGGGTGATGAGTTCCCCCATGCACTGGGCTGGTCTAGAAGTACCATCTGGGAGGTAGGGAGCAGAGTCAATAACCTTAGAAGTCTACCTGGTGTTCTATTGTACCGTGGCTGAGCTGGTACTCAAACCACAAGACACAGTCCTTCCCACCCTTCTCTCCCCTTTCCAAAGGCAGATTAACCTTACCCTGTGGCCACCATGACCTCAGGCCTACAGGGAGTACTTCCAGACTACTACCAATGTTTTCTTAAGGACCAAGGGCTCTTTGGTTAGCTTGTGGTAAATGCTGCCTGGTCTGAGACTCACCATTTCAGGGCATTGGGCTCCCTTCTGGCCCACAGAAGATCCAGAAATGTTGTCTAAGAGCCAAGTCCTAGAATTGGGGACTCCAAGAGCCTGCTTGGTGCTCTGCTCCCTTGTGGCCAAGCTGGTACCTAAGATGCAAGACAAAGTTCCCTTTAGTTTCGCCTCTACTTCTCTCCAATTTTAGTATATGTGCTGTCGAAGTGAGCACGTTGCCCCTGCTTTTCTCAAGCAAGAGTCTTGCCCTGTAGCTACCATAGCTGGGAATGTGCTGAGTCTCACCTCAAGCCAGCCAGTCTCAGAGTCTCATCCAAGACCCTCATCATAGTACCTGGATATTGCTGCTGGTTATTCAGGGCCCAAAGGCTCTTCAGTTAGCAGGTGCTGAATCCTGCCAGGGGTCTTTCCCTTCATGGCAGTGGGTTCCTTTCTGGCCCAGGGTATGTCTAAAAATGTCATGTGGGAGATAGGGCCTGGAAAGGGAGCCTCATGACTCTGACTAGTGCCTTATCCTGCTGTGGCTGAGCTGGTATCCAAGAGGCAAAACAAAATCCTCCCCACTCTTCTGTCCCCTCTCCTCAAGCAGAAGGAAGGAGTCTCTTTGGAGCCGTGAGCTGTACAGCCTGGGGGTTAGGGAAGGGATGATGCTGGCACTTTTTTAGCCATCCTGCCTGGTGTCTCAGTAGGTTGCATGCCTCCCAGGCCCACTGTCTTTGGCCCAGTTCAGCACTAGGACTCATCTAGGAGTTGCAGACCTTGTGGCCTAGACTGCCTTTCAAGTTTATTTAAGGCCCCAGAGCACCTTGAGCCTTGTGGTGGCAAGGCTTTTGGGGAATCAAGCTCAGACAGATGGGATCAGCGATTCCCCTCTGGGTAGGGCTCCCTCCATGGGCGAGTGTCAGCTGGGTTTGGTCTGGTTTCTCTTTCTGCTATATAACAAGGCAGCACTGACTTCAGTGCTCACACTTGCTTGCTCTTCCTTTCCCCAGGACACAGAAACTCAGCACCTTGCCGCTGCTGCAGGGTATGGGGGAAGGGTGGTGTTGGTGATTCAAGAGTGTTTTTCCTACCTCTTCTGTGCCTCTTTCAGTGATAATGAAGTTAAAACTGGGTACTGTGAGTGCTTACCTGGTTTTTGGTTCTTATGAAGGTATTTTTTTTCATGTAGTGGTTAAATTGGTGTTTTTGCTGGGGGGACAATTGGTGGAGCCTTCTATTCTGCCATCTTCCTCTTCTCCTGCCTCCAGCTGTTGGGTTATTTGTAGATATTCTTTATAAAGTTGAGGAAGTTCTCTAGGTTTGTTAATTTTCTTGATATTTTAAAAGAATCAGCTTGTCGTTTAATTGAGCTCTTTGTTTCTGTAATGTTTTCATTTTTATTTTCATTGATTTTTGCTCTTTATTGCTTCCTTCCTTCTGCTTGCTTTGGGCTTTTCTTTTTTTTTGGTTCTTTTTTTTCTAGATTTATGAGACAGGAGCTTAGCTTAATGATTTTAATTTTTTAAAAAATTTTCTAAGGTGTACATTTAGTGCCTACAAATTTTTCTCTCAGCACTGCTTTAATATTTTTATATGTAGCATTTTTATTTTCATTTAGTTCAAGATATGTTTTGATTTCCCTTGAGAACTTCTCTTTGACCCTCGATTAGTTAGAAGTGTATGATTTAGCATCCAAGTGTCCTGTTAATAATTTCCAGTTTGATTCCGTCAGAGTAGAAAAATGTACTGTATGATTTCAGTCCTTTTTAGTTTGTTGAAGTTTGTTTCATGGCCCAGGACCTGGTCTATTTTAGTACAAGTACCACTCACTAGCACTTAAAACAATGTGTATTTTCTTGTTGTTGGGTAGAGTGTTCTATAAATGTTAGTTAATCTTGTTTTGATTGATGGTGTTGTTGATTGATGGTGTTCTTCTGTATCTTTACTGATTTTCTCCCCATTCGTTCTATCAAGTCTTGAGAGCGAGGTATTGCAGTCTCCAACTATAATTGTGAATTTGTCTGTTTCTCCTTTTACTCCTGTAAGTTTTTGCTTCACATAGTTTTCAACACTGTTCTTTGGTGTATATACATTTAGTTCAAATTCAAGGTGTTGGCAAGGCCATGCTCTTTCCGATATTCAAGGGGAGGATCCTTCCTTGCCTCTTCCTAAATTGCTCCTGGCAGTCCTTTGTGTTCTTTGGCTTGTAGCTGCATCACTGCGGTCTGCCTCTGTCTTCACATGGCCTTCTTCCATCTGAGAGTCTCTGTGTATCCTTTTTTTGTAAGGACACCAGTCATTAGATATTGCACCTGCTGTAATCCAGTATGACCTTTTCTTAAACTAGTTATGTCTGCAAGACCCTACTTCCAAACCAAGGTTACATTCCGAGATGCAGAGTGGACATGAATTTTGGGAGGATACTATGTAACCCAGTACTCTGATAAACTTTCTTTTCTCATCAGTTATATTTGTAGTTGCATAGTCAGGAACTTTCAAAGTCTCTTGAGCCTCCAGACTTCCTTGAGCCATTTTGACTTTGAGACCCCCATACTATAAGGCATTCTGAGATTTTTTAACCTTTCTAAAATATCGGCTATAGAGTCTTGCCCTTATTTTCAATCTTAAAGTCTTAAGATGATGTGACTACTTTCTGTAACATTTCCATTGTTTCTGCTCATCGTTTTGATTTTCTTAATACAATAGCAGTTCACCTACTTACTTCTATTAATTCTGAGGCAAAATGTAGCAAGAAGTTGTCACATACTTTCCTATTCCTCAAATGAGATTTTTAGTAGATGCCAAGTGAAGGCTAGCTTTTTAAAAATTTTGTAACAGATACTTGAAAGCTATAAATATTGTTCTGTAGATAGAGGGGTAGATTTAGGGAGCACAAGAAGGGAAATACAGTGATTAATTTGCAGGGTAGAGTAGAATTGGTAGGTACCGGCAGCATGAAGATAGCAGATAGGAAGGAGTATGTTGAGGTCAACTAAGCTTGTGGTAAAACAAACCTGATCAAAAGTGGGATTTCATAGTCTAGGAAAGGAGAGGAGCAGAGCTTAGTAGTTGCTTGAATATGGATATGAAAACAGAGGATTCTAAGGTTTCTAGTTTGTGACAGTTGTTCCAGTAGCTATGGCAAGATCGTTTTGAGGTATTAACAATGACTTAAATTTTGGACACATTGAATGTAAGGTGACCTTGGTTTTAGTTTCCTAAGTTTGGTTTGTTTGTTTGTTTGTTTATTTTTTGAGACAGAGTCTTGCTCTGTTGCCCAGGCTGGAGTGCAGTGGCATGATCTTGGCTCACTGCAACCTCTGCCTCCCGGGATCAAGCGATTCTTGTGCCTCAGCCTCCTGAGTAGCTGGGACTACAGGCATGTACCACCATGCCTGGCTAATTTTTATATTTTTAGTAGATACGGGGTTCCACCATATTGGCCAGGCTGGTCTTGAACTCCAGACCTCAAGTGATCTGGCCGCCTCGGCCTCCCAAGTGCTGGGATTATAGGCGTGAACCACCGTGCCCAGCCCCTAAGTTTGGTTTAGATACCTGTTTTACAGGCAATTGGAGATATTCCTAATGTTTCACATTAGGTACCAGTGCACATTTGGGATTTATTATTACAAAGACAGTACTTGAAGTCATTAGATCTCTAAAGGCATTAGTAATAGTTAATGTTCATAAATGTGACTGCCAGTCATCAAGAAGAGAGTTATGTTTAGCAAGCTATTCATGAAGACAGGGATTAAGCTTTTATTTTAAAATTCCATTTAAAATATCAAAGATACAGTTGTTTTGGTGCCTAAAAATAAGCTTTTGATTATCTTCACCCAGTGATGCTAGATTGGTGAGATCCATTCATTCAGGTATTTAGTGAGTACCTACTAAGGTATTCTACAAATAAATAAGGGAGAAGTTGTGTTGAAAGATAGGGTGGTATAGTGTGTGCTGCTATTAGTAAAAACAAGCTTTTAAAGTAGGAATGATCTAAAGTGTAATTTGTTTTCACTCAGTAATTTATTTACTCAATCTTTAATTTTTATTGAGGACTCACTGTGCATAACCTATAGTACATGGAAGAATAAATATGCATATTGTACCAGGTGCTAATAGTATTAAAATGAATAGAAGTAGTCCCTACTTTCAAGGATCTTGTATCTATAGAGTCATATAAATACGTACATATAGTATTAATAAGTGATAAATTAGAAGAAAAGGCTGATTTCAGGATGTAAAATTCATTTAATTGGCCTCCACTTAAGCCAGCTCATTGGATTCAATGATGCTGTCCGTTCCCTCTATAAAATATAGGATGGATGCTCATAGGGAATAGTATACCAGGCTTTGTTGATTCCACAAGTTGACTTGTAACCTTAACAATAATAATAGCTGGGAAAGTTACTTAACATGAAAAAAAAGTGCTGCTGCTGCTGCTGCTGGCAAACTTTTATCTAGTGATTATTGTATGTCAGGCTCTCTTCTAAATGCTTTACATATATTAACTCACTTAACCTTCCTGCTAACCTTAAGAAAAATGTAATATTACTGTCCATACTTTAGAGGTAAGGACACTGAAGCATAGAGAAACGTAATTACTTGTCCCAGTTTAGTCAGCCAGCAACGGTAGAATCAGAATTTGAACCTAGGCAGCCTAGCTCTAGAGACCAAGCTCTTGCAACTACGTTGACTGTCTCTCAAGAGCCAGCTGTGTTTATTTTCAACCTTGTATATGTCAAGTTGCACAGATTAGTGTCATTCTATAACTTAATTATTATATAAATTGATGAAATGTGAGTATAAAAATGTGAATGTTTTTATAAAAACAACAAATGCTTTGGAAGCAATTTTGCTAAAAATCATTCTTTAATTAGGCATGGTCAAAACAACTGTAAAAGATTCAGGAGGAAAATGTTTAAGAAAAACTGCACTCAAAGTGCTTTGTAGGTGTCTTTATGTTTTTACTCCCATTTATGTATTTATGTATTTATGTATTTATTTATTTATTTATTTATTTTGAGTCCAAATGTTGCTCTGTTGTCCAGGCTGGAGTGCAGTGGCACAGTCTCGGCTCACTGCAACCTCTGCCTCCTGGGTTCAAACGATACTTCTGCGTCAGCCTCCCACATAGCTGGGATTACAGGTGTGCACTGCCATGCCTGACTAATTTTTGTATTTTTTGTAGATATGGGGTTTTCACCATGTTGGCCAGGCTGGTTTCGAACTTTTGACCTCAGGTGATTCACCCAGCTCGGCCTCCCAAAGTGCTGGGATTACAGGCATGAGCCACCGTGTCCAGTCTATTTCCATTTAAAGAACTGAAAAATACAGCCAAGGCCTTACAGGGGTGGCATACGCAAGAAAGACCTGTAATTCCCATTAGCAAGCCCATACTCCAAGGTCTTACTCAACACCAAAATATCAGTTATTTATTTATGTTTATGTTTAAAATAAAACAAAATGTTTAAAGTATACATATTATTTTAAAAATGATTCTCTGGGTTATCTGACCTTGCTGAGTGATTTATCCTCTTTCTGTCCAATGCTGTCAGATAAGATGGCTTTTCCTATAGTTAGAAGCAATTCTTAATCCAGATTGTGGTGGTCAGGAAAGAATTTCTGGTGGAGATATCTGAGATGAGACTTACTGAATGGGTAAGACGTGAAAGTGAAGGAGGAAAAGGATATTTCAGGTAGAGATAACAGCAACTAAAAATGCACAGAGGTATAAGAGTATGCATAGTAAGCTCTAGTTTATTACAGCCATAGCATAGAATGTGAATGGCTGCTGGAAATAGCTGAGACTGGATAGGAAGTTAGAGGTTAGAGTGTGAAAAAATTTATATTGCTTTCCTTTATGATTTTGCTCTGCTTTCTCAAAGTCTTCTCATCACAGGAGTTAGAATTATGCCCTTAAAATGTAATTCAGGGCTGTGCACGGTGGCTCATGCCTGTAATCCCAGCACTTTGGGAGGCCGAGGCGGGTGGATCACCTGAGGTCAAGAGTTCGAGACCAGCCTGGCCAACATGGTGAAACCCTGTCTCTACCAAAAATATAGAAATTAGCCAGGTGTGGTGGCGTGCACCTGTAGTCCCAGCTACTCGGGAGGCTAAGACAGGAGAATCACTTGAACTCGGGAGGCGGAGGTTGCAGTGAGCTGAGACTATGCCATTGCATTTCAGCCTGGGCAACAAGAGTGAAACTCCGTCTGAAAAAAAAAAAAGAAAGAGACTTTGTCAAAACCAGATAAGCAAAGAAGGAGATTTTGAAAATATTATTAATGTGTGTGTTTCCATTAAAGCCAGAAAAATGAAACTATAATTAGTCAAATTTCTGGTATAAATAAATTTAAACTTAAAGTAATACGTGAGTTTTAATGCTCCTACTTTTCAACTTTTAGCATTTTTCAGCTACTTTAATGTTCCGGAAAAATGTTAACTACAGCCAGGCGCAGTGGTATGCCTGTAATCCCAGTGCTTTGGGAGACTGAGGTGGAAGGATTGCTTGAGGCCAAGAGTTTGAGACAAGCCTGAGCAACATAGTGAGACCCTGTCTCTACAAACAAATTTAAAAATTTGTCAGGCATGGTTGTGTGCATCTGTAGTCCTAGTTACTTGGGAGGCTAAGGTAGAAGGACCACTTGAGCCTGGAAATTGGAGGCCAGTAGAGCAAAAAAGAAAAGAAAAATATTAACCATTAAAAAAAAATATCAAAACACGTATGTGCAGTTTTGATGCACATTAATGGCATCAATATGGCTCATTAAGATACTATTGGGTTCTGTATGTAAATGTTTGATATTTTGCTCATTATGGATTGTTTACATTAATTTTGATTTTAAAAGTATTGCATTAAAATATTATTTTTCTTGATTATTGAATTTTTGAGCACTCTTTTAAATTTTGCACCCTGGGTGAATGCTTCACTTCATTCTAATTTCCAGTACTGTCTTCCACTATAAAATGAGTTCCTTGTTGGGGGTGATGTTGAGTGAGATTCTGTAGAGTTCTGGAATTCTGTAGTGTAGTGTTCAGAAAGTCTGTTAATTATAGTACTAGCAGAGAGTTGTGGGCAGGGAAAGCAGATCCTTAGCTGGAATACATATCTATTCCTGTGAGGGGATCTCAACCGTGGCTGCACATTGGCAGCACCTCAATCTGTAGGTGGGACCTAAGCATCATTGATTGTTAAAGCTCTCCAGGTGATTCATTGTGCAGCCAAGATTGAGAACAAGTGATCTACAGCAGTACTACTTAAACTTTAGTATACACATGAATCCTATGTAAGTCTCGTTAAAACACAGATGTCTTAGTTTCAGGGAGTAAGTATGCATTCATAAAAAACTTCCTGTCACTGCTGGTCCATTGACTACACTTTGAGTAGCAAAGCTCTGTTGTATGCTACAAAAATTTCACTATTTTCACCTCACCAACTATAGGCCACAGTTGAGTCCAGATTTCAATGAACAGACCCAGCAGACTGTTAACACCATTTCTTTTTCTTTTCTTTTCTTTCTTTTTTTTTTGATGGAGTCTTACCCTGTCGCCCAGGCTAGAGTGCAGTGGCACAATCTCGGCTCACTGCAACCTCCGCCTCCCAGGTTCAGGAGGTGATTCTCCTGCCTCAGCCTCCTGAATAGCTGGGATTATAGGTGCCCTCCATCACTCCCCACTAATTTTTATATTTTTAATAGAGAGGGGTTTCACCATGTTGGCCAGGGTGGTCTCTAACTCCTGACCTCAGGTGATCCACCTGCCTTGGCCTCTCAAAGTGCTGGGATTACAGGCGTGAGCCACCGCGCCTGGCCCTGTTAACACCATTTCTAAATGTCTGAGCTAACACTTTAAATCATAAATCTTGGGTGAACATACCCATATCAATAAATTCAGCCATACCTAACTACATATTTTTTTTCTTTTGATCTAATAACCCTAGAATCCATTTTCTTAGATGCTGTCCTACTGATACAAATAAAGTTTCTACAACTCCAGTATATATGCTGTTTTCTCCCCTATTTTGAACTTATATCTAGGTGAAGCTAGCCTCTAACTCCTCTTATTGGCCTTTTTGAGGTAGTGAAAAGTAGTAAAGGTGGGTGCTGAGGAGAATGGGCATTTCTTTCTGAGGCAACTGTTTCAGATGAAATTACTGAAAGGTTTTTATGCAAGAGAAAGTTGGTTGGAACATAGGTGAGGAGGACTATTCTTTTTAGCAGAAAGTTTTGGGGCTTTGGGGTTCCAAAGTTAGGCTTCATGTGTTAGTTCCTACATCTTTATCCCAAGACACAATCCCACTTCTTCTCAACCATTGCCCTTACCTTCAGTCTGGCAGGGTTGTACTTTTAAATGTCATTGCACGTCTGCAGACCACTCAGGCATTGGGCCAGATCTTTAGCCATGTCTGTCTTGGGCTTTAAGGTTGCAGAAATGGAGAAGATATGATGCCTTTAAGTTATATGCTATTTTTGTAAACACTATAGAGTTTTCTCTCTGCTTAGTTAACTTTAGAGTTAACAAGAGAATGTGTATAGAAAGTTGAAATATTTCTTTGAATATATCACATTCCATTGTCAATCAGTGACTATTTAGAGGGAGTCAGTGTCCAAGATACTGTATCCTATTATGTCCAAGATACTGTATCATATTGACAGTAGATTATAAGTTGTTGACCATTAACATTTTGTGTTTTTTATTTACAGAAACTTATTGGAGAAGTGTTTAATATTGTGAGCCAACAGTCTACTGCTCGACCTGGCTGCATTATTGAACTTGATGCAATAACCAACCAAGTAAAAACATGCTTGTGAATTGGTGATATTATATACTTTATCCCATGATGTTTTATGTGTATATGATATATGTCATTCTCAGAATAATTTTCTTGTTTGTTATTAAATGCAGACAACTTCAGTTGATTCCCATAGTGAAAATCTACTAATGATTTAGGGATTATTTTTCTCCTTGGGAAACCAAGAACCATATATTCTCACTTATAAAGTGGGAGCTAAGCTATGAGTATGCAAAGGCATACAGAGCGATATAATGGACTAAGAGACTCAGAAGCGGGAGGGTGGAAATGGAACTAGGGATTTAAAAAACTGCATGTTAGGTACAGTGTACACTACGTGAGTGATGGGTACACTAAAATCTCAGAATTCACTACTATATAGTTTATCCATGTAACAAAAAAACCACTTGTACCCCAAAAGCTATTTAAATAAAAAATTTTTAAAAAGGAATTATTCTTCTCCAGTTGAATTGTATTTGTAGCAAAGGAAATTTGATTCAGTTGGAGAAACCATGACCCTGATCTTGAAATGCTGAGAGAAAATACAGTGCAGCTGCACAGAGGATCGGGTTGTGGTTTCTCATTTTATATTATTACTCTTTTCAATTCAGTAGAGGGTAACCTCAGCTTCAGAGTGTTTGCCTTGTTAGGCCCCATGTTGAGTACTTTTATGAGGTCCTTTAAAATGCAGATGAAAGTCAGATCAAAGTGAACATATACTTTTTAATCACAGGTCCTTTGTGTAGTCAGTATTCCTCCCTAGCTACTAGCTAGGAAATAAGGAGAACCCTTCTCCCTACAGAGAGATGTAAAACCCATTTTAGCCCTCAGGATATTTGTTTCTTTAGGACTATGTTTATGTATTAAGGGATAGAACTAACATTCATTCCAAATGTGAAAAGGTTTAGTTTGGTAAGGAAGCTACCAGTAGTTTTAAACAAGGAAATGAAGAAAGAGCCAACTGTAGTTAAAAGCAAGTATAGAATTATGTCATAAATTTTCTTTGGTGTTTTGCACTTTCTATTGGGGAAAATGTAGTCATTTCTGCTAATATAGATAAAATACATCATCTCTTGATAGCAGAACTGGGGCTGCCAGACCCATATTGCTAATACCTCCTGGGAAATGCTTTTTAATCCCCAGTGCCCCACCTTTCTTCAGATTCAGCCTGTGATTTCTTTTTTCTACTCCATAGGGATGTAGAAGCGTGGGTTAGCTTCCTTCCTATAGATGTTAATTTTTAATGGATTGGATGTTAAATTCATCCCCTACTTTAGCCTCTGCACTGATTATGATGGGATATTAATATAGCCTGCTCTCACAAAGCAGTCTTTTTACTTCATATTTGCTCAACATTTTCTCCCCTGTTCCTTGTGGCTATTTTTAACAGAAGGCCTGGCAAACTATAAGCAATAATGAATGACAAAGTTTAAAATTCTTTCTAGGTTTGTTCCCAGTATGTTGTATGATTTCTATATCCATAAAGGTATCACCCTTATCTTTACTTTCATTTATTCTTTGTCCCTTGGGGAGGTGACCTCCTAGACAATGAATGTGAAGAGATTTTTAATGTTTCTACCTATAGAAACACAAAATACCCTATAACTTTCATAAAATTGTGTGGCCCAACCAAATATTATAATCCTTTTATTTCTTTCTATTATGTAAAGAGGCAGGCTTTCCTTTATAATATTATTGACTCCTCATCAAATGCCAAGATAATCATAGCTACTTCCCTTTCTTTAAATCTCTGGGGGAGCCATCTGATTGTCTTAATACACTTCCAAAATAAGCTTTCGTTTGGATGTAGCCTTTCCTTGAACTTTGGTTCACGTTAAGGTTCTAAGTAGCCATTCGTGACAGTCTTAAAACGTGGTCATGGAGCATAGCAGTTGACAGTGATGTTTCATCCATCCTTTGAGGGGTTCTAGTTAGTTATGTGTGAGTTTAGTTCTCTAGAGATGTATTATCCTGCTGGCTGTTACAGGATCCCTCGTAATTCCCACTAGACAGAGCTATTGGGGTACTTTGAGGAGCTTTCTGGGTTTTGTTTTGTTTTTTGGTTCTCCGGTGGAATTGAAAAAACTACAAGTTGTGTAGTAGTCTAGTGTGTCTTACATAGTTAGTACAGCCCTCCCCAGTCAGTTGTGAATCTGATGCTTTCAGGCTCAAAGTGGTGAAGGTTGCTTAACTGCTCTTTAAATTTGGGTTTTTGTAGCTTCTTTTTTGTTTTTGTTTTTTTGAGAAGCAAACCTGTTGATTTGTTTCTACTAGAGTTCTTCTATTCTGCTATTGGCTGTGACATCTTTGAAAGTAATTTTTCTCTGACCAGGATCGTTTTAATGATTTTTTTCTGTTACTTTTTTTCTTTCTAATTAGTAGTAGGTAAAGAATAGAAATTGTTAGATACATTTCTTCTGCATTAGCATTGGGGAGGTGATGGATGGGAGATGGGAGACAGGGAATTTCAAAGATAAAACCTCTTCATTTTTTTTCATATTTGTAGTGTGGCTCAAATACACAGTTGCTTCATGTGTTTCAAGAAGACTTCATTATAGGATATAAACCACATAAAGAAGATATGGAGAAAAAGGAAACAGAAATATTTTTTCAGCCATCACAAGGTACTTTAAAAAAATAGCCTGCATTTGTTTACCTTCATGCTAACAAAAAGATCTCTAAGCTTTCATTGTGTATGGATCTTCAAAAGTTATCACTCTCATAATTTTTGACAGATACACCAGTTAGTTCTGTCAAAATTGCTTGCTTGTAGATGAAGAGGGCATGTGGGTGAACATTACATTTTGCAAGACAGTTCATCGGTGATACAGACTTTTGCCAAGAAATGGTGTCTATGAACCTTAATTTGTTTTAAAAAGTAAGTTTAATTATTCAACTCTATAAGTAAATTATTTTGATTGGTAGTTCCATTTGGTATCTCAAGAAAACAGTTAATTTTATTATAGGTTTTAAAAAATTACCAGTAAATTGCTTTAGACCAATGATGAATATAAGATATAAGGTATCATGTTGTGTGGGACAGTAGAAACCTCATGAAAATAGTGAATGCAAGGTACCATCTCACAGTTTTCCCCTTTGAAGTGTGGTATTTTTTCCTTTTTGTGAAAGTAAGTAGTTTAACCCTTTCTAAAACAAACAATATGATGTTTAGTTTAAGCTTTATAAATTAGCTTAAAATGTTACCTTCAGATGTTAAACTATATTTAAGTTTTTTAAATTGGCAAATAAAATTGTGTGTGTGTGTGTATATATATATATATATATATAACTTCATAATTATAAAACAAACATGTTCTATTTGAAAAGCCATGTCTTTAAGAATTAAGTGTCTGTGGTGAATATTTAGTTTACAAAGGGTTTTCAGATAATTAATTTCATTTGGTTACAAATTGTGAATATCCAGATGGACATATTTAATTTTCTTAGTGTAGTTTTCATCACAAAATTATGTATAGCATCTAAGGGAACTGTTTCTATGTAATTTGTGCAGATAATTTCCTTTGCTTTAGTGGAAAATCAGATTGAGGTCCTGTATTCTAAGAAGCTTAGCTCAAACATGTTTTCACTCGCCAGACTAGTAACTTGTTTTTCTTTCATATATCTTTCTTCATACACAAAACTTTTCTTATTTATGATTATTCAATTATGTTCAGTTTTATTTCACTATCATTATAACAGCAGTACTTCTTTACAGATTTAAAATTTACTTTTCTGTAGTATCTTACCTTTGCCTGGGTTAATCTTTTTAATATGGTTTCCAACAAATGTAGCTGCCATTTATCACGTTACTTCTAACAGGAAAGATATGCCAACTTACCAGAATTCAATGCTTATATAAAGTTGGTACTTTTCTTTATAATATTTTAATTGACTTGCATTAAAAATTTGCTTTATTTCTCACTTTTGATATTTGTTATGCCACTGCTAAATCAGGCCAAAAGATTTCCTCAGTGCTTTCTTGGTTTTCCTTTAGTTTTTGTGTGAAGTTTCTCTTTCTTCCTGATTTTATAGCTGTGTTCTTAAAGGACTTGTATAGGTTTCTCTTCTTTTCTGCCTCTGCTTTATTTTGTACTTTCTAAGTTTTAATTAAAAGTTTATTACTCTCTTAGTTAAGAAAAATGCCAAAAACAGACAAAATTAGAGTTCATAATTAAGTGAACCTCCATATTCTATAATGTAGGTTAAAGATTTTATCACACTTGTTTTGTTTACACAATTTTTCTTTCCTTTCCCCCCCTGAATTTTTTTTTTTCCCCCGAGACAGAGTCTTGCTCTGTTGCCCAGGCTGGAGTGCAGTGGTGTCATCTCAGCTTACTGTAACCTCCACCTCCCAGGTTCAAGCAATTCTCCTGCCTCAGCCTCCCAAGTTGCTGGGATTACGGGCATGTGCCACCACACCTGGCTAATTTTTTTGTATTATTACTAGAGTCGGAGTTTTACCCTGTTGGCCAGGTTGGTCTTGAACTCCTGACCTCAAGTGATCAGCCCGCCTTGGCTCCCAAAGTGCTGGGATTACAGGTGTGAGCCACCGCGCCTGGCCCTCCTGAAATATTTTAAAGTAAATCCACCTGCAGTGTTGTTTCACTTCCATATGCATTTCTAAAAATAACTCCCTTACATATTTGCTATTATCAAATTGATAAAATAATAAAATTCCTCAGAATCATGCAATAACTACTCCCATTTTTCATTGAATTGTCAAAAAGTTGAGGTTTTTGTTTATGTGTTTTTGTTTGAATCTATATCCAAAAAAGGTTTACATACTGTGTTTTCACTGTCTATTAAGAAGAGTATTTTAATCTAAAGTGATACCTTATATATACCCGCATTATGCCACTGACTTGTTTTAGAGCAAGTTTTTTTTTAAATTATTTTTTTATTATGCTTTAAGTTCTAGAATACATGGGCAGAATGTGCAGGTTTGTTATATAGGTAAACACGTGCCGTGGTGGTTTGCTGTACCCATCAACCCATCATCTACATTAGGTATTTCTCCTAATGCTATCCCTTCCTTAGGTCCCCCACCCCCCGACAGGCCCCGGTGTGTGATGTTCCCTTCCTTGTGTCCATATGTTCTCATTGTTCAACTCCCACTTATGAGTGAGAACATGCAGTGTTTGGTTTTCTGTTCCTGTGTTACTTTGCTGAGAATGATGGTTTCTAGCTTCATCCATGTCCCTTCAAAGGACATGAACTCATCCTTTTTTATGGCTGCATAGTGTTCCATGGTGTATATGTGCCACATTTTCTTTTTTTTTTTGGAGACGGAGTCTCGCGCTGTTGCCCAGGCTGGAGTGCAGTGGCCAGATTTCAGCTCACTGCAAGCTCCACCTCCCGGGTTCACGCCATTCTCCTGCCTCAGCCTCCTGAGTAGCTGGGACTACAGGCGCCCGCCACCTCACCCCGCTAGTTTTTTGTATTTTTTAGTAGAGACGGGGTTTCGCGTGTTAGCCAGGATGGTCTCAATCTGCTGACCTCGTGATCGCCCGTCTCGGCCTCCCAAAGTGCTGGGATTACAGGCTTGAGCCACCGCGCCTGGCCCACATTTTCTTTATCCAGTCTATCATTGATGGTCATTTGGGTTGGGTCCAAGTCTTTGCTATTGTGAACAGTGCCGCAGTAAACATACATGTGCATGTGTCTTTATAGTAGAATGATTTATAATCCTTTGGGTATATACCCACTAATGGGATGGCTGGGCCAAATGGTATTTCTGGT
The DNA here is from genome assembly GCF_002776525.5 of Piliocolobus tephrosceles. Lineage (NCBI taxonomy): Eukaryota > Metazoa > Chordata > Mammalia > Primates > Cercopithecidae > Piliocolobus > Piliocolobus tephrosceles. Next base: position 76,091,879 of record NC_045439.1, read on the forward strand.
TCTAGATCCTTGAGGGATTGCCACACTGTCTTCCACAATGGTTGAACTAATTTATACTCCCGCCAACAATGTAAAAGCGTTCCTATTTCTCCACATCCTCTCCAGCATCTGTTGTTTCCTGACTTTTTAGTGATTGCCATCCTAACTGACGTGAGATGGTATCTCATTGTGGTTTTGATTTGCATTTCTTTAATGACCAGTGATGATGAGCATTTTTTCATATGTTTGTTGGCCGCATAAGTGTCTTCTTTTGAGAAGTGTCTGTTCATATTCTTTGCCCACTTTTTGATGGGGTTGTTTTTTTCTTGTAAATTTGTTTAAGTTCCTTATAGATTCTGGATATTAGCCCTTTGTCAGGTGGATAGATTGCAAAAATTTTCTCCCATTCTGTAGGTTGCCTGTTTACTCTGATGATAGTTTCTTTTGCTGTGCAGAAGCTCTTTAGTTTTTTGTTGCCATTGCTTTTGGTGTTGTAGTCATGAAGTCTTTGTCCATGCCTATGTCCTAAATGATATTGCCTAGGTTTTCTTCTAGGGTTTTTATAGTTTTAGGTATAATGTTTAAGTCTTCAATCCATCTTGAGTTAATTTTTGTATAAGGTGTAAGGAAGGGGTCCAGTTTCAGTTTTCTGCATATGGCAAGTCAGTTTTCCCAACACCATTTATTAAGTAGGGAATCCTTTCCCCGTTGCTTGTTTTTGTCAGGTTTGTCAAAGATCAGATAGTGGTAGATGTGTGGTGTTATTTCTGAGGCCTCTATTCTGTTCCATTGGTCTATATATCTGTTTTGGTACCAGTAGCATGCTGTTTTGGTTACTGTAGCCTTGCAGTATAGTTTGAAGTCAGGTGGCATAATGCCTCCAGCTTTGTTCTTTTTGCTTAGGATTGTCTTGGCTATGTGAGCTCGTTTTTGGTTCCATATGAAATTTAAAGTGTTTTTTTTTTCTAATTCTGTGAGGAAAGTCAATGGTATCTTGATGGGGATAGCATTGAATCTATAAATTACTTCGGGCAGTATGGCCATTTTCACGATATTGATTTTTCTTATCCATGAGCATGGTACGTTCTCCCATTTGTTTATGTCCTCTTTTATTTCACTGAGCAGTGGTTTGTAGTTCTCCTTGAAGAGGTCCTTCACATCCCTTGTAAGTTGGATTCCTAGGTATTTTATTCTCATTGTAGCAATTGTGAATGGGAGTCACTCATGATTTGGCTCTCTGTTTATCTGTTATTGGTGTGTAGGAATGCTTGTGATTGTTGCACATTGATTTTGTATCCTGAGACTGCTGAAGTTGCTTCTCAGCTTAAGGAGATTTTGGGCTGAGACGTTTGGGTTTTCTAAATATACAATCATGTCATCTGCAAACAGAGACAATTTGACTTCTTCTCTTCCTATTTGAATACCCTTTATTGCTTTCTCTTGCCTGACTGCCCTGGCCAGAACTTTCAATACCATATTGAATAGGAGTGGTGAGATAGGGCATCCTGGTCTTGTGCTGGTTTTCAAAGGGAATACTTCCAGCTTTTGCCTATTCAGTATGATATTGGCTGTGGGTTTGTCATAAATAGCTCTTATTATTTTGAGATAAGTTTCATTAATACCTAGTTTATTGAGAGGCTTTAGAATGAGGGGCTGTTGAGTTTTATCAAAGGCCATTTCTGTATCTGTTGAGATAATTATGTGGTTTTTGTTATTGGTTCTGTTTACATGATGGAGTACATTTATTGATTTGCATAGGTTGAACCAGCCTTGCATCCCAGGGATGAAGCCAACTTGATCGTGGTGGATAAGCTTTTTGATGTGCTGCTGGATTTGGTTTGCCAGTATTCTATTGAGGATTTTCACATCCATGTTCATCAGGGATATTGGCCTGAAATTTTCTTTTTTTGTTGTGTCTCTGCCAGGTTTTGTTATCAGGATGATGCTGGCCATATAAAATGAGTTAGAGAGGATTCCCTCTTTTTCTATTGATTGGAATAGTTTCAGAAGGAATGGTACCAGCTCATCTTTGTACCTCTGGTAGAATTTGGCTGTGAATCTGTCTGGTCCTGGGCTTTTCTTGGTTGATAGGCTATTAATTATTGCCTTTCAGAACTTGTTATTGGTCTATTTGGGGATTTCACTCCTTCCTGGTTTAGTCTTGGGAGGGTTTATATGTCTAGGAATTTATCCATTTCTTCTAGATTTTCTCGTTTATTTGCGTAGAGGTATTTATAGTATTCTCTGATGGTAGTTTGTATTTCTGTGGGATCAGTGGTGATATCCCCTTTATCATTTTTTATTGTGTCTGTTTTATTCTTCTCTTTTTTTTTCTTCATTAGTTTGGCTAGCAGTCTATCTATTTTGTTAATCTTTTCAAAAAACCAGCTCCTGGATTCATTGATTTTTCAAAGGGTTTTTTTGTGTCTCTATCTCCTTTAGTTTTAGGGCAAGTTTTTTTTTTTTTTTTTTTTAAAGGAGTTTCTCTGACTACTTACTTGTGATGTTGTTTAAACTTTTTCTTGTCTACTATATTTCCTGTAAAGTGCAAGTTAGCTCTATAGACTTGATTAGATCTGGGTTCAACATTCTAGGTGATGCAGTACTTCATATGTATCATACTAGAAAAAAAATAATATTCAGATATCTCTTTTAGTCATATTAAGAGTCAGAAGATTCAATTGGTGGTGTCATTATAGTTTGACAGCAGTCTTTATCTCATGGCTTCTTCCTTTGAATATTATTGATCTTACACTAGTTCGTTAAGGATTGAAAAATTATGATATTCCAATTTTATCAGTTCTTATTTATTTATCAGCTGGAAAACATCTGTAAAGAAAAGCATTTCTTTATCTACTGGGGCTATTGGATTACTTTGAAAAACAGTTCTTTTTGGAAAGGGTTTAAATGCTTAATTCTTTCCATTTAATTGACAGTTTCAAAATGAGGAGTCTGTGCGCTGGTTGTCTCCAGCTACTACTGGTGAATTTGTTGTTGTTGTTGTTTGGATTTCTTTGTCTTTTAAGTATCAATATGAACTCATTTTAAGAAAACTCTTTAATGAACAATAATATACATACGAGAAGTACTCATCTAACTCAACGGATTTTTATGTATGTAGGATATTTCAATCAGTTGCAGTCATTTTTTAAATGCCTATATAGTCCTATATTAGGCTAGTAAATACCATTTGAAGTAGGTCCTGAGTCCTTTTGACATAACTTCATTATTGTAATAGTTTACTTTCTTTCAGGCACAAGATTTTCCTGGGTTTATCTTGTAGCTGTTCTTTGCAAGAATGGAATCATCCTTCCAAACTGTTCCTTTTTAAAAAATTATTATTATAATTTAAGTTCTGGGATACATGTGCAGAACATGCAGGTTTGTTACATAGGTATACACGTGCTGTGGTGGTTTGCTGCACCCGTCAACCCGTCATCTACATTAGGTGTTTCTCCGAATGCTCTCCCCTCCCTAGCTCCCTACTCCTCGACAGGCCCCGATATGTTATGTTCCCCTCCCTGTGTCCGTGTGTTCTCATTGTTCAACTCCCACTTATGAGTGAGAACATGCAGTGCCAAACTGTTTCTTTTAATGGAAATGGTTAGAGGCCAGAATTTTACCTCTAGCAGCGCTCATTGCCAGTAAGTTGTCATTATGAGTTTTCATTATTAAGGAAAGCTTTTATTATCCTGCATAGATGTCATTTTCAGTTATGAAGACTTTAATTGTCAACAGGGAAAATTATATATACAAGTAATGTCTTTTCTTTAAAAAATGTGTGAAATTGCTACAAAATTTCTTCTTTACCCTACCACTACTCCTTCTCCCACAACTTAAGTTTTTTTTAATGCTGTTTTCATACAAGAAAGGTTGAATATTTTATTATTTCCTTTTAATTGCCAGTTCTCTAAATAAGGAGTAAGTGCCCTAGTTACTCCAGGGGCATCCTGTGAGGCCGGCTTGAGCTTTTGTATGCTCAGCACCCCGCTTACTTCCTTTCTCTCCTCCTTCCATTCCTCCTTCCATTCTGCTGCTGCTGTCCTTTCCTTTCCTTTCTTTTTTATGTAGCCTCTTTTGGTATTTGTGTGAACTCCTAGTTTGTAATAGGATAAATATGTTTTAACAAATTGTATTCAGTTTTATTCTTTGATGCTCAAAGTGTCCCCTCTTTGACCAGTAGGTATCCTTTCATATTAGCTTTTGTGTACTTTTGACATAACTTCATTAGTCCTTGATAGCTATCTAATTTTTGGCACAAAAATTATATAAAACTCCTCCTAAAGGTCTTTCTTGCCTTTTCTTCCCAACTTCCGTGCATATCAAGAGGTGGTGGTAGCTTTTAAAAAGTGTTTTTTTAACCCTATAAAAACATGCTAATTTAAATATCCTTTTCCTTTGAATAATAGGATACCGCCCACCACCATTTTCAGAAAAGTTCTTTCTAGTAGTAATTGAGAAGGACAGCAGTAATAACTCTATTCTGCATATGTGGCATCTTCATCTTAAATCTGTACAAGCATGTTTAGGTAAGTAATTATAGTTTCATACAGAGATGATACATAATAAATTCATTTTATGGAATATGCTTTACTTTGGTTAATTCTATAAAATGAAGTTCCAGTAAACTGTAAATTGAGTTGCTGAATTATGTCTCTTCTAAACTTTTAATTACAAGGTCATAAATCATTAATGAAACTGGTTAATCCTAAAAACTAGCCTATGGGCACATTAGACATATTGAAAAAAAAAAAAGCTTGGTTAATTTTTTTCAGTGAATATTTATTGAGTGCACATTATGACTGTTCTAGATGTCCATAGAACTAATATTGTACTTTTTTGTTAATACACATTCCCATCCAATACACTGTACATCATCAGCTTTATCATCATTAAAAGAAGCAGAATTGGCCGGGCATGGTGGCTCATGCCTGTAATCCCAGCACTTTGGGAGGCTGAGGCGGGCAGATCATCAGGTCAGGAGATCAAGACCATCCTGGCTAACATGGTGAAACCCCATCTCTACTAAAAATACAAAAAATTAGCCAGGCGTGATGGCGGGCACCTGTAGTCCCAGCTTACTCAGGAGGCTGAAGCAGGAGGATGGTGCGAACCTGGAAGGTGGAGGTTGCAGTGAGCTGAGATGGTGCCACTGCACTCCAGCCTGAGCGACAGAGCAAGATTCCGTTTCAAAAAAAAAAAAAAAAGCAGAATTACTGTTTGATAAAATATGATTGAGTGCCTGAGGCTTATAAGCAGAACTGTTTTTGTAGAACATTAAGAAATACAGGTTGGGCATGGTGGCTCATGCCTATAATCCCAGCACTTTGGGAGGCTAAGGCAGGATGATCGCTTGAGCCCAGGAATTCAAGATCAGCCTGGGCAATATAGTGAGACTTCATCTCTACAAAAAAATAAAAAATTAGTCAAGTGTGGTGGCGTGTGCCTATACTTGGGAGGCTGAGATGGGAGGATTGCTCGAGCCCTGGAGGCAGAGGCTGCAATAAGCCAAGACTGCACCACTATACTCCAGCCTAGGTGACAAAGTGAGACCCTGTCTCAAAAAAAAAAAAAAAAAAAAAAGAAATGCAATTGTGATTAAAAAATTATTTCAGCCATTCTTTTGCTGTACACATTTAGATTAATCTCTAAACAAATTGGGAAATCTGTAGTATGAAGCAAAGAAATTTATCATAGTTTTTTTTTAAAAACAAACTTATACTTTTTGAGAGATAATTGTTAAAATGAAGAACTGCATGGATAGCCATAACACATTGAATCTGCTTTAAACTGTTAACTCAAAATATTTGAGTTGTAGTATTTTATTATTTCTTGTAATTATATTAGTTGATTTTATACAACTTCTTATACAACATTTAATACAGTGAAAGAATAATTTGTACTTTTTTGTTCACATGTGTTATACATTATCACATAACTTTGTAGGTAGCAGTTCTAACTGGGGCATGAATTGGCATTAGAAAAGCCAAATTATTTGACAGAAACTTTACCTTCACCTGGTTGAGCCTAATCTTCTTGAGGCACCAGGTATTTAAAAATTCTTTCAAAGCCTTTGGAGTTAATTTTTTGCATTATATGTTGTTTGATAGAAATGCAAGAGAAGGGATCTAAAACCAGTTAATCAGGAAGAGAGTCACCCAGCAGAGAATATAGTAATTTCTAGAATTTGGCACAGAGATAGGAGTGACTCTAAAGAGTTTTACAGAGGTAGTAACAGATCCTTGTGGGAGGACAGAAACCATGTGATTTTGTTTGTCCCCACTGTTTATGAGGTGTGTGTTTCACTAAAGCCAGGGTTAGAGTTGAGTTGCTTGCCTACACTGTTTGTGACAGCAGTAGGTCACAGACAATGAGATTACAGTAGAGGCAAATAATGTACTCTTCTTAGCTGTGATAGAAAGCATCCATCTTTTTGTTCTAATCTTTGCTGCAGATTTAACAGTGTATCCTGCCATTCACATTTAATGCTTAAATTTACCACAGTAGTAAATATCCTGTTAGAGGATAAATAATTGGTTTAAATTTTGTTAGAAAAGGGAACATGTTGAGTGCCTTCTGGGTGCCAGGTGCTGAGATTGGTGCTTTATATATGTGAGATAGATATTATACCCAGTTTACTAATGGAGTAAGGGTAAGTAACTTGACCAAGACCCATTATATAGTTTGTCACAGAACCAAATTTCAAAATTAGGCTTTGGTAACTCTAAAGTCTTTGCTTTTTTTTTTTCCTGCTCTTATTTTCTTTCTTAGCATGAGATATATGTTAGAAAATAGCATGCTTTACAGGAAGAGAAATGATGTAGTTTTAACCTTACTTTGCTGGTGAAAAAGTAGCCAGAGATGGTGAAGTGCCTGGCCTAAGGAAACACATCTCATTAGTGATAGAGCCAGGAGTGGGACTCCTGTATTCTGACTATGGATTCAAGTTTGTAGTCTTATTTCATTTTACAAAAAAATGTTTTCGTATTTCTTTCTTAGTGGCCTACCAGTATAAGATAGATTGACAGGTTTAACAGAAACAAAAGAGGATTGATTATTATTTATTAGATATTCTGGTGCTCCTTGAGATGTACAAGGCAATAACATATCATCCCTGCCTATAGTGAATTTGTGGGCCAATGGGGAGAGACAGATACACAAATAAATAAATAAATATAATATAGAGTATCTCTTATATGTCATGGAAGAACAGATAACTGAATCTTAGAGTTTTATACTCAGTGGAAGTTCTTTCGAAGATCAAGTCAATATGGCTTACAAAGGCAGTCAACTAATATTGTCTTAAATCTTCTTACAACTTTTACTTTTTGTGTTTATTCTTGAAATCATTCTCTGATTTGAGTACTTGATAGGAGGCTGCTAGTCTAATGTCTTCTTTGCCCCTAGCTAATTATAAGGCCTCAGGAAAATCACTCAGCTCTCTAAGTTTGAATTTCTTAATCTAAAAGTGAGGCAGTACATTGCTATTTCTTAAAGTTTGGTTTATGATCCATCTGTTTCAAAAACACCTGGGCTGCTTTACTGGGATCTACCCCATATCATCTAAATCCGTGTCTCTGTGGTTAGGCCTGGGAATTTGCGTGTTAACAAATTCCTCAAGCTTTTAATGTGTTTTAAAGGTTGTAAGCACTGGACTGTATAAGGGGTTTCTTTTAGCTTTTACATGTTGTGATTCTTCCCTGTCAGTCTCCCATGATGGAACTGATGCTAAGAAAGAGTAAAATTGTAAAAAAAAAAAAAAAAAAAAAGCAAGCTTATCAGGGTAACTAAGCAAAAGTTTAAAAATTGACCTTGTCTCCAAAGTAATTTTTTAAAAACATTTTATTGATGCGTAATAATTATACATACTTATGGGGTACATGTGATGTTTTTATACATGGATAGAATATGTAATGATCATATCAGGGTATTTAGGATATTCATTACCTTGAAGTTTATTGTTTCTTCAGGTTGGGAACATTTCAGATCTTCTAGCTCTTTTGAAATATATATTGTTGTTAACTATAGTCATTCTACTGTGCTATCAAACAATAGAACTTATTTCTTCTGTCTAACTTTATGTTTGTACCTATTAAACAGTCTCTTCACCCACCAACAACCCTTCCCATTCTCTGGTGTCTATTATTCTATTATCTACCTCCATGAGATCCACTTTCTTAGCTCTCACATGTGAGTGAGAGAACAGGTGATATTTGTATTTCTGTGCCTGGCTTGTTTCACTTAACATAGTGACCTTTGGTTTCCAAGTGTGTTGCTGCAAGTGACAGGATTTCATTCTTGTTTATAGCTGAATAGTATTCCATTGTGTATATACCACATTTTCTTTATCTGTGTATTCACTGATGGATACTTAGGTTGATTTTATGTCTTGGCTGTTGTGAATAGTGCTACAATAAATGTAGGGGTGCAGTTATCCCTTTGATACACTGATTTCCTTTCCTTTGGATAAACACCTAGTAGTGAGATTGCTGAGTCATATGGTCATTCTATTTTAAAAAGAATTCTCTTTTCTCTGTATCCTCACCTCCAAAATACTTTTAAGAAGCTATATTTCTTAAATAATAACAAAGTAATATTCTAGCTCATATTTATAGTAATGATATACATACATTTTGTAATTTTATAATTTATTTTTAAAGCTAAAGCTTCAGAAGGTGCTTCCTCTGAGAGTCTACTTTCAGTCCCTGGACAGAAAAATGTAGATTCTTCTCCAGAAACCTCTCCTAGTGTGAGCCCCATGCCACATTCTTCATCAATTGCCAATCTTCAAACTGCCAGTAAACTTATTCTGAGTTCTAGACTGGTGTATAGCCAACCCCTCGATCTCCCAGAATCAGTTGAAGTAATAAGAGCAACTCCTTCAGCAGGTAAGGTCATTTTAAGACTGCACAGTGGTAGCTCATAGTGATAAAATGTATGAACTCTTTAGTAGATAAAATAGATGAACTCTTCTGAAATATGTGCTATGTTGACATTAAAATAAAGATTTATTTTCTTTTAATGATATATCTAGATGTTTAGAAACATGTCTTTATTAGAAATAATTTCCTGACTGGGTGCAGTGGCTCACTTCTGTAATCCCAGCACTTTGGGAGGCTGAGGTTGGTGGATCACTTGAGGTCAGTAGTTCGAGACTACCCTGGCTAACATGGTGAAACCTTGTCTCTACTAAGAGTACAAAACTTAGTTGGGCATGGTGGCATGCGCCTGTAATCCCAGCTGCTTGGGAAGCTGAGGCGGGAGAATCACTTTAACTTGAGAGGCGAAGGTTGCAGTGAGCCAACATTGCACTATTGCGCTCCAGCCTGGGCGGGCGACAGAGCGAGACTATACACACACACACACACACACACACACACACACACACACACAAATTTCCTGTGATAAATGTAATCAGCTTGACAGAAAATAGTGTAAATTTTTACTATTTTTTGTGTTTTTTTTTTTTGAGACGGAGTCTCGCTCTGTCGCCCAGGCTGGAGTGCAGTGGTGCTATCTTGGCTCACTGCAAGCTCCCCTCCTGGGTTCACACCCATTCTCCTGCCTCAGCCTCCCAAATAACTGGGACTTCAGGAGCATGCCACCATGCCCGGCTAATTTTTTTGTGTTTTTAGTAGAGACGGGGTTTCACCATGTTAGCCAGGATGGTCTCGATCTCCTGACCTCGTGATCCACCTGCCTCGGCCTCCCAAAGTGCTGGGATTACAGGCGTGAGCCACTACGCCCGGCCAAAATAGTGTAAATATTTTAATGTGAGGTGTCTTGCCTATACTTTGGAATATCATGGTAGTAAAAATTTTAAAGAACAAATTCATTTGTAAACCACTGAGGCTTTTTTTTTTTTTTAATTAAGACTTTTCACATTGTGGTAATCATATCTCACTTTTATTAAGAATGTCTGAACAAGGGTTGGCAGATACTCTGAGGAAAAATGTAGGATAAAAGATTATAGTTCGGCTGGTCTGGAATGATAGCGACTTTAGCAAGATAGATAAGATATTTGGAGGGCAAGACTGGCAGCTGTATTTAAAGTGATCTGCTACTTGTAGAATTTTAATTGGGGAGTTTCTAGAATAGTGTTTTTGGGAAACCAAAATTGGAGGTTCAGGGCTGTTAATATTACTGGTGGATGATATTCAGTAAGGGTGTTTTCTCATTCATCCCTAAGACAGGTTTGCATTTACAGTTGGAAAGATCATATTGAGAAGAGTGTATTCTGGGCTTTTGTGGTGGGTGCAGATCTAGGCCAGTTTGTTAATCTTTCAAAATATTTGAAAGGTTTGGGTTATACTCAAGTTTATTGGAGTTCGTGATAATAAATTATATTTTACAGAGGCCTTATAAAATGTCTTATTTGACAATAATATTCTAGGAGAAACGGTAACTGATCCCAGTTGTTTAGATGGAACAGGCTCAGGTGATTAATTAAGTAGCTTTCCCACTGTTAATGAAATTTTTGGTAGATTGAAACTCAAATCCAGATCTTTAGACCTCAGATCTTAATCTCTATATCCCCTTGGCTTACAGTTGACAACAGATGTACCTTGTTAGTCTTTGGCAGTCAGGAATAGATAAGAGGGTTCTGGTTCAGTGCTAAGAGAGGATGAATTAAACTTGGTAAAATGGGTAAGACCTATTGGTCTGTTTTGCTGTCTGAAACAACATTTAATGTACCATCTGGGGTCTGGATTATTTGAGGGAGGGTTAGGGGCATTTGGAAGGCAAATTGTAAAGCTCAGTTAAGTATTCATGATGAAAATGATTAAATATATAGTATGAAAGTCTAGGGAGGCATGTTGTGAAGGTAAATGTAAATAATAGAAACACATTAAGGGTTGACTTATTTCAGTGCTTTTGAGTTTTATTTTAATTAAATGGTTGCCTCATTTAAACTTAATTACCTAAAAACAAATTAAGTGATTATTATTGCATACCTTGATTTCACTGATGGACTCTTCAAGACCTTTATAGATACGTTGGCCAACGTACATTTAGTGGGATACTAGTTAAGAGGAAGACTGCAGAGTTATTCTGAAGAAGCTCATAGTGACTTTGAATTGATCACATTCCAGAATTTGATTATTACCATATTATTTTGTGGCTTTAGTATTATTATTATAACTAACTTTGCTTTTTCTTTTTTAAGGCCATCTGAGTTCTTCTTCAATTTATCCAGTGTGCCTTGCACCTTATTTAGTGGTTACAACTTGTTCTGACAATAAAGTACGCTTCTGGAAATGTTGTATGGAAACCAACCCAGACTGTAATAAAAGTGATGAGAAAGAAATTTATCATTGGAAGAGATGGCCTTTGATGAATGATGAAGGAGAAGATAATAGCAGTACAGTGAGCATCGTGGGAAGACCAGTTGCTGTTAGCTGTTCATACACAGGTCGCCTTGCAGTGGCTTATAAGCAACCTATCCACCATAATGGTTTTATTTCTAAAGAATTTTCCATGCATGTTTGTATATTTGAATGTGAATCTACAGGAGGATCAGAGTGGGTTTTAGAACAAACAATTCATCTTGATGATTTGGTTAAGGTTGGGAGTGTACTTGATTCAAGGGTCAGTGTCGACAGTAATCTGTTTGTATATAGCAAGTCAGATGCACTCTTGAGCAAGGATAGATACCTTATTCCGAATATCAAACATTTAGTACATTTGGACTGGGTATCAAAAGAAGATGGCTCCCACATTCTTACAGTGGGGGTCGGTGCTAATATCTTCATGTATGGAAGGCTTTCAGGAATTGTGACTGAGCAAACCAACAGTAAGGATGGAATAGCTGTCATTACTTTACCACTAGGTGGTAGTATCAAGCAAGGGGTTAGGTCAAGATGGGTTCTTCTTAGATCTATAGACTTGGTATCTTCCGTTGATGGTACTCCTTCACTGCCTGTTTCTCTCTCTTGGGTAAGAGATGGGATATTGGTGGTAGGAATGGATTGTGAAATGCATGTATATGCACAGTGGAAGCATGCTGTCAAATTTGGAGACACTGAAGCTGATAGTCCTAATGCAGAAGAGACAGCAATGCAAGATCATTTGACCTTTAAATCTAATATGCTGGCAAGAAAAAGTATTGTTGAAGGCACAGCTATTTCTGATGATGTTTTTTGTTCACCAACTGTAATTCAAGATGGTGGCTTATTTGAGGCTGCACATGTACTTTCCCCTACTCTTCCACAGTATCATCCAACTCAGCTGTTAGAATTGATGGATTTAGGGAAAGTGCGAAGGGCTAAAGCCATTCTCTCTCATTTAGTAAAGTGTATTGCAGGTGAAGTAGCAATAGTTAGAGATGCTGATGCTGGAGAAGGAACTAAGCGACATCTTTCTCGAACTATTAGTGTAAGCGGCAGTACAGCAAAGGAAACAGTCACCGTAGGAAAAGATGGTACTCGAGATTATACTGAGATAGATTCTATCCCTCCACTCCCACTATATGCATTACTTGCTGCAGATCAAGATATATCCTACAGAATTTCAGAAGAAAGTACAAAGATACCACAGAGTTATGAAGATCAGACAGTAAGTCAACCAGAGGATCAGTATTCAGAGCTGTTTCAAATCCAGGATATAACAACGGATGATATTGATTTAGAGCCCGAAAAGAGAGAAAACAAATCAAAAGTAATAAATCTTTCTCAATATGGACCAGCTTACTTTGGCCAAGAACATGCAAGGGTACTTTCAAGTCATCTTATGCACTCAAGTCTACCAGGCCTTACCCGTTTGGAGCAGATGTTCCTTGTAGCTTTGGCTGATACAGTGGCTACTACCAGTACTGAGCTTGATGAAAGCAGAGATAAGAGTTGCTCAGGTAAATATTCTCACTAAAAATGGATAAAGTTGTACCTAATAGAAATATTTGTATTATCTGTATACTGATTCATTTATTGAATTGTAGTCTCAACTTTCAAACTTGGCAGGGAAAAGACCTCCTTAATAGGCAATTACTATTACATAATATGCTCAGAAAAGACAGTTGAGGCAGGCATATGAATGCACAGATTTGTGAGATCCTTGTGCATTCTCTCATGAGTTTTTACACCGAAACCTTTGTGTCATTTTTGATTTATAATCTCTTGTTTTGTGTGTGTGTTTGGGTGGGTTTTTTGTTTGTCTGTTTTTTTGAGACAGGGTCTTGCTCTGTTGCCCAGGCTGGAGTTGAGTGGCGCAGTCACGGGTCACTGTAGCCTTAACCTCTCAGGCTCAAGTAATCTTCCCACCTCAGTCTCCTGAATAGCTGGGACCACAGGTGTGCACTACCATGGGGGCCCAGCTAATTTCTTTTTATTTTTTTGTAGGGACTGGGTCTCCTTACATTGCCGATGCTAGTCTTGAACTCCTGAGCTCAAGCAGTCCTCCTGCCTTGGCCTCCCACAGTGCTGGGATTATAGGCATGAGTCACCATGGACTGGCCAAGTCTCTCATTTTTTTAAAACAGATTGATCCTTATGATTTTTCCTTTGATAATAACAGCCCATTTGTTAATGTTACTGTGGAATCATGAGGCTTATTGGGACCTCATGGGCTCAACTTGTTGGTCTTCCCATTTCTAGCCATAAACAACTTTTTACAATTACCTAATTTTCTCCAAAAAGTCTCTTCAGAGAGGTTTCCTTATAGTTAATGTCATACGTATTTTGCCTAATTCATTCTGTAACTAGAAAATTTTTGGCTGCTTCCTGGAACTAGATTCCATTCTCTTTTATGCACATAGTTCAGGGTAATGGTATCGATTGTAAATTATAGCAGTGGCAAAGGAAACTGAAAATTAATGATCAAAATTTCATTAATTCAATAAATATTGTGGAGGAGTGAAAAATGGCTGTGTTTCAGGCATTTTCTTTATCATATTTAATTATCACAATCTTCTAGCAGATAGCTGTTACTATGTTTAACTTTATAGATGAAGACACTGATCCTTAAGAAATTAAGGGACTCACCTAAGATCACATAGGCATTAAGGAGTAGAAGTGGGGTTCATATGTGGATAAATTATTGACTCAAAGCCTGTACCCTTTTAACTATTTCATAATTTCCAGATTTGTGGGAGAAAGGCAGCTGGAAAATATCTCTTCATGTAGATTTACATCCCTATAGTATATCCCCCAAAGTTTTCTCCTCTGCAGGTTAAAGTAACTAGAGACCTTCTAGGGTTTTGCCTATGACTTATTTTCTCACTATTAATTGGAAAAGAAAAATCTTAACCGTTATGAGGTTGTATGCAGTTGAGTGAGATTCTTCCCAGAACAACCTTAAGCTTGTGTTGTGTGTTTAATATATATTAGTTTTTACTGTGGGACATTAAGAAAGTAGGCATGCCATAATTTGTAAGAAAAAAATAGTTTACACTTTCTAATACAAAAGTGTATCATTGGCTAAAGCAATATAGAAATAGTGTATCCTGGACACAGTGGACATTCATGAGGTAATAAGGCAGGAATGAATGTCTCCATTTTACAGGTGGGAAACCGAAGGTCAGAGATTAAATGAGTTACACATCTCAGTAAATGGATTCTAAGTAAATGAGTTCTTCCACTTGTTTCGGTGAGACAACGTAGTCATTCTTGACTCTGCTTTCTCTCATACCTCATATCCAGTTCATTGGAAAATGCTATCAGTTCTATTAATATCCAGAATCCAACAATCAATTATCATTACCTCTGCAGTTACTACTCTGGTCCAAGTCCCTGTCATCAACTAACTGCTTTATTCTTGTTACTTCCGTCTGTTCTTTGCCTACGAACCAGTGATTCTTTTAAAACCAAATCACATTAAATCTCTCCTTTGCTCAACATAAACCAGTGCCTTCCTGTCTCACTTTAGAATGAAAGTTAAGAGCCTTAAAGTGGCCTAAAAGGCCCACACAATCTGTGCTCATTTCTGCTCTATTAGAATGCTCTTCCTCCAGATTCATGCATGGCTCATTCCTTTACTTCCTCAAATTGCTGCTGGCATGTCATCTTACTGGAGAGTTCTTTCCTGGCCATACTGTATGAAATAGAACTCTCTTACTGTAGCATTCCCTATCTCTCAGTCCTGCTTTATTTCCCTTCGTAGCATTAATTTCCACATATTATTTGTTTATTGTTTGTCTCTACCTCCTAAAATATGATCCCCAAGAGAGTAGGGACTTTGCCTTATTCACTGCTGAATTCCCAGTACCTGAAGAGTTCCTCACATGTAATAGATGCTTGATTTGTTGAATGAATAAATGGACGAATGAGCATGGTGGCTCACACCTTTAATGGCAGCACTTTGGGAGGCTAAGGTGGGAGGATTGCTTGAGGCTAGGACTTTTAGACCATCTTGGGCAACATAGCAAGATCCTATGTCTATAAATAATAAATAGATATATATTAGGTTGGTGCAAAAGTAATGGCAAAACTGCAAATACTTTTGCACCAACCTAATAGCTATCTGTCTAGCCAAATAAATAGATAGATGGAGAGATGGATGGATTGATACAGGTAATGAAAAGCAGAACTTGGGCTTGATCTTTGGCCATTTAAAAGTTTTTGGTTTTTTTTTCTGGAAAATATTATTTGATTGTATAATGTTTGAGTACTTCTGAAGTGTCAGTTATTGGGCTAGGTGCTGTCAGTATTTTTGCTTTGCTTTTATTCAGCAGTGGCTATAGTTTTGGTTACACTTGCCACACCTTCATACTTCTACTAAGTGGAATTCATCTGTATAAATAAATTTGTGGAATCAAGGTGAAGATTCAGCCTAACCATGTAACACTAACTAGCCAGGGGATTCAAATTTTAAATCTTTGGTAGTATGATATTTTAGTTAATTTAACCAAGGTAGAAAATATTGTTTAAATATATAACAAATGATTTCACATCAGTTACATAATTTCCATTACATCTCATCGGAATTCGTGTAAAAAATATTATTAAAAGTTGTACCTAACATACTATAGTTAATATATTTTTTATTGGATTTCAAGATGTCTTTCATTTATTATGTCACTATAAATGCTCTTACCTGTTCTAATTGTTAATTGTATTTCCCCAAATCATTTTTCTTTTAAGAGTTTTAGTAGTCACATTTTTTTTTTTGTAAAGATATGATTTTTTTGTAAAAACGTTAAAGTGTTCAGGAAGGAATACACTAAAAATATCTTATGTATTTTATATAAATTATGGCTAAGTTTAATGTTTGTTTTATAGCTTATCAGTTTGTGGCCTCTTGCATTCCTTTTTCCTTAAACGTTATTTCCTGTTTAAATTACAGGAAGAGATACATTAGATGAGTGTGGTTTGAGATACTTGTTAGCTATGCGCCTACACACATGCCTTTTGACATCTCTGCCTCCCTTATACCGAGTGCAGCTACTTCATCAAGGTAATTCACTCACTGAAGCTTTGCACAACTTTTACTTAATGGAGTGGTGGGGTTTATTCACATTTGTGTGTAAACATTAGGTAAGTCATTACGTGCATATCTATCACTGGCCTTAAGATCTTTCTGTCACATAGTACTCACTTACCATTTTTCTATGCATCCTTCAGCTCTGTTCTGTGACTTACTCATCTAACTAAGTTTCTTAGAATTTATTTACTAAAGTAGTAGCTTAGGGGGTAAATGTGGTATGCCTGAGGTGGTAACCCAAAGTGGCTCTCTGCAGAGTAGCCCTAAATATCTTGATGTCTTTTCTTTGAAAAATTGTGTAAACTTTGCTCTGTGATATGTTTTTGTATTTATTTTAATGTAAGCATTATGTTCTAGTTATTTGCCAGCAAATAAAGTTGATGATTCAGGAAGATCTGCCATATTGATAACAGTGGATTTGCATACTTCAAGCATACTGCCACACCTGATTTGAGACATAAGGATTTATATCAGCCTTGTTATTACAGATTAAAAAATTAAAACCATAGAATTAAAAGTGACCTGCCCAGGATACAGGACTATTTATTAGAAGATTTGGAGTTCGAATCCCAGCTCATTTCATTGGACCATATTTCTTTTGAAACCAACATCTTGGAAAGAGTCCCATAATATATGTCTTAGTATTACAGAACCTAGAATACTAGGCTTGATAGACTGTTATTCCTACCCATGGCACTTATACCCTTTAACCTATAAATGTTCTTTGAAAACATAACTTTAAATAGCCATCTGAAATTCTGTGTCTAAACTGTATTTTATCTACCCAATCCTTTATTTTTGAAATAGATTTTGCTGAGGTTTTTTTCTATTTGAATTGTCACTGGAATGAATAACCTTGTAACTTGGCATGTAAGTATTTACGTTCCTGTTTATTTCCTCATGCTAGTTTTCTAGCAGTGGAATTACTGAATCAAAAGGCGTGAAAATTATTCACTCTTGATAAGTATCATGAAAATGCCCTTCAGAAATACTGTGCTCATTTACATTCCCAGAAGTTTGTATACACTTACTGTGTACCCACAAAAATTGAAAACAAAAAATTATTAAAAAGTAAAATAAAAAAGAAGTTTGATGATGCCAAAACTAACCCATTGCCCACATTTGATACTAATATTTTAAGCAATCTATGCCATTTGGATAGATTTTTAAAATGGTATCTCCATGTTCTCTTAAATTTAATTTTGGGTGATAGTCAAGTGGTATTGAATCAATTAATGACAATTTTGTACATTTCCTAGGGCAATCTAAAACACTTCAAATTTCTAAAGCTTTGTCAGATTCCATTTTCCCTTCTACTACAGTTAAAGCATGGGCGATGAGAAGTGACTGGTGTTGTAGGTGATGGTCCTGGGACCAGTTTTCAGGGAAAAATTAAGTAGCCAGTATGTAGATAGAAAAGCTGACAAGAGCAGAGGTAAACTGCAGAGAATATCCTGCCATTGGTAGGTAAATAAGAAGAAGTGCCTGTTGGTGCCCCTGTTCTTTTTCTTCCCTAATAACTTTTTTCACCTCTGCAAGTTTTCAAATATATTCACTGCTCTTAATCTTGCTTTCTGAACCTAATTCTTCTGACGTGTCTGTGTGTATTTTTGTTTCTTCTTATACCAAAATTTTAATTAATTTAAGGATATAGAATGTAATATGCTATGTATTATTTTATATTATAAATTTTATATCAGCAAATTATGCATTTTGTGTTGCTGTATGTTAGTTTCTAAAGCAGAATATCAATGATATGATACAGTAATTCTCTCTTACAGCAGAGATTTAAATAGTGAAAAAATTAGTCTGTCTTTCAGGTTATAAAAAACTAAATTGATTTTGTTAATTTTGTCCGGTGTTTTCCCCTAAATTTATAGTGGCAGCCAAGACATGTTGCATTAGTTTTGTGGTATGATTACAAACACAGTTGTTATATGAGTGTTGGCAATGGGAAATTTAAGAGAGTTAAGATTGTTATTCAAAATAATCATAATAGTTTTTTGTTTTTTACTTTCTAAAGGAATTATAGTGAAGCAGTAATTAGTAGAAAAGCTTTAAACTGCATACAAAATCTATATAGTAGTTGATAATGAAAAAAATTATGTGTAACAATATTGATACTTAATAGCACTGAGAGGCCTGTGTTGTAATGTGACTTTCATTGACCTCAGACATTTCTTTATTTCTAAAATGAGTTCATAGAGATGGCTAGTTGGACTAGTTTGGCTTCTTTCCAAGGCTTCCCAGAGTTCTTCCCAGCATTCCCATTATTCATTACCATTCTGCATGGTTCACAGTCATTATGTTTTGTTTTTACCTGCTCTAAGTCGAATTTCAGTAAGAGTGTTATTAATAATTGAACCGTTGATAAATCCATTAGTACTTGGAAGTCTAATAGCATCAGTAAAGATTTTGTTGCCTCTACAAATAGCCTAGATCTCTGTCAGTCTTCTCCCAGGAGGAAAAAAAAAACCCAAAACAAAAAACAATGTCCATCGAAAAGCATCAGTATTAGGAACTTTAAACTACTTTTAAATGAAGGCAGTAAAAGCAGAGGAATGTACATCATGCTTGCAACTTACCCTTATTATTTTCTGGAACTCTCATGAAGTTTAGAGCTTGCTTTGAAGTGATATTTAGCTCCACGGGTAGAGAGAAGAATGGGGTAGTGGTGCTAGAATCGACATCCAGGCTGGTGAGCCAAGTGCTTTTGACGTGAACGAAGCTTTCACCACGCTTTCCTTCCCCTGGGCTCTTGTCGGGGACAACACACCTTGTGTCCTCTTGGGCAGGCCAGATTCACAGGTCCTCGTGACAGAGAAACCTGGAATCAGGCCTGGGCCCTGCACTCTTAGTTGTGTGAGCTTGGGCAGCTCTTATGACCTCTTGATAAATTTGGTGTGCCATACGTGTGAATGGCCTGATATTCAAATATTTTTCTTTCTAATGATTAAGTTTTAGTGTCCTTATTTTTGTAGGGGAAACAAAAACAAATGTTTGGGGAAAAAGAGATTTGGATTTTATGTATCACATTATTGATCTTGTATTCAGAAACTTATAGTATAAAGTCCTGAATTGATGACAGACTGCCTTTCATTCTTTCTTTCTGCTTCAAAATTCTTTCCAAAACGAATGCGTATGTGACTGCATGAAAAATTGTTTTTCTTATTTGATACAATTATGAAGGTTATTATTTTATATTTCCAATTTAGGTGTGTCTACATGCCATTTTGCCTGGGCTTTTCATTCTGAGGCTGAAGAAGAACTGATTAATATGATTCCAGCAATTCAGAGAGGGGACCCCCAGTGGTCTGAATTAAGAGCTATGGGAATAGGGTGGTGGGTGAGGAACATTAACACGCTTCGAAGATGCATTGAAAAGGTAACTTTTTTAAAGTGGATTTTGAGTTATATTAAAAAAAATAAAATAAAATAAAAACTTTTCCTAAAGAAAAAAAGATACTATCTCCCAGAAAACCTGTAGTGGGAAATTTTTTGGAATTTTGCTCTTGTCGCCTAGGCTGGAGTGCAATGGCGTGATCTTGGCTCACTGCAACCTCTGCCTCCTGAGTTCAAGCGATTTTCCTGCCTCAGCCTCCCGAGTAACTGGGACTACAGGCGTGTACCACCACACTCAGCTAGTTTTTGTATTTTTTTTTTTTTTTGAGGCGGAGTCTTGCTCTGTCGCCGGGACTGGAGTGCAGTGGCCGGATCTCAGCTCACTGCAAGCTCCGCCTCCCGGGTTTACGCCATTCTCCTGCCTCAGCCTCCCGAGTAGCTGGGACTACAGGCGCCCGCCACCTCCCCCAGCTAGTTTTTGTATTTTTAGTAGAGACGGGGTTTCACCATGTTAGCCAGGATGGTCTCGATCTCCTGACCTCGTGATCCGCCCGTCTCGGCCTCCGAAAGTGCTGGGATTACAGGCTTGAGCCACCGCGCCCGGCCTAGTTTTTGTATTTTTAGTAGAGACAGGGTTTCACCCATATTGGCCAGGATGGTCTCGAATCCCTGACCTCAGGTGATCTGCCCTCCTCAGCCTCCCAAATGGCTGGGATTATAGACGTGAGCCACCATGACTGGTGAGACTTTTTTTTTTTTTTTTTTTTTGAGGCGGAGTCTTGCTCTGTCACCGGGACTGGAGTGCAGTGGCCGGATCTCAGCTCACTGCAAGCTCCGCCTCCCGGGTTTACGCCATTCTCCTGCCTCAGCCTCCCAAGTAGCTGAGACTACAGGCGCCCGCCACCTCGCCCAGCTAGTTTTTGTATTTTTAGTAGAGACGGGGTTTCACTGTGTTAGCCAGGATGGTCTCGATCTCCTGACCTCGTGATCCGCCCGTCTCGGCCTCCCAAAGTTCTGGGATTACAGGCTTGAGCCACCGCGCCCGGCCCTGAGACTTTTTAAAATAAAGTTTCTGGAGATTACAAAAACTTGACCTTCATAAAACATCCATGCAGTGTGATATTGTGTCTTTCTATATAGGCTGAATTTATAATATATCCGTGGAGTAATAATATTTTCTGTTATTAATTGAAGTGTGCTCTAGTTTAAGAAAATGCAAAAATCTAAATTTAGAAAGTAAACTTGAGTTCTTGTTTGTTATTTACATTACAAATTAAAAAACTTTTTATACAAAGGACTCTCTGCATCACTAGTTTAATAAGTAGCAAACATTCTTTGCACGCTTGAAATTTCATTGGATAAAAACAGTTTTGATTTGTATGTACTTGAAGAACATATCTGTGGCTGCAAGTGAAATGGCTTAAAAGTTTTTAGGGCAGGTTTTTGGAGTCAGTTTTCTGGTAGATTCCTTTTAGGAAAAAAAAATTCAGTTCAGCTCTCTACCAGGTTTGGTGCCAGTTGCTTTTCATAAATAATTCCACGTTATGTTCTAATCAACCCCATGTCATCATTTCCATTTTACACATAATGGAACTAAGATTCAGAGAGGCTGGGTAACAAGCCCAAACTCCAGTCATTTATAAATGTTAGATTTAGCCTGTGCCCTTTCTACTTTAGCAGGATTAGGAAAGTGGAATTCTCATTCCTATTTTCCTTTTAGTCCTTTGGAATTCCCTGGAGTACAATCAGTGGTACTGTATTTGTGAAGTATGAATTTGTTTCTCTGAAGGATGCCAAGACCTTTTCCTGATTAATTCCGTAATAGTAGTTCCCCAAAGAAGACTCACCTGGTAAACTTATGTAGAATGCATATTCTCCATCTCATAACCAGAGATTTTAATTTGGTAGGTTAGTGGTAAGGCTGAGGTTTCTTCATCTTAATCAGCATCCCATGATTCTGGTGTGTATGGTTGTCAGATCACAGTTTTAAATGTGAGTCTAAAAGTGTTATTTTTCTGTTACATGTAAGGCTACCAACAAAATACCAGTATTTCTTTTCTAAAATAAGCACAGATATAAGAAGGAATTTATTCCTGCACCAACTAAAAAATGTGATTTCTGATGAACAGGAAAAGTTAATTGTTAAAGAATATAAGTGATACAGTATCTACATTAAATTTTTTATATTCCAAAGCTATATTCCAAAGGATAAAAGAGGACATATTTTATCTGAATTGTTTCAGATGTATCCCACAAAGATTTTACTTCTTGTCAACATGTGTCTTATCATTATAATTATCTGTGATAATTGATTTGTTTTTCTAAGACCACCAGAGTGGGCACAAAAGAACCAGCG